>NC_064304.1:68319324-68919324 GCF_023373825.1 Bactrocera dorsalis | reverse complement strand
TTATCAAACGCCTGAGCCTCGTCTAGAAATAAAGCTGAACAGTACTCTCTGTGCCCAAATGCTTTTCTTATTTCGTTGGTAATTTTATTTACTTGCTCTATCGTGGTATGTTTTCCACGAAACCCGAATTGGTGCGTTGGTATTATATTATTTTCGTGGAGGAAAGGAGACATCTTTGATAGTAAGACTTTTTCAAATATTTTAGAAAGACAGGGTCGAACATTGATTTGTCTGTATGAAGACGGCTGTGTTAAGTCTTTTCCAGGCTTGTTTATCAAGATAATCTGCGACTTTTTCCATGAAATTGGATGGTATCCAAAATTCACAACTGCAGCAAAGAAAGCACCTCTACAGCAGTACTTGGTAACTCAATTAGCATTTTTGGGGTAATATTGTCATATCCTGGTGACTTGGGTTAAGTTCGTTTATGATTCTAATAATTCCATAAGGTGGAGTCTTAAGAGACTCGAGTGACTCGTTAATTGTGTTGGATAAGCTGGACAGCTTAAATTTGTTCTATGGGCAATTATGTTAAAATACCTTTCCTAGGTGATTTGCAAAACAATTAGCCTTTTCCTCGTCACTTCGAGCCCAATTTCCACCCATGTCTCGTATAGGCATGTTGGAGTCAGTTGGTGGCTTCATGGACTTTTGGGCTTTCCAAAGGGAATTTTGCTTGTTTGAATTCGGACACAGCTTCTTTATATACATTTCGGTGTTCAATTCTTCCTCACATTTAAGCGCGTTTTTTAATTTACGTACAGCAGATTTTAATTGAAGCTGAGTGGAAGGGGAACGATTTATCTGCCATTCGCGTCTTGCACGCCTTTTTACATTTACAAGCATTTCTATTTCACTATTAGAAATTTTTCTGAAACCAAGTGGCTAATAGCTTTTGTTTGATGTTGCTAACACAACTGTGCTGGTTATTATATTATTAACTTCTCTTATGCTTTCGTCAATATCTCTTCCTGTATTTATTTTGTACTCAATATTAATGTGGCTACTGACGTATTTTTTCGTTTTATAAGAAGTTAGACCCACTTTTGGATTAACGAATATGAGTTGTTCACATAACTTTGTTATTACAGGAGAGTGATCAGAAGATAGATCAGTACATGTATCAACTGTTATGTGCGATTTATCTATATCTTTGATTACCGCAAAATCACTTAAATCTGGTATTTTCTTACGATCACTAGGCCAACATGTCGGCTTACCAGGAGATACTATTTCAAGGTTATTGTGCCTATTTATAACAGATTAATGCAGTTGTCGTCCTTTCGGATTAATTAGTCGTGAGCCCCAATACGTGTGTTTTGCATTGTAATCTCCACCCTCTAGAAATCTATTTAAACCGAGGTAGGCAGTATATGGCCGTCAGGCTTAAATCCCAGCCGCGATTTTTTATAGTTATTGTTGTAGCTTGTAATTGCTGTGGCATAAGATTGGCTGACTTCATAAACGCAGTTTGCAATGCAACACTGCAATGCCTAGTGTTCATAATCGCATCAGACAAAAACTTGGCAATGCCGCGTGTTCATTATTGCATGGCAATGCTTTTTTATGCGCAACATATGCCAAACTTGTGCATTGTTTTCATTTGTAATGCTTTAGTGGCATTTCATGGCGGCAAAAAGTATACAAAAAACAAAATATAAATTTGTGGTGAAAACGGCGGATTTATGGTAAGTAAAAATGGTTTACTTTAAAGATTGTAGTTTTACTTATGATTTTTTAATATTTTCTGTATATTCATAGTGAAAAAAAGTGGACCCATGACAGGAAGAAATTACTTATAGAAATAAGATTGAAGTACGAGCCAGATTTCGTTGCAAAAAAAAAAAAAGAGGAACACACTTTGGGAGCAAATAATGCGGGATGTGAAGGGAATAGATAACACATTCCCATTCTCCAAGGACGAAAGTACCAGATGTTTTGTAAATATAATGGGCACCTACAAAGGTATAAAAAAACGCAACAACACATCTGGGGAAGGCGCAACAAATTGGGAATTTTTCCAAACATTGGATGAAGTTTTCGGCAGCCGCAGTAGTGTCCTTGTGCCTGATGCCATGCTGGAATCTTCCCTTAATTCCTTAATGCAAGATTTAAGTAATGATCCACCCGATAGCCCTACGGTGCTGGACTTAGATGCAACATTACCTAGTACTAGCACTCCAAGAAATAAACTAACAAGAAAAATGAATGTGTTAGAGTTTTTAAACAAGGAATCGGAAGAAGATGCCAAAGTTATGAAGAAATTGCTGGACACGGAGGGAGAGAAGCTAGCAGTGAAGAAAGAAAAATTGGTCGAATTGAAAGAAATTCGTACACTGTTCCAGAAAATACTCGACAAATCTTAGAATTCGAGTATGTTTCATATTAAATTTTAAGTGCAATGAATTGTTTTTTGTTTATTTTTTTTCCTATAAGTGCAAAATGAACTGACTGATTTTATTTTTATTTTTTCTTTATTGGGTTTAATAAAGTTAAAAAAACAACTATAACTTTAAAGTTTTAACTATTTTCAATTAGGCAGACAATAGCGTGGCCAGTGCATCCCTTTTTGCTTTTGCCTCCCTTTGTCCCGATGTAGTCGTATCTTCGACTATTTGGGGCTCAGTATGTGAGTTTTCTTCATCTATTTCATCGACTAAGTAGCCTTCATTTTCAATTATTATATTATGAACAATCATACATGCCATTGTAATTAATTTTGGCATATATGGACGTTGAGCTTCGATGTATTTGAGAATTCTAAATTTTTTTTTTAAAACACCAAATGCTTGTTCCACAACAACGCGAGTTGAAGATAGAATCGCATTGTATTTTGACTGCATTGGTGTTAAGAACCCGTTATCACGATAGGGCACCATAAGAACGATTCTAATGGATGCCCTCCATCGCCCAACAAATGGTAATTAGAACAGATTTTAATCTCCTTGCTAATTATAGCTTTCCTGACAGAGCTCCTTTGCCAAACTGATGCGTCGTGGCACGCACCTGGACAGCCGATAAATGCATCTATAAACCTCATTCGACTATCTACAATAGCCTGAAAAAAATATTTCCAGTTAATAATTATTATCATGCAAAAAAGTTTATTTTTTAATTATTGAATACGTTCCCTTTCGGTTGCGATAGCTGATTTCATCCTTGATTGGCTTCGAAATTGGAATATGAGTTCCGTCGATGCATCCAATTACAAAAGGAAAAGGATTATACCGCAGGTTTGTAAATTCTTCATTTACTTGTTTTTGTTCCGCTGCAGTTTTGGGAAATTTGATTACATCTCCCTTCAAGCGGCAAATCATTTTAATTATTTTCAGAAATACCTTATATGCGAGGCCAGCTGCCACACCAAACCGGTCGCTGACGTCTCTGAAAGAGCAATTATTGCTTAGCTTCCAAATTGTTATTTGTAAAGATTTTTTCAACGTTATTGCTATACGTCCAGTTTCACTTGAATTCCACCAGGGCTTAATCGCAATCTGCAACTTCTTTACATTTAGGGTATTAGTTTTATCAACTTACTCAATACTCTACGTATTTTATAATAAATACCTGAAATGTACTTTTCTTCATTCGAAAATGAGAATAAAATACATCGTCTTCCATGCTTTCGATAACCTTACAAAAATTTTTGGTTTTTGGAATTCTTCTCCGTGAATTTTCGCTAGCTAATAATGCAAAACGACGGCGTTTTCTTTCGTTTATTATATTTTTGATAACACTGCTGCTTGATTCTCTATTATCAGCCAATTCTGAGGCTGTTTTCAAAAGAATACAGCAATATTCCTGCACATTAATTTAAAAAAACTTTGTTGTCGAATATGTTAGTGTTAGTGATGCAATGTACCAATCTTTTGCGCGTTCATAAATGCAGTAAAATGCCAACCTTTATTTGGCAAAGCAGTGTTGCCACGCAATATTGCTTTGCATTGTAAATGAATTTCTTTGCAGTGTTGCATTGCAAACTGCGTTTATGAAGTCAGCCATTCTAATGCGTGGTGATTAATTTTTTTTTTTTTTAACCAACACTGCTGTTCCACCATGGGTCTTTCCATCTGGGTGGTTTAAAACACAGAGTCTAAAACGCGGTATAGAGAAATTGTTTTTATTCGCAAGATTAGTTTTTGACAACAGCATTACATCAATATTATTTTCATCCAGAAATCTAGTAAGTTCCAAATTATGTTGGTTAAGACCGTTAGCATTCCATAAACAAATGTTCAATACGCTAATTTTTTACTTAAAAAAGTTTGCAACATTTTATTCTGTAAAAAAAACAAGAAAAATTCAACAAAGATCTGTGCAGCAGGGAATGGCTTCCGTTGAGCGCAAAAATGTTCATGCACGAACAATACCCGAACTATCAGCCCATTCGGCTCAAGCGCTCAAAATGGCATTCGTGAATGTTTTCGCTACTGAGCTAAATTCAGCTCAATTGCGGTAAATTCGTTTGCTTGCTGAGTTTTATCACGCTCGTGTTGAAATGGCTCTACTCAGGCGTTCGCTCATTCGGCTCAACAATTATCGTGTTGAATGAAAACAAAAACACAAAAGGGCAAACTTAACGCCTATGAGCAAACTCAATGGGTATGAGCAAAGTCAATGGGTAAGAGCAAACTCAACGCTTATGAATAAACTCACTGTGCTTGACCTCTGCGCAACCAGCAGCGCTACTGCAACTCTAATGACTGTGAAGGAGAGGAAACAGAAATAAATCAAAATATATAATTTCACAACAAACATATACATAGGTGTATTTATTTTTATAATAATGGTAATGGAAAAAATAACATACATAACTTTTCGCTTATGTACTGCGAGGTTTGTTTCATCCAGTAAGTCATCCGAACCACTGCTCTCAAATGAAAAGTGTGACGTTGTGTCCGATTTAGATGTACACGGACTAACTGGAACAGAAGAAGATGGTGATAAATTGATGTCCAAGCAGTCCATTTGAGAAATACAAAATTGTTTAAGGTCGTTTTCATCATTTGGGTGCATGTGTAAACAGGCAGATATAAAAAAAAGCTGCCTTATGCCACAGACCGATATTTGGAACCCATATTGTATTTAGGTTTTTGATGATGTTTGCCTTCAACCCTGCTATAGCAGGTACATCTGCCGTTTGAAGCTCGCAGAGATCCCGCATTTTGTTAATAGATGGCACGACGAAACATAAGGAAGGTGAACTGCAAAGTTGTTGTTTCTTGATGATGATTACTTCAAAATTGCTGCATAGTTCCACAATTTGTTGCAGTGTTGATATATCTATCAACATCAATGGTTGGCTTTTATTTGTAGCCTCTTCCAGACGTCCAATTATTCCGACACCTTTGACTTCCGTTAGTAACCACCAGCTGTGGGTGGTTTGTAAGCCACCTTTGCACGTATGTATGTATTTAGGAACTAATCAGCAAACACTTTCGAACGTACATATATATGGATTTAGGAAATTATCAGCACGCACTTTGAACGTATGTATATGAAAATGAGAATTTAGCAGCAACGACTTTGAATGTATGTATGTGAAAATGAGAATTTAGCAGCAACCACTTTTGAACGTATGTATGTGAAAATTTGAAAACACTTTTATGCGGTTTTATTTGAAATATTGGAAAACACTTTTATGCGGTTTTATTTGAAGAATATTGGAGAACACCTTTAGGCGGTTTTATTTGAAGAATATTGGAGAACACCTTTAGGCGGTTTTATTTGAAGACACTTTTATGCGCTTTTAGTTGAAATATTGGAAAACACTTGTTTGCGGTTTTATTTAAAAAAAAAGTTCACTTGTATAAAAAACGTTGCTGTCGTCACTCGCTCCACACTTGTAGACCGCCGGAGAAAAAAAATGTCTTGTCGCCACGAACGGGAATCGCAAAAAAAAGGACGTTGCTCGTTACTGCTGATCTTTTTAAGGGCTGCTGAGTGGCGAGTACGCTGCATAACGTGATAGCGGTATGGTGTCGCCATTTGCTTTGTCTTCATATGTGATGTATTTGTGTGCGGTCTTCATGTGTGGATCGTGTTGATGTCATGAGTTATCGTCCAGGGACGTGTGTTGAGGGGTGGGGTGGGGGAAGGGCGCTAACTCATCTAGCCAGTCAGTGACAAAGCTAGCCTGATCCTCTGTTATCAAACCTGCTTTTTTGGCATCCAGAAAAGCGGATGAAACAATCAAGGCCGCTGCTCTATCACTTACTCCAAATCTTTGGGCAGCTAAAGCAGTGTACTAGTGTGTTTTGTTTGGTTTTAGAGGATGGAAGAGAAAATTCATCATCAGCATCGTTTTTGGAAGAATCCATGTGCGACGCACCTACATTGTTGTCGTCTGTATGAGAGTCTGGCTGATCTGAATGGTCACGTGTTCTAGCTGATACTTTTCTGGTAAGTGTTGATGTTGAATGACGTTTTGAAAGCTTTTCTTTACGTTCATTTTTCTTTGCAATCTTTTTTGTTTCAGGTAGATCAACACTTCCAATGCGACCAATTCTTCTGGTTCTCTGGCTCAAGAGAAATGGTTGTTCATTGATAAGAACTTTCCTTTCCTTTGGACAAGTGCAAGAAGAAAAATAAATGCATTTACAAGCAGCGATGTCAAATAATTTTCCGGCAGAAGAGACAAAGTCGTCTCATTTAGAGGTTAAACCTATTGGGTTCCTTAAAAACACTTGTTTAAGAGTCAGAAATTTCTTATGGTATGTGGTGAGCATTTGTACAACTCTGGTGTGTGAAATTATCGGAATAGATGACTTTTTGAAAGTATTTTCAACCTTTTTTGCAACTATTTCTGTAACCTCTTTACTCCTAGGTTCATAGTTGTCACCTCGAAGTCGCCCTATACGAAATCTTTCAAAGTGATAACACAAAAGAACATCCTGGTAAGTAGGTAACTGGGACTCAGGGAGATTGTACGGATATATGCCAAACACAGGACATTTCTGTCTAAATTTAAATTTAGATACAGACATTTTGAGTTCTGTGTTCTGTTGAGAGAATATAAGTGATAGCACTCGGCGAAATCAACGACAAGAGTGAAGGTACTCGATGAGAAAATATATATATGGAGACCAGTCCGAACGTGTCGTATGGCGCAGGGAAATGAATGTAAGTGATAGAACTCGGCGAAATCCCCGACAAGAGTGAAGGAACTCGATGAAAAAATATTTGCGTGGAGACCTATCCGAACGTGTCCTTTGGTGTAGGAAAAAAAAGTCCAAAAAGTTGCATTGGAATCAGGAAGTACTAAGGCAACTTTTCCGCACTATTAGAAATCCCGAATCGAAAAAGTCCGGAATCGACCCACCCTAACATACATCCCTAAAGATAACTACATTCAAAGCCTACATTGGCAAACATTCACACATATTTAGCACAAACATTTCGTGCACACTTACATAAGTATAAAGCACATTAATCTCTTCAACGAGTTCTCCATTACTCATGAACACATCTATACATGTTCAATTATTAGGGTGTAACTACATACACACAAATGAGGACATAAAAAAAAATAATAAATTAAAAGCGCGGTTTTAGGAAAAACATAGTAATATTAAATAAATAAATAAAATTAAATATATTTTCAAACTAAAATACAAAAAAATAAGAAAACAAACTCTTATTTATTTAAAATGGTATACAGTTTATTATACAGGTATCCCTCGAATAACACGGTTAATTGGTTCCGTGTTATTCGAAATCGTGTTATTTGAAATTTAAAAGGTAAAACTTTATAAACGCAATAATTTTTAAATTACATACATATGTTCAACCACTGTCACTCTCCAAACATTGATTTGTTTTTCCTTGAAGAGGTAAAGGATCCTTAAATTTCAATTTTTAAAACGGAATTTTCGCGGCTTCGTGTAATTCGAACCCCGTGTTATTCGAGGGTTGTCGCAATTTTTAACCGTGCTATTCGAGATTTCGTGCAACTCAAGTACCGTGCTATTCGAGGGATACCTGTACTTTAGCGATTCATATACATAAAAAACAGTTTACACTGAGAAAAATTTAATTCGTTTTGACAAAAAATCTTAATATACAAAAAATTATGAAAGTTGATAACAATCAAAATACACCTGCAGGAGCTACAGTCTCAAAACAGGTTCTTAAATTTATTTCACAAAGTGACAGTTTATTAAAATACTGCACTAGATTCGCCTCTTCACCGAAACTCTGAAACGTTATTAGAAATAAAAGGCAAAAATCAAAATAAAAATTTTGGACTCGCAGAAGCTAATCTCCGATCAATTAAAGCTAATAAAAGCAATTGTACCTACTCCACATGCGAGAGTAGAGCTACCACAAATAGATGTTCAAAAGGCAAGTTCAGGCATCCACCTTGAGGTGCCCCATGTGATACAGAAACTTTTCATGGAGGTTATGAAGAATGGCCGTCGTTCCGGAACATGTTCACAGCCGTTTATATCAACCATCCAACTATCAAAAGCACAAAAATTTTATCACCTCCGATACAAAACTAAAGGCCTAAATATCCCAAAAGACAGCTGGGACCCTATTTTGGTTCATAAATATGCACCGCAGCATTACCAGAAAATTCGTTAGTTTTGTGGGAGCAATCTCTCTCATCACGATAGAAGCAAATCAAACAGAATTTTTAACAAAACACAATCGATCACATCCGAACAAAGAAAACATACGTCATCCGAACTATACACAAGAGGCCATACGCTTAAAACTTGCAAGAAGTTAAAAAAATTAAATATTAACAAAGAAGCAACTTTGTCAAGAATTCTCTGGTCTACGAATCTAAGCCGATCCTTATAATTTCATAGTCCTAACTCCAGGGCTAAGGAGTACCCATTTTGGCCACATCTGAGCCAGGCGTGGAGTTACTATCCTTCATAAACCTATGTTAAAGAAACAATTGTTATACCAAACCAATAAAATAAAAAAATTGTAAATAACCGCTATTAAATGAATAAAAGCAAACAACGCATACACTTGCTTACTATAACAGTGAGTCGTCAAAACAGAAAAATCAAATAAACACGCAAAATAAATTGTTTCTCTTGAGCGCCTTCACCACAGCATATGTCAACTATCAAAAGGATTGGATCATCGCTGTTTTTATTACATTCGCTTGTAAATTGCATCTAGCTTTTTATTCGATAAAGACAGCGGTCCTGCGTGCAACTTAATCACCATCCCGAACGTCAACCTAAATATTTTGTTTATAAAAACTATATTATAGCTTATATAAAGTATGGTAACGGATAACAATAAACCTTTTTGTATGCTTATATCAAACTCATCGCTTTTTTATTTAAATTATTCCCAGATTTTGAGTGCAGTGTTGTATCTTTAGTGATACTAATATCTGGATGATATTCGTTAGGACAAAATTGTTTGCATAATTAAAGACTTCCCGTCAGTGAAAATTGTACTATTTCGGCGATCACTTCTTCATTCGACGAAAATTTCTTCCCAGCGAGCATTGCTTCGACATCTGAGAACAAGAAATACTCACTGGAGCCCAGATCTGGAGGCAATTCGAAGCACAACACGCTTTTTTTGTGTGCAGTCCACTCGAATGACTGTCAGTTCGAAATAGGAGTGAAACGATGGAGCATTGGGGACGTTCGAGTCTCAATCATTGCGGCAATATAGCAAGACATCAGTTTCGACGCAAACATGTATCAGTATCAGCTGAGTATCTCCAGAAAAATAACGAAGTCGCAATATTGGTGCAGTTATTTGCTTGCTCGATCATCCCCCTATTATGGTGCTCCGAATGAACTCATCGTTGTTTTTTGTTAAAAGTAATATCGCGCGACCCCCATTTTGCACAGAGCCTTATAGCCTTGACAGACGGCAGCGTTAATCCGAAATATGTAACTGCGCACTTAAACAGATCCAAATTTGTAGGTGACAGACGACAGCTATGCGAGTTTGGAACTCTCGTAAACAGCTCATTGTCATTTTTGTAATATTTTCAATAAAAATGAATAGAATCGTTAAAAATGTTAATCAACAAAATCTTCTGATTTATTAATATTTATTAAATATTGGTTTATGACAGATTTAAGAAAAATTACGAGCAGATTTTCTATTGTTCTGTTCAGATATTGTATTTGAAATTCATACGGAAAAGATATTGAATATTCACTTGAGCAACATCGTATACAATATATTCGTTGTAAAGTAGAGATGTCTTGAGGCTGGTATCTGTAATCGGTTTGCCAAGCGGTATCTCTACGCCATCCTCCCTCTTATAAGAATCTTTTGGGTCAGGCATAGTCTGTCCACGACCTAAAGTACTGTGTTTGTTAGATGGTAGCTTAGTTATGTATTTTGATGAAGTACATTCCAACATGTTTCCAAGTGCTACCTCGGAGAGAATCATTAGTCCGGTAGAGTCTTGAGCAGTGGTACAACAATAATTTGCAGATTTTGAAACCATATCTGCGAAGTATATTCCTTTGCCGAACATATAACCAGTAACAGGAGCCTCAGGCGGTGCGATTTTTAAGCCATGTGACAAAATTCCAGCAAAGTTAGTAAGACGAGAACCATGCCATAGTAGTTTCCGATTTTCAAGTTTTTTGAAGGGTTTATAACGTCTATTTTCACCCTGTCGAACCACCTTAAATATATCAACAATTTCCAGTTTATACATTTTATGAGTTTCGGCATGCGTATTTTGTACGTATTTTTCAAGTATTTTGTATTCTTCTGAATTTTTATCAATGGGGTCAAGCTTTGTTTTTAGTTGATCATAATGTTTATCTAAAGGATTCACATTTTCTTCTTTATTTTCTGCTTGTAACATACTGTAAGCACATTCTATTTCCAAAAGAGAATCAAGGACTTGTCGGTGCTTCTCAACTAGCTCAATATTATCTAGAATTGGAGGATTTTGAACACCAAAATTATGAGGGATTAATGTGTAAAACCGGTTAGTGGCGTCAATAAACTGAACCGTCATCCCATTCTGCTGTATAAGATCATAAATCTCGGAAAGCACTTTATAAGCAGACTGAATTTGCTTCTCACTTAATTTGCCTAACGGCATTTTTTCCATATCTAGATCGAACATCATCATTGTTCTTTTCATAGTGTCAACATCAAATAAAATTTTTATTAAACTTTGAACTGACGTATTTAACTTTGATTTTATTTTAAAATTTTCCGGACATATAGTCTTTTGCTCTTCATAATCGATTTCGATTGGGTACATGCGGCCAGGAACCTTAAACAAAAACAAGTTTTATAAATTTTTAATAGGATTACGTCGAATGATTTATATTGTAGTATAAAATAGATATTTATGAAATTTATTGTAATGTTATATATAATTTAATAGTCAAGTTTATTTCGTTGTTAAGTTTTTCAGAACTTTGCCAAAGTTTCTGAATTCGAAAGTTAGAGTTCTAAATCAAAGTTCAAAAATTCAATATTCGGACTCATATTAATTATCATTTCCTTTTTCGTTATTCCCTAAACAGTATTAAAAAAAAAAATAGAAAGTACCTTAATCTAACACAATTCATAAATCAATATGTTTCAAACCTTAATAAAATGTTCGCGGTTAGTAAAATCATTTCCAGTTTTATCATGATAAACAAGAAGAAATGATTGTTTGGCTTCGTACAGGTTTTCGAAATTTTCCAATTTTTGGTCGCCAATAGTAGTGCCGATTCGGCCCCAGGATCGAAAAACCCAGTATCTGCAATAGAGTAAAATGTACATTTAACATATGCTTAGATGTATGTGCAGCTGTTTAAGCATCAATGAAAGCAATGAAAAACAAGTCATATGGCAATGAGTGCAATAAAACATTTTCCATTTTTCCGCAATATATTTTTGCGTATTGTTATTATGACATAGTAAAAACTTTTACCCATTTGCTATAAACATATATTCAAGTTTGTGCTAATATATTCATAAAATATTAAAAATATGTTGAATGTTTGTATTATTACATATAACTATACGTAGGTGGCCTTTTGTATATCAGGATTAAAAAACAAAAACAAATGTTTATCATCGCAAATTTTTTTGTTTTTCAAAACATTCTCCATTAAGATCTAAATACTTTTACGTGTAATTGAAATTGTAAAAGCACTTTTTCACTCAGATAGAAGTATATCGGGGTAAGTCGGGACTATACGGTGGCTAACTAATCAAATCGATGTTTTAAATGCCCAAAAATGCAATTGTTTCAGTCGATGTTTGACAGCTCGCATTATCGTGGTTAGTTTTTATAATTTCTTAAAAGACAACTGGCAAACAAATTATTAGGTAAATTATTATTTCAGCACTATGTGTTTATTAAAAGACTGGAGCTTTATTTAAAATCCAAACTAGAACTAAAACTTAAAAATATTAGGTTGTGAAATATCTAAATATTATCTTTTTTGCTCTTTATTCAATGCTTTATAAAAAGTGTTACAGTGATCGGATTTAGTTCAAATATGCGCCGTTTCGTTCGTAAATCTGTTTCCATCTAGACGGCAACTTCATAATACCCCCCTCGTAGAAGCCGCCCTCCTTATTTACGAAGAACTCGGACAGCCACTTTTTACAAGCCTCTTTGAGTTCATCACTTGGCGCTATGTCCGGGCAATATGGTGAATGCGATAAAACCTCCCATCCGAGCTCCTGTAGCTTCTGACGAGTCGCAAATGAAGTGTGTGGTTTGGCGTTGTCCTGGTGGGACACTACACACTTCCTGTTGGCCAATTCTGGACGCTTCTGGTCAATTGCCTGCTTCAAGCGGTCCAGTTGTTCGCATTAGATGGTAGAATTAAGCGTCTGGCCATATGGGAGCAGCTCATAGTAGGCGATTCCCTTCCAATCCTACCAAACACACAGCAAAACCTTCCTGGCCGTCAATCCTGGCTTGGCCACTGTTTGGGACGATTCACCGGCATTCGACCACAACCGTTTTCGCTTCATATTGTCGTATGTGAACCAATTTTCGTCACCAGTCACCATCTGCTTCAAAAGTGGGTCGAGTTCGTTCCGTTTCAGCAGCATATCGCAGGCGTTGATTCGTTTCAGAAGTCTTTTTTTGCGTCAAATCATGCGGCCCCAAACATCAAGCTTTTTTGTGTATCCAGCCTTCTGCAGATGGTTAAAAATAGTTTGGTGAATAACTCCCACGAGATGCCAAATGCCGGTCTAACTCGATGTTTTCCATGATTTGATCGATATTCTGTCGTCACAGGTCTTCCGCCGGCTGGCTTATCCATGGTGTCATTTTCACCCGCTCTGAATCGTCGAAACCATACCTCCGCAGTTCGAAGTTATAGAGTACCATCCCCCAAAACACCATTACTCTCACGGAACGTTTCCCCATGTTTACTCGTCTATAACTGTTGAACGCAATATCCAAACTAATCATGCATAGCGTCGTTTTGTAGGTTATGTCAAGACCTTTCAAAGATGTATAGTATTGCCAGATACGAGCTCTGTATCACTTTATACATAGCCGCGAAATTCCAAAAGACAAAAAGGCGTAAGGGTGATATTTGGCAGCATAATATATGCCTGCTTATTATTTCCTACTTTGGCACAATTTTGGAATTACTGCCGCTGCTGAAAACTGCACCTGGTGTTGTTGTTGTTTTTGTAGCGTAAGTTTATCCAATTTCTTGGTTGTTGTTGATGTGTGAGTGAATTTTGTATTGCTGTTTCTGCGTTGAAATATAAACCTATTTTTGTAGGTGGGAAAATGCTGATGCGGACTATTCCCGCTATTACCAGCTGGCGTAGAGTAGTTTTAAGACATGCTCAGTGTGCAGACTAATGTGTGTACAAGGTTCCTTAAATTAATATTGGGCATATAAGGTACGCTTAAAATGTCCAAATGTTCGGTCAGGTTGGCAATCAAATTTATTTCTCGGCATCGAATCTGTAAGTACTGTTAATTTGAATTCTTGGGACTATGCCCTTTTAAAAACCGGCAGCTGGACTACGCCCAAGTACAACAAACCTGCAAGAAATTGACGAATTTCATCATTTGAGGAATTGAATTCACTGCCGGACTCTTGGAGGGAATAAATATTGGCCTGTTCCACAATCAATTCGATGAAAGCATCACCAAAAAAGTGTTGAAATATTGAATTGGCTTATTTACTATGTTAATGTTTTCTTCTAACTATTTCCAAATATAGTCTTGAAAGTCGTTTCATCTCTTTCTCCATTTCAATAAGGATATATCAACATATTCGTGCTTTACTCATTTTAATATTTGTTTGGCCTAAACGACCAAAGTTGCTTATAGCAACTTGCACAAACAAAAAAAATCTAGCGGTGCAATAGAATATTTATATTTTTTTCTTTTACTATGTAAATATTTTTTACAAATTTATCTTTTAAGTATTTTAAATATTTTTTTATTATATGCTTCAACACTTTCGCTCGACCGACATAATGAGGCATAACATAATTGATCAAAAGTTATTTTAGTATTCCTCGAATTCAAATTGATCAATAAGATGTGTATTTTAAAAAGGTTTTTGTGTATTTGACTTTGTAAACGATGTCAAACATAGAAGTTGCATATAAGCAACTTTGGGGCTCAAAGGGTTAAGCAGTGTGTGAGTTCAGTGACTTTTCGTTATCAAAATCAACATTTCCCGTATTTTCAAAGGATTTCTAACAAAATTATTTTAAGTCGACAATTGCCCTCGATGCGATAGGAATAATTGTGGCGAATTTTTGAAAGTTAAAAAGCTGTGTTTATCAGTGGAATAAATGTCTAAGTGTAACATTTCCCCAGGACGGGATCGGAGTCTTTCCTAACTCTGGTTTAGTTGGATGCCGCTCGTACTTAGCTTCTTTACAAATTTTTCAGTTAGGGGTAATTTCCTTTATTTCTTCCGTGTATTCGGAAAATAGTATTCGTTAAATACTTGTTTAATATTCTCTCTGATAGAGCGATGTGCATTACTGTGTTCCATTACCAGTATTTCGTTTTTATCGTCTTTGTCAATAATATCATTAATTATTTCAACGTGTAACGGAATTTTGACGGGAATCCCCTCACAATCTCAAGATTAACGCATTCATCAATCAATTCTAGTAGATCCAGAAAATTTTTAAATGTAATTTAATGCCTTATCCTTGACTTGAAAATAATTCTTGTCTTCTTAGTAGTGATATTTTCTTCTTCAACAATTATCTGATTTCGAAACGGAAATGAATTAACAGGATTTTCCACTTTTGGAATAACTTCGTTAGAGATTCTTCGCTACGTATGGTAACAGATGAGAGTCCTGCTCTATTGCACTAATATGCTGCCGAAACAATGCATCAGCAACAAGATTATCGCTAACGGGTGTATCGCTTAAGGTGAAAATTAGCGATTTTTCTGTGTTTGGATTCTTATCCGAGATAGCGAAGGTCACAGGCTGATGGTCGGTTTGGATTTGCGAAAATTTTTGAATGTTTTTCCAATATATATAAATCTTTTCTGTATTCCCTGGTTCATTTAGATAATTCGCAACTGCCACTACAGTGATACAGTGATAATAAGACAATTTCTCCTCACCACTCTTATAGTGAAAGATTCCTGTTTTTTAAATTATTTTTGCGTCTACATCCCTCAAAAAGTCAAACCCAATAATCCCATCAAAGGTCTTAAGTTCGGAAAAAAGGTAAAAAGGAGAAGTCTTTCCAAGCACGTTAACTAAACCCCTTTCATTTATCTCGGAGTACCACGGGAAAAATGTTTATTAAACCTAACATAAACAGTTTTCCCGTCAACAGTTTTATCGGGCGCCCTGCCAGTGTCTTGTTTACGTAGGACAAAATTTGTTATACCTATTGTTGTTGTTGTGGCGTTACTTTATCCAATTGGGCGGTAGTTGTCGTTGTGTGGGCAAATGGTGAATTGTTGTTGCTGCGTTGAAATATGGTTGGAGGTTGAGTTTTTTTGAGAACGATGTAGTGGGCAGGCTAATGAGTTAACTTGTAGCACATATAATTTACTGCTCTGCGTTATTCTAGTGCATGGCTGCAATAGATCAAGTTGTTCCAAAAAAAACGGAGTCCCTTTGCTTGGAAGTGCTTTTTGCGTGAACCACTTTTGTTGGATTCCACTCTTCTTGAAACACCCATACAGTTGACTGCCTTTTACTTTCGGAAGCGTACGCATTTCTCTCGACCAATCAAAACGAGCCTTTTTCGAGCGTTCGACAAATTGTGGGGGCTTCAGTGTCAGCAAATATTATTTCTACGGTCAAATGTCCATGCAATATTGAATGTATGCTGGACTCACTAATGTCTATAGTTGTATCTCACCATAGGTTGGTTATGACGATCTGACAATATTAGTTTGCGCACAGCAAACAACTAATTTTGGACGACCTTTATGAAATCCCTTTTGGAGTGATCTACGACCTCCATTAAATTCACCATACCATCGATAAACACTGATCTTCGATGAAGTTTTATCGCCAAAAACTGAATTAAATTCATCGATACTCTGTTGCTGAGTTAATCCACATCGAAAGTTCTAAAACATAATTTAGCGAAAATGTTCGCGATTTATTTCCAGTTTTTGGGCGAGATGAGTATTTCAAGTTACTGTAAACAACACAAGAAGCGGCAGTATAACCAAACGTTATGCGTATATATGTATATCATCAAAAATGTCAAACTTTAGGATAAAATTGTCAGATGTCAGATTGCAATACTAGCGTTGCCAAATCCCGAAATATAAAAGGAAACCTACGTAACATTATTCAAAAAAGTACTTAGCAGAGTTAGAAAATAACAGTTTTTGAATAATTTTTTTTTTGCTAAAAACCCATTCTGGGTTATGTATGAATAATAAATTATGTTTATTTTTTCTTCACAAAATATTCGTTACATTTTTATTTTATTTTTATAAAAAAATAGTATATTGCTTACAGAATAATAGTTATGCAGAGTTTTATTTAACTTTTACGCTATAAGACCGCCTTGATAAATAATATGTTGAAAATCTGGCAACCACGAATGGTTATAGTTTTCCCCTTACAACAACAACGTTTTTCGGTTACGTTTAAGATTCTTGTAATCCATTTTGTTAGTTCTTAATAAACCACAGTTGTGAACGGTCGTATGAACTTTAAAGAAAGTCTTTTATTTATTCCGGCTCCCTGCGATAAAAGTAAGTCCTCCAACAGGTTATGGGCCCAGGACCTACGTCGGAATTAAATAAAAACAATATAAAAGCAATTCGGTTTCGCGTGTGTCGCGTAAAGTGTTCGTCATTTTTAAGAAAAAGTACAATATGAGTTCGTTATACCAAATAGAGAAGTTGGATGATACCAACTATGACACGTGGTGTATTCAAATGCAATGTGTTTTGGTGCACGCGGATATTTGGGCTGTGGTTAGTGGTGTTTTTGCTAAACCAGAAGATGCGCTATTGTTGGCCAAGTGGAAAGTCGAGAACGAGAAGGCTTTGGCAACAATTATGTTAAGTGTGAAACCATCACAATTAGGGTACGTAAAGAACTGTACCAGTGCGTTAGAAGCGTGGAATAAGTTAAAAAATGTGTATAAGCCCAGTGGTCCAATTCGAAAAGTTAGCTTATATAAACGGTTACTCAGCCTCAGTATGTCTGAAGGTATGTCTATGGTTCAACACATACAAGAGTTTGTCAGTGTGTCAGACAAGCTAGCTGAGCTAGACATAAAGTTAAGCGATGAGCTGCTGGTGATCATTCTATTATCCAGTTTGTCTAGAAACTTCGAGAATTTCGTCATTGCGATGGAGACGCGTGATTCATTCCCAACGTTTGAAGTAATAAAAGTGAAGCTATTGGAAGAGTACGACAGACAGTGTCAGAAGGAGAAAAAAGCATCGAAGTTGTCAGTCAGCAAGCTTTTCTCGCACATTCCAATAGGGAAAATAATACATCGAAGAAACAGTTCAGCGAAAAGTGTTTTAATTGTGGCAAGCGTGGGCATGTGGCCTCAAAATGTAAAGTGCCGAAAAAGGACAAAAACACCGGTCATAATGAGAAGTGTTCATTTGCAGTGCTAGCGGCGACAGATGTGTCGGGTTTTCAAAGATCATCGTGGTGCATTGATAGTGGTGCGTCCACACACATATGCAGTGAGCGAAGTATGTTTGTTTCTCTCAGTCAATGTAAGAGAGTGATGCTAGCATCGGACAATTACGTAAACGCGGTAGGTGTAGGAACAGTCGAAATACAGGCAAAGTGCAAAATATATTTAAAAGACGTGTTATATGTGCCGACTATGGCGAGGAATTTCATATCGGTTGGAAAAGCAATTGCCAATGGTGTAGCTATTTGTTTTGAAAGTGACTGTGCGATAATAAGAAATCAAAAATCCAAGGTTGTGTTAAAAGCTCCAAAGAGAAATAATTTATATATATTTGACTGTAAGAGTGAGCATTCTTGTTTCAGTGTAGCAGAAGAAAATGTTATGACTTGGCATAAACGCTATGGACACTTGAATTTTTCAAGCCTAAGAGAGCTGTCTAATAAGAAAATGGTGAATGGGTTAGATTTAAAAAATGTACCAAAAACAATAAACTGTAACGTGTGTATGAAAACAAAAATAAGCTCAAAGCCGTTTCCAGAAAACAGTGGGCATAGTTCGGTGAATTTGTTAGACATAATTCATTCTGATGTATGTGGGCCTATGCCAAAAGTGTCTCTAGGTGGTGCGCGTTATTTTACAACTTTTATAGACGACAAATCGAAACGTATGTTTGTTTATTTTTTGAAACCTAAAAATGAAGTACTAGAGAAATTCAAATTGTTTAGAAGTCTAGTAGAGTGTCAAACAGAGAAACGAATTAAGGTGTTAAGAAGTGACAATGGCACTGAGTATGTTAATCGTGAGTTCGATAATTTCCTTAATGCAAGTGGTATACAAAGACAGTTGACAGTTCCCTACACGCCTCAACAGAACGGAGTAGCAGAACGCGCGAATCGTACAATCGTAGAGATGGCTCGCAGTATGCTTGTGCAGGCCGGTCTTTGTGAATCGTTATGGGCTGAAGCTGTGGCAACTGCAGTCTATATTCGAAATCGTTCGGTTACTAGACCACTTGGTGATAAAACACCATACGAAGTTTGGACGGGTCATAAGCCAAATGTAAGACATATGAGAATATTTGGGTCAAAAGCAGTTGGTCTAATTAAAAATCAACAACATAAGTTTCGCGAAAAGGGTAAAGAGTACACATTTGTTGGTTACTCTTTGACAGCAAAAGCATATCGTTTGTACGATTGCAGAGAGAGACGAATAGTTAAAAAACGAGATGTCATCTTTGATGAATCTACGATAGGAAGCGTACGCGAAAAAGAAGCAGAACGAGTTGTAGTCGAAATAGAAACAGAACCAAAGTCGCATTGTGAAGAAAGTTTAAACGTTGAAAGAGAAGCGAATGTTCATTTCGAGGAGGAGCAATATGAAACAGCTTCAGAAGCAGAAAATGAAACAGATGAAGAACTTGATGTACAGGACGATGACGAGATCATGTATGATAGCACGAGTGAGAGCAATGCAAACGAAAAACGAAGAAGAGGTAGACCGAAAATTCTTCGTACTGGCAAACCTGGTCGTCCGAGTAAGCAGTTTCACACGGTAAATCTAGCTGATAGCAGTAGCAAGATACCGAGTACTGTAAAAGAAGCAATGTCAAGCAAAAATTGTAAACGCTGGCAAGAGGCTATGAATAGAGAATACGAATCGCTTATTAGAAATCAAACATGGGCATTAACTGATTTGCCAATTGGAAAACGAAAAATTCCTTGTAAATGGGTTTTTAATGAAAAAAGAGACAAACATGGGAACATTGAGCGATACAAAGCGAGATTAGTTGCAAAGGGGTGTAGCCAGCGGTATGGCGTTGACTACAACGAAACGTTTTCCCCTGTTGTACGGTATGCAACAATACGAATGCTGTTTGCATTGGCAGCTGAAAAGGAATTACATATGCATCAACTAGATGTATCAGCGAGATAGACGATGAGGTATATATGGAACAGCCAGAAGGGTTTATCAATTCCAAATATCCCGATCGAGTGCTAAAATTAAAGAGAGCGATATATGGTTTAAAGCAGTCTGGCAGAGAATGGAACCGTAAGTTGGATATCACTTTAAAATCCATTGGTTTCAAACAGTGTCGGAATGAACCATGCCTTTATACGAAAAATATTGATAAAAGTTATAACTTCATTGCTGTTTACGTTGACGACATTATCGTGGCAAGTTCGAGTGAGACAGACCTATTGGCGATAAAGAGACAAATCTCTGAGAGTTTCGATATTGTTGACAAAGGCAGAATTCAACATTTTCTTGGAATGGAGATTGAACGCGTTGGCAGTGTAGGCGATATATCTGTTGGTCACTCTCAATACGTGCAAAATTTATTGAAGCAGTATGGTATGGAGCAGTGTCGCGGGGCATCTACTCCACTTGATCCTGGTTTCAAGATTCAATGTTCTACAATTGAATGCGAAAGAGAAATTGCGATCCTCATGTTGAACATGAGACAGCGGCAAAACATGTACTAAGGTATCTTTCTGCAACGAAAAATTTAAAGCTTCATTTCAGAAAGACGGGTAAGCAAGCAGAGGGCTTCGTAGATGCAGATTGGGGCAGCAGCGTAGATGACAGAAGGTCCTATACCGGCTATGCATTCACTCTGGCAGGTTGTGTATTCTCTTGGGAGAGTAAGAAACAAGTGACAGTTGCGTTAAGCAGTACCGAAGCTGAATACATGGCATTATCGGCGGCAGCCAAAGAGGCAGTTTATTTGAAAAATTTGTTACGTGAAATCGATTGCTACAATAGCAAGAGGGCGCTCACAATGTATGGTGATAATTTGAGTTCGCAACATTTAGCGCAGAATCCAGTTTACCATAATCGAAGCAAGCATATTGATATAAGATTTCATTATATACGAGAAGTTGTAAAGAATAATGTAATTGATTTAAGATATTTAAGTACAGATAATATGCCGGCAGATATTTTGACTAAAAATCTTTGTAAATCAAAACATGTAAAGTTAATTGAATTACTTGGTATGAAACAATAATTTTTGATATTGAAGAGAAAATCATTGTTGTTGAGGAGGAGTGTTGAAAATCTGGCAACCACGAATGGTTATAGTTTTCCCCTTACAACAACAACGTTTTTCGGTTACGTTTAAGATTCTTGTAATCCATTTTGTTAGTTCTTAATAAACCACAGTTGTGAACGGTCGTATGAACTTTAAAGAAAGTCTTTTATTTATTCCGGCTCCCTGCGATAAAAGTAAGTCCTCCAACATAATACTCTCACGCTAAGTGTATTTGTGTGACGCGTATTACTTTCAGACCGCAAAAAGAGAATATTTCTTCAGCTCTTATTGCATAACGATTAAGTAAAACTCACCCCATAACTATTATTCTGTGAGCAATAAATAAAAGTTATCAAATAACTCTTCCCAGCGAGATAATGGTTCACCGCTTACATTTTTCTTTGAAGACTGCATCGAAAAAAAATTCTATGTAGAATTCTTCCATAGTTAAATTCTAGTGTTCATACTCAATCAAGTAAGTACATGAAAAACGTTACAATATAATATGTAAACAACAAATACAAGTTGATGAAATACAATTTATAAGTAAATATTTCCATTATTTCGTCAAATCGTCAAGCATTTAAATAAAATGTGCAGAAAGTTGGTTGTCTTCAAGTGAGTTGCTATTTTAATTAAAAATTTTGTTTTTAACTTTGACTTAAGAAATAAAAGAATATACTCGAAAAGGCATATGAGAAGGCTAATTTAAAATGAAGCAAGTGAAGCACTTTAATGCGTTACTATTTGGTAAGTTTTTCGCGTTTTTATCATCGATGGAAATTTATAATTATTTACATACAATTTTTTTTGTAAAATGTGTAAAAGTAGAAGGCTTTACCGAATCAGAGTATGGTCACCAAATTCAAAAAAGCATCAGACTCGCCAAAGGCCGTTTCTTTAAATATCGTAGCTTAAAAGAAAACCATTCCTTTTTATACATAAATACTTATTTTCATAACGAAATGTATACATGCACTTTCATAAATAAAGCAAAATTAATATGCAAATTTTTCTATTCTACTATTGACTTTGGCATAGAAGAATTATTCGTTAACTTTGGCATTGACGAATTCGTCGCTAACTGTGGCATCGAAGATTTCTTCGTTAACTTTGGCATCGATGAATTCTTCGTTTACTATGGCATCGAAGAGTTCTTCGTTTACTTTGGCATCGAAGAATTCTTCGTCCCTATGGTAATCGAAAAAAGTAATCTGTACCTTTTCGCAGGACATCGCCGTGTTAATTTTCATCCGTCGGAGTAAGCGATACAATCATGCTGCATTGTTTACCGGCTCGCTTACCAATTTCTATCATATCCCGCTGGGTTATTTTGTAAGCGAAAAATATTGATTGAATTGAATTGCATTACCAAGTATCGAGGAGTTCTACATAGAATTTTCTTCGAAGCATTCTTCAAAGAAAAATGTAAGCGGTGAACCATCATCTCGCTGGGTAGCTATTAATCTTGATTTTGTGCCCATTTCCTCATAACTGTTACGGTCTATCATGTTTACTACGTATATTGTTGTAAATGATATCAAACCATGTGAAGCAATAGGTCATTCGTTGCTTCGGTGACTTCAATTGCACTTGTGGACCATTCTTATATGTTCATTCACTAGCGCTATAAGTTCACAAAAAGTTTTGCAAAATAAATTATTACTGCTTCAAATCTTAACAATCATTGCTTAAATAACTGCATTTTCCTCAGTAAGCTAAATTTCTAACGGTATTAACTAGGGATGGCCATTAAAAAAATATCGACGTTTTAGTCAATATGATGCATCGAAACTTGACATCGATGTTCTGCGATTCATCGAATACACACATCAATGCATCGAAAATATGACTTTTATATCAAAACTGCAAAGCATTTGTTTATTTGCATATGTTTAGAAAATATGCTCAAACAAGTTTTGAAATATATCATTATAGTAAACCTTCCTAAATATATTTGAAGTTTAAACGTTTTTTACTAAAGGATTTAAAAACTATGGTATTCAGTTGTTTAATTTAATACAAAATTCTTCGATACAAATTTTAATTGGTTTTTACAAACCCCAATATTATTTTCATAGGTTTTGCAAAACTAAAATTTTATTCAACCTTTAAAAATTTATTATATTTCTTTGTTTGCTCACTGTCTAACCAGCTTTTGGACATAAACGGCCGGATGGAAGTGAACAACTTTTGTTAAGTTGAAAACTACTTTATATAATTATGAAGGCAAAAAATTTAACCAAAGGGGTCGTGGACCCGCTCACGGATCTTTTGTCCATTATTTCGCGGGTAATTTGTAATTATAAGGTAATTTGTTTTTCGTCACTTTTTTAGTTCATAAACTTTAGACGCATTTTTCTCAAAACTACTTTTTCAAAGCCCGTGTTCACTGTAATTTTAAAACTACTTGACCGATTCATTTCAAACTTTTTACACATTTTTGACATACCGCACCCAACGTTTAGTGTTTTTTTTTTTTGATATTAGGGGATTTTCTACCCACAAAAAGGCGGAATTAACAGTTTACACTTTAAATGGCCGCCAACAATTTTTGATGAACAAAAAATTATTAGAGACTATTGGGGGGAAGATTTGATTATAATTTGACAAATTTTTTTTTGCTTTATTATTTTCTGATAACTTCCAGCCGAGTTATGGTGAACAATTTTTTTTTCAAGACGTTCTGGGGGAAGCTCTGTTACCGGCGTGTGTTTCAATATTTCTGCATGAGAAAATAACCCTAAATTGCGAGAAGTGTGCTCCGGATAAAATTACTCAATCCATATTTCAGAAATAAATTCGCAAAAAAAAGTTAACTTTTTACATTGAAACCCTAACCTCTCCCTTAAAGCGCGATAAATCAATAACTAAATATGCTAGAGACATTAAATTTTACCCGTTAGATTTAATGCACCCGAGTAAAAATTGGACGATGGGTGTGGTTCCGCCCACTTTTAAGTGAAAACACATATTTCAAAATCCGTGCGACGGATTTCAACCAAATTTGGTATTGGCATTCCTCTGGCATTTTTACAATACATTGTGAAAATGAGCGAAATTGGACGTCAGATACGCCTTTTCCTCATACAACACAATTTTAAATTCCATCTGATTCTTTCCTTTCGAGTGTTCAAATCAAGAAGCATTTAAAATATAGGGATAAGTCTTGCACGAATACTTATTTTAGAGTATGCCATCTTGTGGCCAAAAAATTTCTGACTTCAACAAAAACCGTTCAAGCTCTTAAGTACCGAATATTAGGGCCCCAGTACCTATGGTTGACTTTTACCCAAAATAATGTTGGTCAATGTGTGAGATACTATATATAACAGAAATTCAGAACGAATCCTTTCCTGATGGACGCCTGTGCGCTACAAGTGGGTTTATTCGGGTCAATACTTCATTTAGCTCCCAGATGGCTAATACAAAGATGTTGGCCCTATAACCCATATAACTAACCAGGCTTATATACCCTAAGGTACTTTTCTGGCTTTAATCCCGATACCCGAACTTAGCTGCTTACTTGTTTTGGACGGACTTATGTTGATCAGTCCAAATACTAAAAGAGTCACTCGACACCTGCAATAGTATAAAGCCTCATAACTTCGTAGTTTTTTTAACAGCTATTGCTAATCAACTATCAAATCTATTGCCATTGAGGAGGAATTTAAAGAGGATGATGACAATATTTTATTAATAGAAGGAGAAAGGAGAAAAGTTTGAACAAATAAATTTTTGGAAAAATTTTATTTCTTATTTACCATACGGTTCAAGATATATAAGTAGTTTTTCAATAATGTGTTTTTACCAGTTTGAGGGTACTAAATTCAATATAAAATTAAGTGCCTAGAAATATATGTTCATATGCTAACAATTATCATTAAATTGTTAACTAAACACATTCATACATATGTGTGTGTTTTGTTATTATTTTCAATATACATACATATGTATTCTTATACACTGGGACCATGTGACGGCGGAAACATTGTACAAAAGTTGATGTATCGGATAAAAAAAACATCAATGCTTTGGAAATATCATCACCATGCGATGGATCGAAATAAAGCGATGTATCACCTTAAATAAACATCGATGTTTCGAACATCAATGGATTATGACCATCACTATTACCGACTATGTCACACAGAAAGACGACGCCATAGATACTGGGACTTTTGTTGGCGCATCAAAAGAGCACGCTCATCTCGTTTCAGTTCTAGTTATTTTATCGTATAACCGACGAATTTAAATAGCAACGCGTTTTATAGTAAAATCAATATTAAATTTTTTTTTTTAATTTTTAGAAATGTTGCACAAAATAACTGACAAATGGTAAGAAGAAAATAACCACGTTCAGGACGGTCATCAATATCAACTGATGATCAATGAAATAAAGGTATTGGTGTTTGAGAATCGACGATTAACAGTCAAAGATCTTACTGGCATAGTTTGAAAATCGGAGGGATTAATGAAAACAATTTTGAAAGAAAAGTGAAAGCTCGATTGATTCCAAAATCACTAAATTTTTTCGAAAAACATCCCGTTAACGTCTGTGAAACAATGCCTTTCGACTACCAGGTTGTCAATGCATTATTTCTGGCAATGAGTTTTGGATCTATGTTTACTACCCGGAAACAGACAATCAATCGGTCGAATATCGTGGCAAAGGTAGTCCGAAACCGAAAACAACAAGTAAACGCATCAAAAATCATTGTTAAAAACAATTTCTTAACTCTCTCATGCCCGAAATAAAATGAGTGATGCTAAAAAGAATTTTAGTACAGATATGTTTTAATCACGACCTTAATATGAGCCGCCCCAAATTTCATAGTCCTTTGAGAGTTACAGGATGTCGCCTATAGGCAATATCGTGTTTGACAAAGTACTGAGTTCAAACTTCAATTTATTATTTTGCTTATTTTTGTATTATTATAATCTCTTACCTGTACAAAAATCACTAACTATATAACACAAAAACTGTTTTATTCAACTTTTTATTTTATTATTTTGTACAGGCTATTTAACAAAAAAATTGTGATCACATGTAGACACAGAGACAATAAGCTGATAATTGAACAATTACAAGGCTTTTTCGTTGATACTTGGTATATGTATACACAAAACCTTAGCCTACTGCACAAAAAACCGTTACCGAAAATATTAAGAACAACGGGAGTTATAACAGCATAAGTGCAATGCTGCCTATAGGCAGCGTCGGGCATGAGAGGATTAAGGATAAGAAGTGATTTGATAATTCCAATTCCCACGTTCTACGCACCGGAATTGACCTGGATTTTATCCCGCAAAGGGCTGTTTTTTCGGCGATCTAACCCCTTTTGGATCGGTGAGTAATAATCTAAGTTTGTCGCCATTAGAGCAACTCCTTGCAGCAAAGTTGCTTCGTATAATCCGGTCCCGGAGGAATTTTTCTGCTGCGTTTGCTCCAAAAAGGCTCCATCCAAACTCCACCTCTATCAGGTGTAATATGTGTAATGGATGGAGCCATCTTAAGACCTGCTCAGGCCCCATGTTGTCAACGCAATACTGCGACACTAGCCTCTACGGCTGTGTAATATGCACACACTTCGCGCACTGCGGCGCCACTAACCCCGAGTGGCCCACAGAGGATCTCCACGGTCCACAGGGGCTCAAACAGGCAACATAACTCCTACTCTGACTTGCTCCCCCCAACCTTCATCCCGCTCTAATCCTCGTGCGAAAACCACTCAGCAACTCTTGGTTCCTCGCACAGTCTATTCCGTGTGTCAGACCGTCATACGTCAGAGTGTCACATCAGTCAAGTGCAATTCTTGCACTGACTGGTGTCACTTCCCGGCGTGTTCCGGCCTGCGCACCACCACGCTAAAGTGGAGTGAGTCGTACGTTGTGTCATACTGCAGGCGTCGCCAAACAACACCACTATGCGACAACCGCCCCTGTGAGTTTTACAGCTGCAACAAACATTACCTACGCACCACTCCCTCACTCCCGCGATCACTCACGGACACCCGCGACAAACCCGCAATTTAACTGCAACAGACTCCAGGGCAAAGTACTTGCATTTATAAACCGGGAACGCGTATCGATAGCTGCGGTCCAAGAAACCAAGATAAATAGCCGCTCAGATCTTCTGAGTTGTACTGGTTTGAACGTCTTACGTAAGGATCGCGAGCGGATAACGGTGGTGGCCTAACCTTCATATTGCACAACACCGTGCAGTATCGTCTAATCGATGAAGACATCGACCGCAGGGATACTGCCCATAATTATCTCGATCGAGAAACCTCCAGATTTTGTTTTTGTGAACAACCGTACCATCGTTAACTTTAACGAACGGCTGCTCATCACTTACTTTCACCGATGAGGAGGTTCAGCATGTCATCAACAAAGCGAAATCATCCAAATCTATTGGCCCTGATGTTATCAACATGCTCATACTAAAGCATCTAGGCTTGACGGGAGTAAAATATCTCACCAAGGTCCTTAACCTGTCGCTGACCACTCTTCAAATATCCGATGTGTGGAAAATCGGAAGAGTGATCCCACTACTGAAACCTGGGAAACCCGCCAACAAAAGGGAGTCCTATCGTCCGATAAATCACCTCTCCACAGTAGTGAAAACCCTTGAGGCCTTGCTACTCCCGACCTGTGCATAGCCAACCACCAGCATGGATTCCAAAAAGTGGACAGCACCACTATAGCACTTAGCGAAATAAACACTCAGATAGTTCGTGGCGTCAACCAGAAACCATCCTGCGAAAGAACGATCCTCGTAGCGTTGGACTTGTCAAAAGCTTTTGGCACTGTCAATCACACAACGCTACTGCGGGACATCGAACAAACTATGCTCTCTCCAGGACTGAAGAGGTGGACCATGAACTACCTGTGTGGTCGTCAATCATCCGTAGTATTACGAAGAGAAAAATCTAGACTTAAAAAAATTAAACAGGGGGTTCCGCAGGATGGTGCCTCTCTCCGTTACTGTTTAACACTCTCCCCCACCAAACCCACAGCGACCATATACACGAGCTGGACGAAGGAGTATAGACTTGAGCTTTATATTGCAGTCGACGGCGTCAAGATTCCGACTGTCAATAACCCTCAGATTTTAGGTGTACTATTTGATATATGGTCGGATGAAAGCATGCCCAACGATTGGAATTTAAGTGTGCTATGCCCAATGGAGGATGGAGTCATGTGTAGAAGTTCACGCAAGTGAGGAACGTTTTCTGACTGCCATTCACTTGGGAGTGGCCAGAAACGATTCTTTTACATGTGACTCAAGCAGCTCACGACTTCCGGTCTTTGACCAAGTATCCTCTGGGTAGCCTAAGAACATCCGTTTGAAGGCGAGCTAAAGTGAGAAGGCGAAACATCTCCCGCATAGGGTTGTGCGCTGGGTTTGGGACCCGCTACGTAAAAAAACACTCCCAGTCAATAGTTGTAACCAGCCGCGGATGAGAGACCCCCCTTTTGATGACGACCATGGCAAACGAAATAAGGACTACGAATTGAGGGCATGCACCTGGAATGTCCGGTCCCTTAACTGGGAAGGTGCCACTGCCCAGCTGGTTGATGTCCTCGTGAAAACAAAGGCTGACATCACCGCCGTCCAAGAAATGCGATGGACGGGACAAGGACAGAGACGAGTAGGTCCTTGTGACATTTACTGCAGTGGCCATATAAAGGAGCGCAGGTTTGGTGTGGGACTCGTGGTGGGAGAGAGACTCCGTCGCCGAGTACTATCATTCACTGCGGTGAATGAACGTCTAGCCACAATCCGCATCAAAGCGAGGTTCTTCAACATATCGCTGATTTGCGCCCACGCCCCGACGGAAGAGAAGGACGATGTGACCAAAGATACCTTTTATGAGTGCTTGGAGCACACTTATGTGAGATGCCCCCGTCACGATGTAAAAATCGTGCTTGGCGACTTTAACGCCAGGGTGGGCAAAGAAGGTATATTGGTACTACGGTCGGTAAATTCAGCCTCCACGAGGAAACATCCCCAAATGGGTTGAGGCTGATCGACTTCGCTGGGGCCCGAAATATGGTTATCTGTAGTACTAGATTCCAGCATAAGAAGATCCATCAAGCTACCTGGCTGTCTCCGGATCGAAAAACTACCAACCAGATCGATCATGCTGTGATAGACGGAAGACACGTCTCCAGTGTTTTAGATGTGCGTGCGCTCCGAGGTCCTAACATCGACTCGGACCACTATCTTGTTGCAGCTAAGATTCGCACCCGCCTCTGTGCAGCAAAAAACGCACGCCAACAAACACAAGGAAGGTTCGACGTCGAGAAGCTGCAATCACAATAGACAGCCGAACGATTCTCTACTCGGCTTGCACTCTTGCTCTCTGAGAGCACTCGTCAACAACTCGGTATAAGGGAACTGTGGGACGACATTTCAAACTCCTTACGTACAGCTGCAACCGAAACCATTGGTTTTCGGAAAGTGCAAAATAACAGCTGGTACGACGACGAGTGCCGTGTCGCAGCGGAGAGAAAACAGCTGCCTACCTCGAAACGTTACGATCGACCACAACATGTGCGGGATGGGATAGATACCGAGAGTTGAAGAGGGAAGCGAGACGCATTTGTAGACAGAAGAAGAAAGAGGCCGAAATGCGTGAGTACGAACAGCTTGATAAGCTGGCCGACAGGGGTAATGCTCGAAAATTCTATGAAAAGATGCGGCGGCTTACACAAGGTTTCAAGACCGGAGCACACTCTTGTAGAACTCCTCAAGGTGATCTAGTAACCGATGCCCAGAGCATACTTAAATTATGGAGTGAACACTTCTCCAGCCTGCTGAATGGCAGTGAACGCACAACACCAGGAGAAGGCGAACCCGATACCCCAATCGATGACGATGGAGCAGACGTTCCATTGCCCGACCATGAAGAAGTTCGAATAGCAATTGCCCGCCTGAAAAACAACAAAGCGGCAGGAGCCGATGGATTGACGGCCGAGCTATTCAAACACGGCGGCGAAGAACTGATAAGGAGCATGCATCAGATTCCTTGTAAAATATGGTCGGACGAAAGCATACCCAACGACTGGAATTTAAGTGTGCTATGCCCAATCCATAAAAAAGGAGACCCCACAATCTGCGCCAACTACCGTGGGATAAGCCTCCTCAACATCGCATATAAGGTTCTATCGAGCGTATTGTGTGAAAGATTAAAGCCCACCGTCAACGAACTGATTGGACCTTAACAGTGTGGCTTTAGACCTGGCAAATCAACAACCGACCAGATATTCACCATGCGCTAAATCTTGGAAAAGACCCGTGAAAGGAGAATCGACACACACCACCTCTTTGTCGATTTCAAAGCTGCTTTCGACAGCACGAAAAGGAGCTGCCTTTATGCCGCGATGTCTGAATTTGGTATCCCCGCAAAACTAATACGGCTGTGCAAACTGACGTTGAGCAACACGAAAAGCTCCGTCAGGATCGGGAAGGACCTCTTCGAGCCGTTCGATACCAAACGAGGTTTCAGACAAGGCGACTCCCTATCGTGCGACTTTTTCAATCTGCTGCTGGAGAAAATTATTCGAGCCGCAGAACTGAATCGAGCAGATACAATCTTTTATAAGAGTGTACAGCTGCTGGCGTATGCCGATGATATTGATATCATCGGTCTCAACACCCGCGCCGTTAGTTCTGCTTTCTACAGACTGAACAAGGAAGCAACGCACATGGGTCTGGCAGTGAACGAGGGCAAGACGAAATATCTCCTGTCATCAAACAAACAGTCGTCGCACTCGCGACTTGGCTCCCACGTCACTGTTGACAGTCATAACTTTGAAGTTGTAGATAATTTCGTCTATATAGGAACCAGCATTAACACCACCAACAATGTCAGCTTAGAAATCCAATGCAGGATAACTCTTGCCAACAGGTGCTACTTCGGACTGAGTAGGCAATTGAAAAGTAAAGTCCTCTCTCGACGAACAAAAGCCAAACTCTATAAGTCGCTCATAATTCCCGTCCTGCTATATGGTGCAGAGGCTTGGACGATGACAACAACCGATGAGTCGACGTTGCGAGTTTTCGAGAGAAAAGTTCTGTGAAAGATTTATGGTCCTTTGCGCGTTGGCCACGGCGAATATCGCATTCGATGCAACGATGAGCTGTACGAGATATACGACGACATTGACATAGTTCAGCGAATTAAAAGACAGCGGCTACGCTGGCTAGGTCATGTTGTCCGGATGGATGAAAACACTCCAGCTCTGAAAGTATTCGACGCAGTACCCGCCGCGGGAAGCAGAGGAAGAGGAAGACCTCCACTCCGTTGGAAGTACCAAGTGGAGAAGGAGCTGGCTTCGCTTGGAATATCCAATTGGCGCCACGTAGCGAAGAGAAGAAACGACTGGCGCGCTGTTGCTGACTCGGCTATAATCGCGTAAGCGGTGTCTACGTCAGTAAAGAAGAAGAAGAAGATTTGATAGTCCATGCTTCTTCACTCCTCCTACGACCGCAATTATCGCCAAGGTACAGAGCCCCAACAAAATCCTCAAGTCGCTAGGCTTCTGGATGCAGTGGAACGCAGATGAAGAAGCTAGAGACGTACCAGAACACTGCACTCCGGACCAAGATATCAAGAGGCATCATATCCCATCGAACTTATACATAATGAGACGCTTATGCTCCCAGTTAAGGAGGATAATGAACTCCTCTTCAAGCAGTTCCTGCTGGGATGTTGTCGCAGAAATCACCCCTGCAGCCACCTGCTTGGAGAGGAACCGCCTACTAGGAACATCAAAAGTTATTCTCTCAATTACGTCGACGACATCGAACAATACACCAACTGGACTTTGGACGCAACTAACTTTCGAAAGGTACTGACCGGCAACCTAGATAACCCTCACAACCCTAATAGGGATTAGTTACTCCGTTGAAACAACAACAAAAACTGATTTAGCTCCGAGTGACTCTGCTCCGAAGAAACCGTTTTGAGTCAGTCGAAGACATTACGCATGAATCGCTACGCGCATTGAGGGCTATCCCTTGAAAATGGTGCCAAGAAGGTTTACTTTGAGGGAAATTACATAGATTTTGAATGAACAAAGTCTCACTATTTTTTGTATTCATTATGGTCAGATAAGGAAATTTTAAACACTTAAAGAACAATTTAAAACAAAGTACCGAAAATTTAGTTTAAACAAGACAACGACCTCAAATATGCAACGGATATTGTAAGGTTGTGGCTTCTTCATAACTTCTGATACCCCTGTTTGTTTTGCAAGGTTTTAAATAATTATCTGAACACATGCGCAATTTCTGCCAATGGTCTATGTTATACTCGTATCGGGTTTATTTTAGAGCTTTATTGTGCAATTTAATAATATTTTGCCTTTCACCCTTTTCATTTTTTGTCGTACCGCCATTACTACCAAAACCGCAAAATGTTTAAAATCTATAAATTAAAGCTAAATTTAAATATTAAAATTGTTCTTACTATAAAAATGAGTTTTTATTTAAATTCGTCGTGTGTCCGATACAAGTCCTGTGATCTATGATATTGGCTATCTGTGGGATATGAGCAATTTGCTTACTGAGAGCATTATTATAATAAATTTCGATTATTTAAGCAATAATTCTTAAGATTTGAAGTAATAACCTTTTATTTTGCAAAAGACCTATGGCGTAGGGTATACAAGTATGTAAAAGTCTCAACGGTTACACTGCTTGTAGTGGCTATAATAATTATATCCTTCTATCATTGTGATATAAAGTATAAGAGCAATTACTTCAAATTATATTAAATTCATAGGATAAGCAACTAAAGCAATAATATCTGTGTATCTTACTTGTTCTTCGAATCACTTTCCAAAAGTTGCAGTTTATAATAAGAGTTTTTATTGCGTTGAATATCTGTTAATCCGAGGACAACACTATACTTGCAATTTTTATCCAAATAAACATGAGCGACGTCTTGTAAGCCACTTTCGGGATCTACGGCCGATCCGTCTTTGATCTTTAAGGTCATTGATTTCGCAACAGATTTAGTATAAATACTTTTTGACTTCTTCGTATTGGCTTCTTCTTGCACTATACGGGAGTTTGGATCAGTACCCCAATCGCAAAGAGTAGTGCTACTGATATAATTAATTGCGTTTGTAGGATTACTTTCGACCAAATCTAGGTAATCTATTGGTATAATATGAATACCAAGTTCTTTCGCCTTTTTCATGCGGCTTCCCATATTTTCCACTTCATGTTTTGATGAAAACACGGCAACAATATTTTCAGACAGTTTTGATATAATTTCGCCGCCCAGCTTATTCAATTGTGTTTTCAATTTGTTTTCAGCTTCCTTTGGACCCACATAAGCAAACTTTAAATTGTATAGAGGTGGTGTTTCCCGTTTCACTTTAGGTCTAAAAGAAAATAAGTAGTAAGGTGTAATTTAATTTATTATTAACATCAGTCATTTCCCACTTTATCGGAAATACCCATCATTTTAAAATTTGTTTAAAATGTTTAAAACGGATATATAAACAAATTATACCAATTAGTACCAAATTTTGTACAAAACAAGGAATCATTTGATATTAGAGCTACACCTGCGGCCACCCACAACTTACCACTTTAATTTCTTAATCTTTTTTGAATTTTTTCGTTCTCTTGGATTTTTTTAAATTTTTTTTTATGGATTTAGTAAGCTCAAATACACAATTTTAAATTACCTAAATATAATTTTAGTCTTAAATTTTTCTCGTTTAATGAATAAAACACAAAAGACCTTGCTTGCTTTTTTGCTTGTACAGAAGCGATTTATTTTATAAGTTTTTAAATTAATAACGCGACAAAAAGTTTCTTCCTCCCATACTTTTATCAAAATTATTTTTAGTTCTATTCTACTTTTAGGCTTGTGTTGATCAATCTTACATTTCATTAAGAGCCATAGGTGTTCAATGGGATTCAAGTCGGGAGAGTTTCCTGGGCAATCCATATGCTGAATTCCCAGGTCTGCGAACATCTTCATCACCTGTACACAAATTATAAAAGTTTTTTAAATCATTTGTTAGCTGTTGGCTAGGGATTGATAATAGTTTGTTATTACAAAAAAAAAAAATTACTGATTTTGCGCAGTTGCATGGAACTGAGTAATCATGGAAAACAGCATGAGATGAATGCCCATATTTCGATTCTATATATGGCACGATGCCATCCGCTATGACCTATTTACATCGTTCTGCGTTCATTATACGGTCAATAAATAATAAAGGTGCGTAAAAAGAGAAGCATCCCCAAATCATCTGACTTTCAGGATGCTTCACTGTCCTTATTACGAAGTTTTCCTTAAATCTCTCTCCCGCAAAACGTTGCACATACAGCACAGTTTAAGTTAAATTTGCTTTCATCCGACTATATAACATTTCTCAATTCTTCTACAGCTTTTTAAAGCGATGCGACGAATAAAACTAGAACTACGCGCTTTCAGCGTCAACTAGCGAAAATACCGCAAGACTTTTTTGACAACCCAAAAACCCAGAAACTGAAATTCTTAATTTTTCTAAATTTGTTTCATCAAAATCGGACAAGTGGTTCGCGAGTTATGTTAAACTACGTTTTTGCCAAAGTGTTACAACTAAGCGAAAAAACATCAAGATAAGGAAAAAATGTAAAAGGTCATAAAAAAACTGACACATACGAACGCCAAACCCTTTGAGGGTTTTACTATACTGACCTAGTACCATCACCCTGACTTGGAATTTCTCACCCCCCAGAATAGCTGTTGTACTGTGTATTTTGAGCTCATTTTGAAACCCTTACTAACTTTCACGCGATTTAGTCAACAACTGAATGAGTTTACGATACCGCGAAAGTACCACTATGAAGTATCGCTAAATATGCGTTCACTTGAAAATTTTGAATGGTAAGGTGTGCGTGGCCGCATGTGTATATCCTATAGTGGTCTAATCTGAACAATTCGGAGATCATATGCCTTTGACGATAATACACGGCAAAAATATTGAGCACATCTCGTCAAAAAGTTTTCCATAAAGGCACTTGATTCCGATTCTTCAATTTGTATGCCTGCTATATATATGCTGCTTTAATCCGATCTTCGGAGATTGGACCATTGCATTAGAAGATAATCCATCCCGAATTTATTGAAGATATCTCGTCAAATGAAAAAAGTTTTCTATTCAAGCATTTAATTTCCAGTTTCCTTCTGGGTGTTACAAACTTCGTGGCAAACTTAATTTATTCTCTTTGGGGTTACTTTTTCATTCTTAACTCAATTCCTATGATACACTTTCTCGTTGTTTAATTTTTTAGAACCCTTTCCTATATAAGGATTTTCGGTCTTACGTTGACTAAAAACGTCAATTGTATTTAGTTAATAGGCCTTAATTTATATTAAAAAGATTTCAAAATCAAGTAAATAGATATTAAGAAATGCTAAAATTTTGTGATAGTTGTACGCAGAAAACAATTTCGTGACCAACTTCATGGATTCGTGGATTCGCGTAAAAAAAATTGTATTTACGATTAGGGACAATTTTCGAATATGGTGTTTTCTATGTAATCCTGCGTTTTTCTTAACATATATAGTATTCTCAAGCTATTTTATAAATATTCGTCTGGATGTTTGAAAATGTTATATTAGGTAAAATTTTTATAGCACATGTTGTGCATAAGAAGCTAAGAAATCATTAAAAAAAAGCGGACTGGATACGAAAACTTTTTAGTTAAGAATAAAGTTTTCAAATTTTATTGTCGCTGAATTAAATTGTACATACATATGTACCTCATAAACTGAATGCATTTCTTTAAAAATACTGTTTTATTATAGGCAGCCAAACAATTTTTCTATTTTATAAATTAGGTTTACAATATACATATGTATATATAAGGAATCTATTAGAAGACCACTATATTTGTTAATGAATTATATGGAATTTAAAATTGTGGCATTGGCGTGGTTGCCTTTCGATTTTGCCCATTTTCACAATGTATCATAAGAATGTCAGTATACTCATAACTCATACCATTATACCGAAATTTGATTAAAATTAGTTAATTCGAATTATCAAATTTCACCTATAGGTGGATAGTACTGAAAGGTTTTGTCTTCAGCAAGTTAGGCTGATGTAGTTTTAATTTATGGCATATACCATCTGATAAAATTTTACCTGTACTGACATAAAAAAATAATTTAATCTATTTTACACCCCTATATCGGAAGGTTATACGTACTACTTGAAAATGTAGATAACAATGCTGAATTTACAGTTTTAGGAAGCATTTGTAATTTTTTGTGTCCTCTTATAAGATTCGATCTTAGGGATTGGTTAAGTAATACGTAGTTTAAGATAAAAGGTAGTTTATTTTAATATAGTTCTGGTAACAAGTAATCAGTATTTATTTGTTCATAATTTTAGATACAAGTTATATAGCTATTTTTAGGGATTAATATTTATATGAAATATTTCCAGGACTACAATAATGTTGATATTTTTTTGTGTACCTAAGTACCAAGACTCGCAAACGTAAATCACATCTTTCACAGAGACACCTGAAAATTTATTATCACGCTGAACACAACAAGCAGCATGTCAGGCAGAAGTCAAAGCTAGAGAAACTTATAAACAAACAGATGCGTTAGGAAATTGCTATCCGCATAACTTTCGACGAGCATCATATATACCTGAAGAGGCAATTTTTTGGCGTGAAGAAAACGCAGCGCTCAACATGAAGGAGTGAGCGATTAACTGTTCAACAATTTCTGCATAACAATAAAATATTGATCCGAGAATGACGCACTACGTTGCGGGCGCTGACCCCTCAGCTCCGACAGATATCGTGATGCGGAATTACCATGAATCTCTCACCATAATTATAGGCACTCAACCATATTATGATGCTATACGTATCATTCAAACCAACGCAAATAGAAAGGTAGCCTGCATCGACTTTCACTCATTCCAGATCTTCTTTTTCTTTACTGGCGTAGACAGCGCTTACGCGATTATAGCCGAGTCAACAACAGCGCGCCAGTCGTTTCTTCTCTTCGCTACGTGGCGCCAATTGGATATTCCAAGCGAAGCCAGGTTCTTCTCCACTTAGTCCTTCCAAGGAAGTGGAGGTCTTCCTCTTCCTCTGCTTCCCGCGGCGGGTACTGCGTCGAATACTTTCAGAGCTGGAGTGTTTTCATCCATCCGGACAACATGACCTAGCCAGCGTAGCCGCTGTATTTTAATTCGCTGAACTATGTCAATGTCGTCGTATATCTCGTACAGCTCATCGTTCCATCGAATGCGATATTCGCCGTGGCCAACGCGCAAAGGACCATAAACCTTTCACAGAACTTTTCTCTCGAAAACTCGCAACGTCGACTCATCGGTTGTTGTCATCGTCCAAGCCTCTGCACCATATAGCAGGACGGGAATTATGAGCGACTTATAGAGTTTGGCTTTTGTTCGTCGAGAGAGGACTTTACTTTTCAATTGCCTACTCAGTCCGAAGTAGCACCTGTTGGCAAGAGTAATCCTTCGTTGGATTTCCAGGCTGACATTGTTGGTGGTGTTAATGCTGGTTCTTAAATAGACTAAATTATCTACAACTTCAAAGTTGTGACTGTCAACAGTGACGTGAGAGCCAAGTCGGGAGTGCGACGACTATTTGTTTGATGACAGGAAATATTTCGTCTTGCCCTCGTTCACTGCCAGACCCATGTGCGTTGCTTCCTTGTTCAGTCTGGAGAAAGCAGAACTAACGGCACGGGTGTTGAGACCGCTGATATCAATATCATCGGCATACGCCAGCAGCTGTACATTTTTATAAAAGATTGTACCTGCTCGATTAAGTTCTGCAGCTCGAATAATTTTCTCCAGCAGCAGATTGATGAAGTCGCACGATAGAGAGTCGCCTTGTCTGAAACCTCGTTTGGTATCGAACGGCTCGGAGAGGTCCTTCCCGATCCTGACGGAGCTTTTCGTGTTGCTCAACGTCAGTTTACACAGCCGTATTAGTTTTGCGGGGATACCAAATTCAGACATCGCGGCATAAAGACAGCTCCTTTTCGTGCTGTCGAAAACATCTTTGAAATCGACGAATAGGTGGTGAGTGTCGATTCTCTTTTCACGGGTCTTTTCCAAGATTTGGCGCATGGTGAATATCTGGTCGGTTGTTGATTTACCAGGTCTGAAGCCACACTGATAAGGTCCAATCAGTTTGTTGACGGTGGGCTTTAATCTTTCACCCAATACGCTCGATAGAACCTTGTACGCGATGTTGAGGAGGCTTATCCCACGGTAGTTGGCGCAGATTGTGGGGCATCCTTTTTTATGGATTGGGCATAGCGCACTTAAATTCTAATCGTTGGGCATGCTTTCATCCGACCATATTTTACAAAGAAGCTGATGCATGCTCCTTATCAGTTCTACGCCGCCGTGTTTGAATAGCTCGGCCGTCAATCCATCGGCTCCTGCCGCTTTGCTGTTTTTCAGGCGGGCAATTGCTATTCGAACTTCTTCATGGTCGGGCAATGGAACGTCTGCTCCATCGTCATCGATTGGGGTATCGGGTTCGCCTTCTCCTGGTGTTGTGCGTTCACTGCCAATTAGCAGGCTGGAGAAAGGTTCCCTCCATAATTTAAGTATGCTTTGGGCATCGGTGACTAGATCACCTTTGGGGGTTCTACAAGAGTATGCTCCGGTCTTGAAACCTTCTGTAAGTCGCCGCATCTTTTCATAGAATTTTCGAGCATTACCCCTGTCGGCCAGCTTATCAAGCTCTTCGTACTCACGCATTTCGGCCTCTTTCTTTTTCTGTCTACAAATGCGTCTCGCTTCCCTCTTCAACTCTCGGTATCTATCCCATCCCGCACATGTTGTGGTCGATCGTAACGTTTCGAGGTAGGCAGCCTGTTTTCTCTCCGCTGCGACACGGCACTCCTCGTCGTACCAGCTGTTCTTTTGCACTTTCCGAAAACCAATGGTTTCGGTTGCAGCTGTACGTAAGGAGTTTGAAATGCCGTCCCACAGTTCCCTTATACCGAGTTGTTGACGAGTGCTCTCAGAGAGCAATAGTGCAAGCCGAGAAGAAAATCGTTCGGCTGTCTGTTGTGATTGCAGCTTCTCGACGTCGAACCTTCCTTGTGTTTGTTGGCGTGCGTTTTTTGCTGCACAGAGGCGGGTGCGAATTTTGGCTGCAACAATATAGTGGTCCGAGTCGATGTTAGGACTCGGAGCGCACGCACATCTAAAACACTGGAGCCGTGTCTTCCGTCTATCACAACATGTTCGATCTGGTTGGTGGTTTTTCGATCCGGAGACAGCCAGGTAGCTTGATGTATCTTCTTATGCTGGAATCTAGTACTACAGATAACCATATTTCGGGCCCCGGTGAAGTCGATCAGCCTCAACCCATTTGGGGATGTTTCCTCGTGGAGGCTGAATTTACAGCTTTGAAATCGAGGCTGAATTTACCGACCGTAGTGCCAAAGATACCTTCTTTGCCCACCCTGGCGTTGAAGTCGCCAAGCACGATTTTGACATCGTGGCGGTGGCATCTCTCGTAAGTGTGCTCCAAGCACTCATAAAAGGTATCTTTGGTCACATCGTCCTTTTCTTCCGTCGGGGCGTGGGCGCAAATCAGCGATATGTTGAAGAACCTCGCTTTGATGCGGATTGTGGTTAGACGCTCATTCTCCGGAGTGAATGATAGTACTCGGCGCCGGAGTCCGTCGCCATTCGTAAACAGACCACGCTATTTGCATGAGTATACTCAAGACGCATTTTTATATGTAATTACGACAGACCGGACCTATTCATTACGATGACATTTAACTAAGCCTGGCCCGAAATAAGTAAGGAGTTGATGGCCGTTCAAAAACCAACGAACCGACACTACATCGTTGCTAGGGTTCTTCTTCTTTTTCTTCTTTATTGGCGTAGACACCGCTTACGCGATTATATCCGATTACTTTCAGAGCTGGGGTGTTTTCGTCTATTCGGACAGCATGACCTAGCCGGCGTTGGCCAACGCGCAAAGGACCATAAATCTTTCTCAGAACTATTCTCTCGAAAACTCGCAACGTCGACTCATTAGTTGTTGTCATTGTTCAAGCCTCTGCACCATATAGCAGGACGGGAATAATGAGTGACTTACAGAGCTCGGTTTTTGTTCGTCGAGAGAGAACTTTACTTCTCAATTGCCTACTCAGTCCGAAGTAGCACCTGTTGGCATGGGTTATCCTGCGCTGAATTTCCAGGCTGTCATTGATGGTGGGGTTTACACTGGTTCCTTAATAGACGAAATTATCTACAACTTCTGGCTGGAATTTTTCGTATGAAGGTAAGGAAAACTTGTGACTCTCTTCACTAAAGGTCAGGTGTTCGGTAACGTACAGTGTTTTATGCACTCCATTGGCCGATATGTAAGTACATCAAAGACACCCAACTGTGACCCATCTTGCCGTGCGACTCCAAAACCGATGAGTTGCAACACTGCCTATTACCACCCTCACTCATTCTTCCACCTGTACCCGAAAAACGACATTTCTTAGACGTTGCTCTATGTAGAAGTGCAAAAGTGTTACACACGGAAAGCATCACCAAAAATGGAAACGTCACGTGCAGGGCACACCGGCCAACGGTTAACCTGAGATGAAAGTCTCAGATGCCATTGTTGGAATTTATACCACACACAAAAACACTCAAAGGCGTCTGACTATAATCCGCAGTCCTACCAGTTAACAAACGCTCAAAATCGTCAATGGGCAGGAAAAGGTTTGTTCCTAAAAGCATGTAGAGCCATAGGGCTGCTTGAACACGACGGCCAACAAGAAGCAAGGACTGTCATTTCATCCACATTTCAAAGAATGTTCTTTCGAATGATAATAAATATTCCCCATTAAATCTGAAGTTTTTGTGTTTTTTTTTTTTAAGTGGGGAATCTTAAAATGGATCATCCTTTAATTATCAAACTTTTAACATCTGAAGGAAGTGTACCACTACTCAACAAATCGGTAAATTGGTTTTTCTTAAGCTAGTAGTTAGTGACATCTATGCTAAATTTCACGTCAAAATATTCATTAGTATTTGACATACGCGTTTTTTAGGCTCTAATAGTGAGTTTTTCGAATTTTACTACAAGATGTGTACCAAACTAAACAGAACCTTAAAAAAAAACAGATCATATGGTTTTTTCTGCAAAATCAATTTATTTTGATCAAAATAGTCTCCTTCTACTTTAATACAGCTTTTTTCACGGTCCAAAAGCATGTCGAACGAGTGTTTTAGCTCGTTGGCCAGTATGCCGGTGCTAGCCTTTTGAATGGCCTCTACATCTGCATAACGCTTTCTTTTTTATTTAATTTAATTAATTTTTGGTCAAATAATTGGTCACAATCATCGCCATAAAATTGTTTCATCAATTGGAACGTTTCGGCAAAAGTTTTACCAATTTTAAAACAAAATTTAATGTTGGCTATTTGTTCGAAGCTCATTTTCGCACCTATAACACAAACATATTTACATGCAATAACTTTACTTCCAATCGATGGAATGTCATGAAATTCTCACTGGACAATCGATAAAGATAGTACATCTAACGCACCAGTCGACATATATGTAAATGGTGCCACCAGGGGACGCTAGATTCAAAATGTCCTGTTTACTTTGGAACACAACTTGTACGTCTGAATTTATTAAATAAAGATTATTATATACTCATGTATATTAAAACAACATAATTGTTATGTTTTTCTCTGAAATTAAAAGGTTCGTTGAAAATATCTCATTGAGGTCAAAAAATTTAATGAAAAACATGAAAGAACTTGATTGATGTAAAATAATACGTTTCCGTTTTTGGAACACCATCTATTATTTTTAATTGTTAAAGATACTAGATCATAAAAAAATTTGAGGTGTTGACGACAATGATTTTGTTAGATCTTTGCCTTAATTCTAAAAATTTTCCAATTAATCCTAACATTAACCCTAGAATCCTACTTGGAGTGATTGCTGCAGCACTCTATACGTTTTGTCGACAACCGTAGACGTTTCACAATAAAACTAAGAAAGGAGTCGATGTGTTTGACGCAAGGGCAAAATATACTCTGTTCAAAGAAAAATAAAACGTTAGTCCATGTGCCTGTTCTATGGGCTATTGAATAGAGTTGACATCAAATCTAGGATGCTCTACAAATACTAAAAAGCAAATAATAAACCTCATAGTAAGACTTTTTCATAATTTTAAAACCTTTAATTTATTCTCCAAAATTTGTCATCCTCCTCAAAGTAATCCTTCTTTGCCTCAATACACTTGGGCCAACGTTTTTTTCAATCCTCAAAATTTCCAGAATAGCCATTAATGCGCGTATCGAGTCACGTTTAATATCTTTAATTAACTCGTTTGAGCTTGCTGAATAGCCAGACGTCACACGGAGCGAATTAGGCGAGTGCGGTGCTTGTGGCAAAATTTTGGTTGAAAATTTGACGAAAAACTCACGAAGTAACAATGCAGTATGCCACGGTGAAAAACACGTTTACGAAACGTTGGGCCGGTCGGAAGGTATTCGGAGTGCACCCCACCTTGATAATCGAAGAATCGTCAACATAACGCTAATTTTTGACCTGCTTTAACGTAATTCTTTCGGCTTCGGCTCTCATTTGCCGCGATATTTGTCTGTCTGTTTGTTCCGATTCCGCCTTTTTAAGGGTAGTAAGCATAGATCCAAAACTCAATGCCAGTAATAATACGTTTCATGGCATCCTGGTAGTCGAAATACATTTTTTCACAGACGTTAACGCGACGCTGCTTTTCGAAAAAATTTAGTGATTTTGGAACCAATCGTGCTTTCACCTTTCTTAGGCCGAAAAGATCTTTCAAAATGGTTTTCTCTGATCCTTCCGATCATTCCAGTAAAATCTCTAGCTGTAAATCGTAGATTCTCAAGCACCAATTCCTCAATTTTATTAATATGTTGATTATCAGTTGCAGGATGGAGTCATGTGTAGAAGTTCACGCAAGTGAGGAAAGTTCTCTGATCGCCATTCACTTGGGAGGGGCCAGAAACGATTCTTTTACATATGATTCAAGCAGCTCACGACTTCCGGTCTTGGACCAAGTATCCTCTGGGTAGCCTAAGAACATCCGTTTGCAGGTGAGCTAAAGTGAGAAAGCGAAATATCCCCTACTTAGGGTTGTGCGCTGGGTTTGGGACCCGCCACGTAAAAAACACCCCCAATGAAAAACAACAATCAGCCTCGGATGAGAGACCCCCCTTTTGATGACGACCATGGCAAACAAAATAAGGACTACGAACTAAGGGCATGCACCTGGAATGTCCGGTCCCTTAATTGGGAAGGTGCCACTGCCCAGCTGGTAGATGTCCTCGTAAAGATAAAGGCTGACATCACCGCCGTCCAAGAAATGCGATGGACGGGACAAGGACAGAGACGAGTAGGTCCTTGTGGCATTTACTACAGTGGCCATATAAAGGAGCGCAAGTTTGGTGTGGGATTCGTGGTGGGAGAGAGACTCCGTCGCCGATTACTATCATTCACTGCGGTGAATGAACGTCTAGCCACAATCCGCATCAAAGCGAGGTTCTTCAACATATCGCTGATTTGCGCCCACGCCCCGACGGAAGAGAAGGACGATGTGACCAAAGATACCTTTTATGAGTGCTTGGAGCGCACTTATGTGAGATGCCCCCGTCACGATGTAAAAATCGTGCTTGGCGACTTTAACGCCAGGGTGGGCAAAGAAGGTATCTTTGGTACTACGGTCGGTAAATTCAGCCTCCACGAGGAAACATCCCCAAATGGGTTGAGGCTGATCGACTTCGCCGGGGCCTGAAATATGGTTATCTGTAGTACTAGATTCCAGCATAAGAAGATCCATCAAGCTACCTGGCTGTCTCCGGATCGAAAAACTACCAACCAGATCGATCATGCTGTGATAGACGAAAGACACGTCTCCAGTGTTTTAGATGTGCGTGCGCTCCGAGGTCCTAACATCGGGTTAGTTCGTAAACGCAGTAACTTGGTTGCACTGCATATTTGCAGGGGCAACGCGTTCGTCAAAAAAACCTGCGGCAATACTGCTCTTCGTCAAAAGTTTTTTAATGCATGCAGTTTGCAGCACTTCGGCAAATTGTCGCAGCCATTGCAGTAATTTTTTTGATACTGCGTAGAACCAAAGGCGAAATGGAAGAGCGAGTAAAATGATTTCTAATTCTACATATGTATGACTTTATTTTTTTTTATTATTAATATGATTATATAATAATAATAAGCCTTATTTACATTTAGATCCCACGAATTTTTTAAATCACTTTTTAGTAAAAGATTTCTTCTCTTTACATGTTTAATCTTTTTTTTATTGTAATTCAATAAAATATTCTCACTCTGAGTTTCCTGGTCATCAATAATTACGTTAATTAAAAATTCCATTTCTCTGGCGTTCGTAAATGCGAAAAAATTCTTCGCAGCACAATCGCAATGGCAAGGCAGTAGAATCGCAATGATTTTGCAGTAGCAACCACAGCCGGCAAGAATGCAGCAGGGTTGCACAAAATTACTGCGTTTACGAACTAACCCATCGACTCGGACTACTATTTTTTTGCAGCCAAGATTCGCACCCGCGTCTATGCAGCAAAAAACGCACGCCAACAAACAGAAGAAAGGTTCGATGGCGAAAAGCTGCAATCACAACACATAGCCGAACGATTTTCTACTCGGCTTGCACTCTTGCTCTCTGAGAGCACTCGTCAACAACTCGGTATAAGGGAACTGTGGAACGGCATTTCAAACTCCTTACGTACAGCTGCAACCGAAACCATTGGTTTTCGGAAAGTGCAAAAGAACAGCTGGTACGACGAGGAGTGCCGTGTCGCAGCGCAGAGAAAACAGGCTGCCTACCTCGCAACGTTACGATCGACCACAACATGTGCGGGATGGGATAGATACCGAGAGTTGAAGAGGGAAGCGAGACGCATTTGTAGACAGAAAAAGAAAGAGGCCGAAATGCGTGAGTACGAAGAGCTCGATAAGCTGGCCGACAGGGGTAATGCTCGAAAATTCTATGAAAAGATGCGGCGACTTACAGAAGGTTTCAAGACCGGAGCATACTCTTGTAGAACCCCCCAAGGTGATCTAGTCACCGATGCCCAAAGCATACTTAAATTATGGAGGGAACCCTTCTCCAGCCTGCTGAATGGCAGTGAACGCACAACACCAGGAGAAGGCGAACCCGATACCCCAATCGATGACGATGGAGCAGACGTTCCATTGCCCGACCATGAAGAAGTTCGAATAGCAATTGCCCGCCTGAAAAACAGCAAAGCGGCAGGAGCCGATGGATTGACGGCCGAGCTATTCAAACACGGCGGCGAAGAACTGATAAGGAGCATGCATCAGCTTCTTTGTAAAATATGGTCGGATGAAAGCATGCCCAACGATTGGAATTTAAGTGTGCTATGCCCAATCCATAAAAAAGGATGCCCCACAATCTGCGCCAACTACCGTGGGATAAGCCTCCTCAACATCGCGTACAAGGTTCTATCGAGCGTATTGGGTGAAAGATTAAAGCCCACCGTCAACAAACTGATTGGACCTTATCAGTGTGGCTTCAGACCTGGTAAATCAACAACCGACCAGATATTCACCATGCGCCAAATCTTGGAAAAGACCCGTGAAAAGAGAATCGACACTCACCACCTATTCGTCGATTTCAAAGATGTTTTCGACAGCACGAAAAGGAGCTGTCTTTATGCCGCGATGTCTGAATTTGGTATCCCCGCAAAACTAAAACGGCTGTGTAAACTGACGTTGAGCAACACGAAAAGCTCCGTCAGGCTGCTGGCGTATGCTGATGATATTGATATCATCGGCCACGACACCCGCGCTGTTAGTTCTCCTTTCTCCAGACTGAACAAGAAAACAATGCAAATGGGTCTGGCAGTGAACGAGGGCTGTCATCAGACAAACAGTCGTCGCACTCGCGACTTGGCTCTCAGGTCACTGCTGACAGTCATAACTTTGAAGTTGTAGATAATTTCGTCTATTTAGGAACCACTATTAACACCACCAACAATGTCAGCCTGGAAATCCAACGCAGGACTACTCTTGCCAACACGTGCTACTTCGGACTGAGTAGGCAATTGAAAAGTAAAGTCCTCTCTCGACGAACAAGAACAAAACTCTATAAGTCGCTCATAATTCCCGACCGCCTATATGGTGCAGAGGCTTGGACGATGTCAACAACGGATGAGTCGACGTTGCGAGTTTTCGAGCGAAAAGTTTTGCGAAAGATTTATGGACCTTTACGCGTTGGCCACGGCGAATATCGCATTCGATGGAACGATGAGCTGTACGAGATATACGACGACATTGACATAGTTCAGCGAATTAAAAGACAGCGGCTACGCTGGCTAGGTCATGTTGTCCGGATGGATGAAAACACTCCAGCTCTGAAAGTATTCGACGCAGTACCCGCCGGGGGAAGCAGAGGAAGAGTATGACCTCCACTTCCTTGGAAGGACCAAGTGGAGAAGGACCTGGCTTCGCTTGGAATATCCAATTGGCGCCACGTAGCGAAAAGAAGAAACGACTGGCGCGCGGTTGTCAACTCGGCTATAATCGCGTAAGCGGTGTCTACGCCAATAAGGAAGAAAGAAGAACATAAGTTGATGTTGAAGGCCGCCCTGGACGTGGTTCTTCATCAACGCATTTTCGACCGTCTTTGAATAATTTATACCAACTATAAAGACATATTTCTGACAAATGCTTATCACCGAAGGACTTTCCCAACATTCTGAACGTTTCGGCACCAGAAACTTTTATTCCGCACACAAAATTTAATGGAACTTCTTTTTTAATAATTTCATTCATCGCAAAACACCGGATGGACTTTATTTTGATGTGACATCACACACTCGGACGTTGTGGTTTCTGACCGAAAAACCGTGATCCGAAGACCAAGACTATGTGCGACAAGTGTAAAATTGCAGATTGATTTGAATACCAAGTAAAAGTACGTCAAAAGTTTTCTAACTGATTTATATTTTATAATTAAAAGGCTGATTTATGATCTCAATTTTTCATAATTTTCTAAATAAAACATGTTTTTTCATAAGGTTAATGTTGTATATTTTTTTTGAATTTTTTTATTATGGAATGCCATGAAACCTCTGCAGGGGAAGTATTCTTCTAGTTCTGTTTAATGTTTGGGTTACTCTAAAGCGTCTATGTCCATTAAAAAAAGCACACTACTATACGAGGGCTGTCCGATAAATAACCGACCTAACCATGATGCACGCGACTTTTTCAAAATTTTTTTTTTTTTATTTTTCTACAGTCTCCTTGTAACTCCACACACTTCTCCCAGCGATGCTCCCATCTCTGCAACCCTTCCAAATAGTACTTGGCGTCTTTGTCTGTAAAATACGGGTTCACGAAAGAGATTGCCTCCTCATTTGACGAAAATCTCTGACCGCCGAGCGCAATTTTAAGTTGAGGAAACAAAAAAAAAAGTCGCTTGGTGCTAGATCCGGTGAATAAGGTGGATGGTCAAACAGTTCGAACCGCAATTCGTGGATTTTCGCCATGGCGACTGTTGAGGTGTGAGATGGTGCGTTGTCTTGGTGGAACAAGACTATCTTTTTTTGCAAATGTGGCCGATTTTTCGAAATTTCTTCCTTTAGCTTGTCCAATAATGATGCGTAGTATGCTCCTGTTATAGTTTTTCCTTTTTCAAGATAGTCGATAAAAATAATTCCATGGCTGTCCCAAAAAACACTCGCCATCACTTTCCCAGCCGAATACACAGCTTTAGGTTTTTTTGGGGCTGGTTCCCCCTTTTCAATCCACTGTTTAGATTGGATTTTTGTTTCGGGCGTATAATAATGAATCCAAGTTTAGTATTTGCATTACCTGTTTATTCAATGCCAGTTCCAACAATATGAAATTTAACTACATATCTATAATTTATGCAAAACTTTTCTATTTTTTTATAAAATATTTTTATGTAAGGTGAACCATTGACCAATAATTTCCATAACCGATGTTTAATTTAAATTTGCAAATCCACTTCCTTTTCCCAGAGTAATATTAAATTTGTATACTTACTTGGTAGGTTCATTTTCCATTTTTCCATTCGTATTTTTTGAAACAACAGCAATACTTGGTGGATTATATTTAACAATGCGATGCTCAGTTTTGTTCTTAATTTCAGATAAAAAAACATACTTTTCCTTTAAGCTCTTTGGTACTTTACAAGGTTTACGTTCTGGGTCTTTTAAAATATTCGAACATTTTGTCCATTCCGTTAATTGGCCATTGCATAAATAACCTGATTTGCTAAATAATATCTCACAACTCTTACATTGAGGACATGGCAACAACGATCCAAAAGTCAACATATCTGCTAACTGATTTAACATTCTTTCCGAATCTCCGTTTGCAGGTTTTTGATTATTGTATTCCAGCAAGTAAATAATATCCTTTTTATGCATTTGGTTTACTACCAGATCACGAAGTTTAAATAACCGTTTTGACTGATTTTCTATTTGCTTATTCATGATTTCCTCTTCTATTTTGACATCTGGCTCAGTTTTAACCTTTTTAATTTTGCAGGCACTCCCGGCATCAATAGCCCTATTATAAACAAATAAATATATTTTCATAGTTCAACTTCCTAAAAAAACTTTGTTTACTTACGGTAGCAGTTTAAGGACAGTAGTTTGATCATCCTTTTTCAAACCTTTGAATCCCGGTACACAGTCGCCGCTTCCAAACCAACCAAGTTCATTACGTAACTGAACAAAGCATTCTACATGATGCCACAAAGGCTGACCTCCATATTTCATTCCAACTTCTGTGTCATATACTGTTTTTTTAATCCGTACTTGATCCTTTAAAATTTTTTGTTCACATCCACGGCATGTTGCCCTACTTGTCTTAGCGTACTCGATTCCAAAATCTTTAAGAGCATTCACTTCTGCAGTACCGCGTTTTTTTCCTTTTTTAGCACTACTATCAGCTGATACTTCGGAAGATTTTTCTGAAAGTACAATTGACATTTAACTTACATAAGGAAAAATAATAATTACAATAAAGTAGTTTTAAATAAGATTCAAGTAACAATTACAACATCATTAGACATTCACACAGCAAAAAGATTAACAAATTTTGAAAATTGGAGATTTCAGCGCCTCAAATTCGACATTTGACAGGGCTGCAGAGAGAAAACCCCGTTCATACAGAAATGTTTCCAATACTTCGTAAATTGTATAAGCCCAATTATAAATTCAATGTTTTTAAAGTAAGTCAGATACGACGTAGTGTTTTATGCTCTTATCACACTGGGTATAACAGATTTATTTTCAAAATCAATAATGTATAAATCAGTTTATTTATCGGACATATAAATACATAAACATAAATGTTAAGCTAAAAATATTGCTTGTAACATGAGTAACATCGTTGTGAACACCCCCGCTTTGAAAAAATGGGCTCGCCTTCCTCCACGAATAAAGCTGATTGGTTCATAAAAAAAAAAAAAAAAAAAATGGTGGCGTTTTAATTTGTAAGCCTTAATGCGCGGAATAGATTATTATCAAATGAATATGTCTAAAAATAGACTTGGCAATAGTATCTATGTATTTGTATCAAAAATGGGGTGAATTGGGTAAATACTTCCTTGAGCCCAAACATACCTAGTATAAAAATTTTCGAACTTCCGGGTGACTTTATACTGCATACAAGGTGTGTTCCAAAGTAAACAGGACTTTTTGATTCTAGCGCCACTGGTGTCACCATCTATATGTCGACTAATGCGTTAGAACTGCTATCTTTATCGATTGTCCAGTGGGAATTTCATGACATTCCATCGATTGGAAGTGAAGTTATTGCGTTTTAAGTGTCAGTATGTTTGCGAATCGGTGCGAAAATGAACTTCGAACAAAGAGCCAACATTAAATTTTGTTTTAAAATTGGTAAGACTTTTACTGAAACGTCTCAATTAATGAAACAAGTTTATGACGATGATTGCATATTCCGTAGCAGAGTGCACGAGTGGGTTCAACGTTTTCACAGTGGTCGTGAGGACATAAATGACGATCAACATGTGGGCCAATCAAAATCCGTGATCACCGGAAATTCCATCGAAACTGTGCGTGTATTCATCAAAAGTCAACCGAAATCATCATTGAATTTCATGGAAATGGAATTAAACATCGATTTATCGCATTTTGACCGAACATTTGAGCTTACGAAAGGTGTGTGGACGGATTGTTCCGCACAAATTGACCGACCAAAAAATGCGTCTCATCGATCGACGCTTGATCAAAATCACATTTTAACCATTAACCACTACCCGTATTCACCTGATATGGCATTGTGCGACTTCTTCCTTTTCTGAAAAGTGCATTTGCCCATGAAAGGGAAACGTTATGCAAACGTAGAGGCCATTCAAAAGGCTTGTACCGGCATACTGGCGGATATATCGGCCTACGAGCTAAAACACTCGTTCGACATGCTTTTGGACCGTGAAAAAAGCTATATTGAAGCAGAAGGAGACTATTTTGGATAAAATAAATTGATTTTGCCGAAAACCCATTGGTTCTGTTTTTTTAAGTCCTGTTTACTTTGGAAAGCACCTTGTATATCGGCCAATATTTGAATTATCTCTATGAAAATTACACAGCGTGTTTTGCTAAAATAAAACTTTAAACTTGTTTTAAATCGTATTAATTAAGAACTATATGCAAAAATAAAAACATGAAACCCTTTACTTGATAAGTTATACGAACTTTTCTTTTACCGCGCAGCAATAAATATGTTCACGTCGAATAAATACATTTTTACAAAGAGTTATACACTGTGTTATCTTAAAACTGACGAACTAAAAAGAAAGAAAGCTTCAGTAAGAAAAAGAAGCACTACCATAAGAAAGGACCGTACTATCTTGAGTCCATGTTTAAAAAACCCATCTAAAAACGCAGCCGAGATTAAAGCAGAGTTGCAGTAATTTCCTGGTAGACATATAATTTGTGATCTGAAACCATGACATGATACCCTGAAGTCAAGTCTGAAAACAAAATTTTACTATCACCCACAGATATTCCGTAACCTGCGGCTTTAGATTTTATAATACACAAATTTTCATTTTATTACATCATACGATCAAAGATTTATCCGGTTTAGACCGGTTCTGCCTGCTTGTTTGAAGTAAACAGCGTATTTTACCATCATTTTATTTTACAAAATTTCAGCATTTAATTTTGTATATTTGAAATAATAAATTATATGTTTGGTTTAATCTCATTTGCTATAGCTCCACGCATTATTGTACCAAGTACCATCATACGATTTTTATTTTACAAAATTTCAGCATTTAATTTTGTATATTTGAAATAATAAATTATATGTTTGGTTTAATCTCATTTGCTATAGCTCCACGCATTATTGTACCAAGTACCAAAATTTAAATCAGATAACCTACTTCTTATTTTGCATATAATTTTCGAAGCAAAAAGTTTCGAACCAGGTTATTTCTTTAAACTTCCTTATAAAAAGTAATTTCAATAATAACTTCAGTTTATGAACCACTGTTTCTTCAAACACATATGACCAAATGGATCTTATGAGAGTGCATTGTAAATAATTACCCAACAACCCTTCTACCACCCGCCAATCCTAGAATTTCCAACGACTCAGCTTAGTGCTCTCTCACACCGCAGGGTTGCCAGGCTCGATATACTGTAGTGATTATAAAAATTGTCTTCAATATATTTGAAATTTTCTTAAAATAACTCAAATTCAGAATCGAATGCTATTATTTACAAATATATAAACTAGTTTTAATAGTTTGGTTTCAGTTTTGATATTTTTTATTATGAAAAATTATAATTGAAAACTTAGATGTGTACAAAACTACATATGGGTATTGAGTAATGGCAACATTGTTCGAATGAAAACGAGAACAAAACGCTTGCCGCTCGTGGCGAAGTGAGAAGATGTTTCTGCCATTAACGTTTGTATTCTATTTGTGTGCTTAGCCACTCTCAATCAATAATGCCATACCGCGCAAATATTGTATATTTTTATTTGATGATTTCTTATATTTTTAAAAATATGTGTTCCCTTTCTATAGCGCATATTATTATTTTAATACATTTCCAGAGGCAACTTAGATTTTTAAAATTTAATAAAACAATTATAGAAAAAAATCTCAATTCTTTGAATATTTTGATAAAACAACCAAACTGAAATTATCACAAATCATATATTTATATAAGCATTTTCATTAAATGGAACTGCATTATGTTTAAACACAATATATAAATACAATGGTCACAAGTATCTTTTCTTTTTTATACATATATGCAGATATGCATATGTACGTATAAAAGCCCGCAACTTGAGAAAAGTTTTCCCAATTGTAACTAAAATGAATTTTTACAACTTGCATCACCACCATTAACTGATCTATCACTTATACAGTGGTGTGAACAAAATAGGAACAGTCATAAGGTGTTCTGAAGATTTAAAATATTGTTACAAAAGTAGTATTAAGTTGTATTTGTATTACTATATGCATCCCTGATTATGAACAATAGCTGTAGGTATATGGAATAGCATTTGTCTTGTTGTAGACATCTGGCGCCGCACTGTCTGCTTGTCTAGTTAAACAATTGCTGAGTCTGGCGCCGTATAGCCGTATGTTCTGGTAATTTCCAGACGCGATATTCTAGAAGGACACGTCGGCATCAGCGAGAAGTGCGTGGCTATATAAGCCGTGCCAGCGCCAACGTAATCATTCAGTGCTAAGAGTAAACTGCTATAGTGTAGACGAGTTGTGAAATAAAGAGTTGTTGAATTAAATTAAACAGTGTTTGTTTTATTTGTCAATCCAGAGATACGAACCTAACAAAGTAAACTAGCAAGCAGTAAATTCGTAACAATATGCTGTTTTCTTATTAAATAAATTTGTTTTTAGATACAGGTATAATTTATATATTTTATCCTAACAGTAACTAGAATTTCCCACCTTGCAAAGGTAAATAAAAACAAATTTTAATGCGAAACTCTAAGCCCTGCAAATTATGTTTACCTCTTTTTGTTCACACAACTGTACAATTCCGTTATTAAGTAAACTTCCGCTCTTTAATTTGTGTACAATGTCAGTATTGCCGCAACCACTCTGCGATGAACATTAAGTTACGGAGGAATGTAATTGATTTTTTCGCAACTTGTTATGCCCTTCTCTCCGTAAACTGATATTCCCTTCATCTAGCCCCCGTGCGCACTTTGCTAACTTTGCGGGCTAAAAATGTGCCCATCCCTAACTAACGGCGTCCCAATCGGTTACGTATTCTATGTTTGAGTTCACATTCTCTTACGTTTTTGATATTATTGTATTTAAGATTTTTATGTACAATGCCTAGGCAGTGCGTAAATAGTGCCAACAGTTTTTGTTATGGGCGGAGAACTTTTAAATCGCAAAAACGTAATTTTACTCCGCTTGTGCTAAAAGCATACGAACTGTATTTTGGCGTTAAAGTTGGCGACCAAGACATATATCGTTAGCTAAAATGCAAACGGCCCTAACTAACAAAAAAATCAAAATGGGTTTTTTGATTGATTATAATATATTTATTCAAACTACATGTTCATACAAAATTACAGAGTCATACGATTAAAAATAGTTGTTTTATTAACGAAATACAAAAGGCCCTTACTACAAAGTGTTCGTTTTGATAAATGCAAAGAGCCCTAACTACACACAACAACAAACACCACAAAATACAAACACGGCCTTGTCCCGTTACACCGTTTTGCTTTGTAATAGACAGCACAGTAAACACAATTAAAGTTTTTAGCAAACAGTACAAGTGTTTTTTCAGTTTTCTCAGTGTTTAACTATAATTGAATTGTTCAAATTTTAAGCAAATAAATTACATATCATTAATATGAATTCGGATAGTGAAAATATGTCGGAAAATAACGGGACATCTCGACAGGATAGAATATATAGAATACTAGCTGCATTGCCGTGCACATAGCCTGTGGAGACTCCACATTGCTCATAGCTTACTAGACATAGAATACTATCTAGTTTGCCTAGTTTGTCTAGTTTTAAATTTAATAAACTTATACAAGCATAAATCAAAATATTATTGCGCATTTTAAATATTATTTTTCCCAGAAGTACATTTGTAGAAAAAGGATCTTTCTCCCAGAAGTACATTTGTAGAAAAAGGATCTTTCTCCCAGAAATACATTTGTAAACAAAAGGATCTTAATCCTTTTTTTATTTTCCACATAAAAGATTTAAGCTACCTACCTCTCATTTACGTATATATACCGACGGAAGTTTTATTTCCGACGGCATTTCGCAAATGATAAAATACATTTTTCAAGAGCTCAAAGCATGCGCTACATCAGCTACATCAGAGATGTCCCGTAATTTAGCAAGTGGTGCAACCAGAAATGCGAATAATACTACAAAAAATGTGAGAGTTAATAACCAGTAAAAACGTATGGCAGGACAGAAATATCAAGGTTTATCTAAAGGAAATATGAGCTATAGAAAGCCCAGAGAAATGAAAGATGCGTGTAAGTCGAAGTTCTGTGAGAAAAGTTCCATTCGATTTTGCTCCCATTTTACAGAAGATACTCGTAAAGAAATTTTTGACTCGTTCTGGATAATGTCGTGGGATGAAAAAAAATTATATGTAACAAACCTCATTGAATGTTCCAAAACACAACGTGTAACTGTTGAAAATTCCAAACGCTCCAACACTAAATATTATTTTCTAAAGCACAATACAAATCGAATGCAAGTTTGTCGGCAAATGTTTCTATCAACTTTGGGCTTATCAGAAAAAATGGTACGTTGTTGGACCCAATCCAGTGGCTTACATTGCACCCAAAAGAGTCTAAAAACGCAAAATTCTGATCAAAATAAAGAAAGATTACACTATAAGAAAAGATGTAGCTACTTACAAAACTGGTTAGAAGATTTACCAAAGTTGGAGTCGCACTATCGTCGCAAATATACAACAAAAATATATTTTGAAGCAGATTTCAAAACATACAGACAGATTTATGAACTTTATTCTCAATCATGCGAGGAACATAAAAACAATGATATTGCTCGAGTATCATTTCCAATTTTTATGAATGTTTTTAAATCAAGCAATTACTCGTTATTTAAACCACGAAATGACCAGTGTGACTTATGTTTATCTTTTAAATCAAACAACTTGTCTCAGGATATATTTGACATTCACCGAAATGAAATTGAAAGGATGCGAAATGAGAAGCAAAATGATATCGAAAATGCCAAATTAGGTGCATTTCTACTATTTTGCATAGATATGGAGGCAGTTAAACTTTTACCACAGTCCAACGCCAGCTCCTCTTATTATAAAATGAAACTACAAGTTCACAACTTCATTATATACAATGTTATAAGTCGGTTTCAGCCCAAACGTAATTATCAGACACGTTTGGGATGAAACCGAAGGAACTCTTGTCTCATCAACGTTTACAATTGTTTTAAAACATTTAAAAACCCAACTTTTGAAACATCCTCACATTCACCACATAGTTATCTACTCTGATGGTTGTTCTTACCAAAACAGAAATGTTGTCCTTTCTAATGCGTTGCTCTCTTTATGTGTGGAAAAAGACATTACCATAGAACACAAATACTTAGTAGTAGGTCACACGCAAATGGAATGAGATTCCACTCATTCTCTTATTGAGAGACGAATCAAAAATAAACAAATACATTTGCCATTTCAACTAGTAGAATCAATAAGAGCAGCCCGGAAAAATCCTATGCCTCTACAAGTTCACCACTTAAACTACAAATATTTCCTCGATTACGAATCTGTTCCAATGAGGTATTCATCATTAGACCAGGTAAGGCACACTTTTAATTTCTAAGAAATTTTCCAAAACTTTATTGCTTATTAAATTTTTAGGAAGAAAAACAGGAGACCCTACTGTCAATAAGGTACGTGCATTGTCATACGAGCAGACTGGAATTATTTATTTTAAAACTGATATAAATGACGATTATGGCCAGCTACCTCAAAGAACTTCAAAACAATTCACAGTTGTCGAACCTTCCCAATTGCATCTGAGCAGACTAGCAATTCCTAATAAGAAATGGCAGCATCTGCAGGAGCTGAAAAAAGTACTACCAGCAGACTGTCATTATTTTTATGACAATATACCCTATGAAAATTAATTATTATACGAGAGTTGTTAATACACAAGCTAATAAAGTATAATTTACCGTTACCTCTGAACTGTACTACATATTTATTTAATCTTCTTGAATTAATTTTATTTTCATATACTAATTAATTTAATATATAATGCATTCAAAAAAATTTGGCAACCATGCTTAAATAAATTTTTCTTTATTTTGTTTTAAATATAATTATTAGCATCTACCTATTGTTATTACAGCGATATATTACTTCATTGAAAATGTATTGACAGGTTACTGACAAATAACAAAAAAATTGAATTGTAGTTAGGGCTTTTTGTTTCAGAAAATCAGGCGTCAAAAGGACGTAAGTAACATAACTTCTTAAATATTAAAAAAAAAACATTATTTTCTTTCAAATTTAAATTTGTAGTTGTTTTACAAGTTACATTGAAAAAAATTGCTCTAAACACATTAATATATATAGTTTTATACAGTTTTTTTGTTTCTCCTGTAAAGTAATGAAAATGTTAGATAGGGCCGTTTGCATTTTAGCTAACGATATATGTTGTAAAATGTGTGTAACATTGTTAACAGCTGGTTAAAAGGTTCAAAGTAGGTTAAAAAGTAAAATGTCCTTTGCAGTGCCAATGGCTTGGAGAGAATCTAAAGACCATGTTACAGACTTATATTTTTGTCTCACGAATATTAAGGGACTATACCAGTGTGACGCATGAAAAATTAAGCGATTTTCGTGAATTTTTTTAAGAGAAAGTACACGATTGAATATTTCAAACTTCTTTGAACGTTATAAGGAATATTTTCAGCTATATTTTAAGATTTTACTTTTTTACAAAAATGTTAAAAAACAACGGAGTTATGGGCTCTCTTCGGAGGTGCCAAAAAAAAAGTGCCCCAACTGCTGGCATGACTAAACTTAAAAATAAAAATAAAAATAAAGAAAATGGCGTAATTTTGAAAAAAAAAAATGTTTTTTTTTTTTACAAAAAAAATGTTTTTTTTTTTTTACAAAAAAATGGCAGTTTTTTTAATGCCAAATTGACAATTTTCCAATCAAATTTTCAAGCAATCAAAAAGATCGTATTGTATAGCAAATATATTCAACTATACCCAGTTTTAATTTGAAGTCGATCGGTAAATTTTTCGTTGAGTTATGATGTCAGCAGTTTTGAAAAAAGTCGTTTCGAGAAAAACGCGTTTAGAGTTTCACTTACATATATATGTTTGCACCTCTGAGCGGTCGCTGTTTACAACGCTGCCATTCAAAAATTATTCAAGATACGACCTTGTCGATTTCACAGGATATTTTTGAATATATGTATAAACTATCGAAAAAGCAAAAAAAAAAATTTTTAAGTGTCCCACTGGTATAGCCACTTAAAGGTAATTTACCATCAGCTTTAAGACCTGCCAAACACAGTGAACAACTTCCTATTCCAAAAGTAGACTCAAGGATTCTCGATGAAGAACTAGAATCGACTAGATCTTCAAGTGATGTTACAGAAACCGCAAAGGAAATGACAACCGAGCCTTTATTTGATTTACCAGGATGATCAATAGTGCCGCATCTAATTTCACGGGGTGAACTTAATGACTTAGTTCGAGATCTAAGCCCTTCAAAATCGTAGTCCAAACTTTTAGCATTCAGACTAAAAGATTGTAACTTTCTCCAAAGTGATGTAGATATTACTTTTTACAGAAAAAGGTAGAAAGACCTCACAAATAGCTTTCTTCAAGAAGGGGATCTAGTATACTGTTCAGAAGTTAACCTTTTGTTTAACGCACTAGGACAGAAATTTGATCTACGTGATTGGCGTCTAATCATTGATTCCTCTAAACTTAGTTTAAAGACTGAACCAATACATAACGATAACAAATATTCATCTGTGCGCTTCACTCATATGAGAATATGAGAGTTCTTTTAGACCATATCCGTTATCATGATTATGGTAGGGCAATATGTATGTGAAGACCTAAAAGTAATAGCCATTCTTCTTGGAATGCAACTAGGATGTACGAAATATTTTTGATTTCTTTAGCGAATGGGACAAAAGGACTGCACAGTGGCAGTGGCCAGTACGTCAGGCAGTCACTCCGGGACAAAAAACGTTACCAGTGAACCTCTAGTTGATCCCAAACAGATATTACTAACACCTTTGCAAAGAATTGTTAAATTGAGTTTAATGAAGTATCTGATACAAAAATTTCCAAATAAGAGAACTAATGAAAAATAAAACATTTGAGAAAATGATCAATGAATCTGAAATACGAGCCTGGAGTGTATTTAAAAGCGTTGTGAAACATTTTCTTGGAAATTTGAAAGCTGAAATAAAAAAATGGGTTGCAACATGTCCCTTAAAATTCACTTTCTGGACTCCCGTCCGGATTTTTTACCCGAAAATTTAGGGTCCGTAAGTGACGAACTTGGAGAACGGTTCAACCAAGACATTTCTGCTATGGAGAAACGGTACCAAGGCAAGTGGAGTGCCAGTTTGCTTGCCGATTACTGCTGGACATTGTTAAGGGATACTCCAAAAACAAAATATCGCCGAAAAAAATCGAAAGTAATATTTTGATGTTAATAAAATAATATATCTTTCGCTGTTATTTTTTAAACAAAAATCCTCATAGCAAAAAAATTATAGGTGATAGAAGGAATCTGTAGCTATTTTCTACATTTGTGGCAATTTTTCCATAATAAACACTTTGTTTTGTTCATGTCACAAAAACATGTGTTAGGCTGAAAAAATGGGAATATTAAAACAGTTGATAGAAAAGCGGTTTTTGGGCTAAAAATAAACTTAAGGGAGTCGGTATATATACGATTCGGAGTAGTTCAAAGATATTTCAAATAATAGTCGTCCATGTGCAAGCCGGCTAGAAAACTTTAAAGTAAAGTTGCCTTTTAATTTTCAGGATTAGAATTTTTTTTTTAATTTTTATCATTGAAAATCGCTTTATTGTTTTTCAAAATATTCTCTATTAAGATCTACATATCGTCACCTGAAATGCAAAACAACGTAACAACATTTTCGGAAATTTACAGTGGCATGAATGAAACACGAAATAAAATGGAACATGGGTAAAAAAATTTTTAATATTGGTTAAAACTGGTTTATATCTAAGCGCAAAACCTGAAAATGTTGAACATGTGTAATATTATGTATGTAATTTGAAGTAGTGAATCGAATTCGTAATAAGACACTCAATTTCGAATTTTTTGATGATACATTATTTTGCATTTCAGGTGACGATATATACTTTCGCATGCGTTTGAACCAATTTTCGAAACACTTTTGTCACTCTGATTGAGGTTTCTTCAAAATATCCGTACTGCACACATCAACCGCCTCATTAGGTGTCGAAAAATATTGGCCTATAAGTTTATATTGGGTAGTCGAAAAAGTCTTTTTATCGTTTTTGTCAATAGATGTCATTGCAGTCGTATATCTGGAATATGCTTATGTATATGGAATGGTAAGAAAAATATTTACCCCTGTGTAAACATTTTCGAATGTTGATTTGAAAGCGTTTAATGATTTCTATGTTTAGTATAAACTGCGATGCTAAGTGATATTATATTATAAGCGATATTGACCACTCACTAATTATTACTTCTTAATATAATCATTTCATCTAATTCTTCACTGTTACATGGGATTTTACGTATCAACTCACCACTCACTAATTATTACTTCTTAATATAATCATTTCATCTAATTCTTTACTGTTACATGGGATTTTACGTACCAACCTTAAACAGTCAATTTTGTCAAATCGAATACCGCCCAAAGATCTGCACCTCCTAAGTGCCCCATAAGCGAGAACTCAGATAAATTACTGCATGATCACCTGTACAATTTTGCATTTTATAAACAGTCGATGCCCAACTCAGGATTAGTGGGAACATTCGTCTCTCAGAAGATCTACAGGAACGTAATTTGAAGAATTTTGACCGTCTCAACCACAATCTGGCAGATTTTGATAAAGAATTGTAGCTTTAAGAAAATAATCTTCTACGATGAGGGAGACTTTCATTTGAGTGGTGTGATAAATAAAAAAAAACTGTCAAAACCACATATTATTTATAAACTATTTCATTTACCTAAAATAAGATAAGGGTTGTTTTTAGAATGGTAGAATCATCGGTCCGTACTTCTTTCGAAATGCAGCTGATGACACCGTTACTATCAATGGAGAGCGGTATAGATCGATGATAACCAATTTTTATGGCTCCAATTGGAAGAATTTTATCTTGACTACTTCTAGTTCTAACAAAACGAGCCACACAGTACGTGCAACAACCGAGTTTTTGCCAGAAAAGTTTGGAGATTCGATTATTTAAAAAAATTTTGACATTGAATGGCCCCTAAGAAGTTGTGATTTAACGCCATTAGAATACCATGGGCATTCCATGTTCGGCATGCTGACGTATTTGTTCCAAATGAGCCACCCTAATTCTCACAATACTGGTTTTCAGGGGTTGTGATTAATATGGAAACGAATTATTCTTATTCCCAAAACTTCCTTAATTTTTCGTAAGATGTAAAACGTCAACCAGAGGATCGGAATCCAACTGTTATATATACAGTTGAACTGTATGAATATTGACTTCTATTGCCAATTCAAGTGTTAAAGTTATGAAAGTTAAACGGTAAATAATAAAATGTTCCCTGAGGTTGTTTATTAAGGTACAATCACAATCATATGGAGTAAAGTCACCCGGATGTTATGTGTTCGTAATATGGAGGCTAGATCATGTATTTCCCCAAACTTATCCATTTTAGTCACAAAAATGCACTGTTACATTTACAAGTCACCTGGAAGATTAAAAATCGTGTTAGTTATGTGGTAAGGGAAGTATTTACATGATTCAACCCATTTTTTACATACAGACAGGAAAAGATTATTTCTAAATTTCAATTATAGTATATCTTACACATTAACGGACTTGCATACCAATGTCATCAAGATATCTGAATTTTTACTCAAGTTACAGCTTGCACCGACGGACGGACGGATACATATAACCCTATATCTACCTCGCCTAGTTTTAGGTGATACATACAACCGCTAGGTGAAAAAAAAACTATTATACAATACAATGTAGCAACAGATTGCAAGAGTATAAAAATGATCTGGACATCCAATGGAAGGGGATATGTGAACAGTTTTCATACACGACTGTGTCCATATCCGCATTATCTGCCATAACAAAAACATAACAGATTTTATCCTCGGTGGTAAAGCTTTTCGGCCCGGCAGAGTGGTTTTGGGCTATCAAGATACAAGCTACAAACCTCTTCGCTTAGAAAATTGGTCCCAGTTCGTTAACAATCTGAACGACATTTTTCAAATACAAATCCTACGATGGGAAAACTATTTCTAACACGAATGGTCGACTTGACAATTCAAGGCTAATGTATAACGAAAGCCATCCCAAAATTATACCACATTACTTTTAAGTTTATCCACATATTAATGCTTCGCACCGAACGTCGCCTCATGCAACACGTTGTCCGCCAGGAATTTTATATTGCATTTTCGTATGCAAAGTCTACACTACGCATAACGGAACGCTACAAATTGCTCTCACCTTGAGCTTTGTACCAATTTGATAAGGGAAGCTTTTATCCCCAACATGCGCTCCTCTTATCGGTGGTTTATTGGAATCAGCTGTAAAAACCTTCAAATCGCACTTTAAAAGGGTAGCTGGAAGTTACAAATTTAATTATGAAGTAACATATTCATATAACTAATTCGGAATAAAGCCGTTCTCAATTCACGGCAACTTACAATCCTTTAGCAAAATCCCTCAAATTTCACATCCTTAACTCCAGGGCATTTTCTCAAAGGAGCATGCATTCTGGCCATATCTGAGACAGGTGTGAAGTCGCTATCCTAATTATATCGATGGAAAAGAATAAAAATTCTGCATCACGATTTCAGCCGCCGATAGAAAGAATATATGGATCTCCATAATCAACAACTAATATTACCGCAAGAAAACTACGACCACCCATTCATGCCACATATCGTGGCACGATCACCCACGTTAACCGATCGGTCGGCTACTAACGTGCCACGCACCGAGCCTACCCCTGTAATGTCCAGTCTCTCAGTTGGGAAGGTGCTGCTGGTTGATGTTCTCGTAAAAGGCAAAGCTGACATCACCGCCGTCCAAGAAGTGCAATGGACAGAACTGAGAGGAGTAGGTCCTTGGGGCATTTAAAGGAGCGCAAATTCTATTGTATTCGTGGTGATAAAGTGACTCCGTCGTCGAGTCCTGGCATTCACCCTAGTGGATGAATTTCTAGCCACAATCCGCATCAAAGCGAATTTATTCACCATATCGCTGATTTCCGCCCACGCCCCAACGAAGGACGAGGACACCGGGGTGGGAAAACAAGGTAACTTTCGCACAACAGTAGGTAAATTCAGCCTCCATGATGAAACCTCCACAAATGAGTTGAAGCTGATCGACTTCGACCTGTCCGAAATATGGTTATCTGTAGTACTAGATTCAAGCATAGTAAAATTTATTTAAAAAGCAATCAGAACAGACAACCGAACGATTTTCTGCGAAGCAAATTGGTCTGGTAGTGAACGAAGGCAAAGCGAAATATCTACTGTCATCAAACAAACAGTCGCGTATTAGCTCCCACGTCACTTTTGACAGTAATAATTTCGAAGTTGCTGGGGTCGAATCGTTACATCCGTTACAACGCTTCTATCGTAATCTGGCATAATGACACACGTGAAAGAGTATATAAACGTATCCGTTCGTTCGAATAGTCGTTCGAACGCAAACTATCAATCGTAATATACAAATTTATGGAAATGTGAGCAAAATTTTTTTAAATTTTAAGTTTTTTATAATTTTTAGGAATAAAGAACATAAACAAGAAACCAATGAATGGAATATCTCATTAAAAATTAAAAAAAAAAAAAGTTATTTATGTGATCAAATTTTTGTATTTTAGTTGCCAATAAAAATAAAATTATTTACCAGGAAAAGTATATATACATTTTTGAATTAAAATTATTTATTTGGTCGATTGTGGTGAAGCGGTTCGCTATATCGTTATTTTTTGTGTGTGATAAGAATCGCAATTTTTAAGGGTCATAACTAATTGTAAATTTTATGCAGATGTTATGTAATGCCTCACAAATGTTAGCAAATCTTCCACATTTGTGGGGTAATACCTTCCTCTCTTGTCATATCTTCAAATACTCCACCGTCTTTTTAAGATTTCAATGCTTTGTTCAACATCTACAAAGAAAATTTTATTAATGAGGATTCATAATTTTTTTTTTATACCTACGCTATTGCTACGATCTCCTAGCTACCTCCGCACTATTTCTTTATGCCCATTACTTTCACTAGAGCTCAAAGAAAAAAGCAAACATGAATTAATTTTCATATTTAATTAGGTTTTGTTAGTTTATTGAAAATTTCGCAAGTTTTGACAGTTCCACATCTATTGTGACCTAAAAATACGATCCAAAGCAATGTGGAATTTAAAAACTATTGTGAATTGAAAATACATTACGATCCGTTTGCTATCGTATGTCATAATGCCAATCACCGCATACGATTGACGTATCACGTAATTTTCTTTCGTAGGTTTGCCGATCCGTGCACGGATGTGACGATTCGACCCCTGAGTACAAATCTTAAGAACCTCTACCGACAGTGTGAAAATGGATGAAATCGGAGGATCGCTTACTCCCTATATAATGGTACTGTTCAAAACTACTAAAAGCGCGATAAAACAATAACTAAATAAGCTAGAGACATAAAATTTTACCATCGAAATGGTATGAGAGAGCTTTATGGGGCCGGTGTGAAAATTGGACGATGGGCGTGACACCACCCACTTTTTGGTGAAACCCCATATCACGGGACCCGTCCAACCGATTTCGGCAAAATTTAGTACGTGGCATTCTTCTGACAATGTGAATTTCAACGAAATCGAACAACAACCACGCCTACTTCCTATATAACACAGTTTTAATTTCCACTTGATTCGTTCAGTTTCAGTACGGACATCAAAAAGCAATAAATATAGCGGGATAAAGCTCTGCACAAATAATATCTTTGTACATATGTTCCCCTTTATGACCAAACTTGTTGAAATCCTATAAAAACTCTTCAAGCCCCACGTACCGAATATATAGACCCCTGTACCTATAGTAGACCTTTGACCGCAAATGTCGGTCAATGTGTTATATATAAGTATAACTGAAATAAAGGGATAATCATTCTCTTATAATGGTATGTCTGTATGTCAAATATGGGTTGAATCGGACCAATACTTCTTTTAGCCCCATAAACTTAATATATGGATTTTCGAACTTCGGAGTGACTTTGTACTGCATATATCGGCCAATATATTAGTTATGTATCTTAATGAAAATGAGAGAGCGTGTTTTATTCATAACAGTGTGTCTTTGTGCCTAAAAGAGCGAAATTTGAGCGAAAACTTGACCTAGCCCCCATATAGCTAATATCCTGATTTTCGAACATTCGGCTGACTTTACTCTATATGATTAGACTTACACCTTAAAGAATTTCCCTGGCTTTGATTCATGCAAGTTGCAGGAGTATAAAATGTTCGGTTGCCGCCGAACTTAACCCTTCTTTATTTCTTATAACAAAGGTTTGTTGCAATTAAAATAATTTGACATAAACGTATCTGATGTTGAAAGAAACGATTGTCAATTTGAAATCGAATGTCCCGATAATTATTCGCTGATCGAATAAACTGTGCAAATGATTATATTGCAGTGCGAGGGATGGGTGTCGAACGAAAGTTGATCGAAGCAAAAGTTAGTGTTTACGCTTCGCAGTGTGGAATCGAATGAGTCTGATATTCCATTGTCCATCCCTTTGTTGAGTAGGTTAGTGTACAGAGGAGTGAGTTGTGTTGGTGTTATGTTGAGGTATCATAGGCTGTGGTGTATACAGCTCTGTTTTGTAAGGGTGCGCCAGGTTTCCCCGGGTAGAGTGGGTGGAGGCTTTTCTATGACTCTCGGTGACACCTTTTCCAACTGTCAAAACAAAATAATTACACTGTCCAACAGCATTTTGGGAACAGAATAGCGACCCTATAATTCTGAAAGGGTATGTTGAGTAGATCATTTTTGTAGAACAAACTTATGGTCCAGCACGTCTGAGTTTTTTTTACAGTGGGTCAAAGTTTTCATTTTTTGGTCGAAGGGAGCATTATACTATATGAAAAAAATGTTGTAAGTTAAAGTCTGAGAGAATTCTTATGGTCAGAGTTGTATTGTGGAATTGTATGAGGATTATTTTTGTGGAAGATCTTAACCCTCTAACTGGTTTCTTTATGGGTCAATTTGACCCTTTTTTTCGAGAAAATCAAAAAATATCCTTTAAAAAAGGACATTTAAAGATTAAAATATTCTACGAAAATGTTTGGCGGAAAATTTCGGTGGGGGTCACCAAAGACACCATTGTTGTAAATAAAGTTCTTTACGGTGGATAAAAAAATTATAATTTTGTTTTAATAGTGGTTTATTATAGTATGTACATATTTATTTTTTTGCTTCAGCAGTAGTAGATTAAACTTAATATGCTTTCCTGAATTTAGCTTGACGTGAATGTTCCGATGTGTCAAGGTTTCTGTACAAGCCCCATACGTATTCAGCAAGCATTACACATTGGGATTTCCCTTTGAATCTTTCTTCCAATACCTTTATATCCTGATGAAACCTTTCACCGTGTTCATCTGAAACCGCTCCAAAGTTTTCTTTAAAAAAAATTGAGATGAGAGTGCAGAAAATGCAGCTTCAGTGACATCTTAACGCCAATATAGTCAAAACCGATTAGCATGCTTTCAATATTTTCTGCATAGTTTTGTGCTTTTGAGTTTCCAAGGAATACTGATATAACCAGCTGCATAAAGTCAAATGCTGTCTTTTGCGTATCCGACAAATGACCATAAAATTCTTCATCTTGTAATAATTTTCTTATATCGGGTCCAACGAGCATTCCTAGAAAAGGTAGTTTACATTAAATGAAATAAATTATTTCTTAAAACCGTATTTTACCTTCTTTTAATTTTGCTGCAGATAATCTGGGGAAAATTATTTGAATGCATTTGAAAGCATATCTTTGTGTATTTAAGCTTTTAATAAAACTTTTCACTACGCCCAACTTAATATGCAGCGGTGGAAGTATGACCTTATCTTTTGGGACAAGAGATTCATGGATTACATTTAAGTCACCAATAATATTTTCTTTACGTTCTTCGAAATATTTAATATGATGATGGCTGCTGGTAGCACGTGAATCCCATTTACAAAGAAAGCACATATATTTTGTGTATCCTGTTTGCATTCCAGTCAATATTGCAATCATTTTGAAGTCTGCGCATACTTCCCATTTATATTTATAGTATTCAATTTTATTTAAGAGATTTAAAATATTTGCGTATGTTTCCTCCTTTTTTGTGGAATACGCAACCGGTATTGATGGATGCTGATTTCCATTGTGCAGTAAAACTGCTTTTAAGCTATGTTTTGAACTATCTATAAATAGTCGACAAGCGGAAGAGTCCAATGGAAGCTTTAGATATTTTAAAACCTCTTCAATACTGCAAGAGTATACACAGAGTTCGTAAAACCATCAAAATATTCCACAAGAGAACATCATTTCAAATACTCAGGAGCGCAAGCTTAACTAACATTCTCATCACAAAAAAACTCCTCACGTATTTGGCTCACTCATATATTAGCATGAGCGAGCATTTTTAAAAGATAACTATTTGCCTAACGCATTATCTTTATTTTTATCGCTCTGAGTGTTCAAGTGATGCGAAAAATAAAACTCATCCTTTTTACTTGTCATTAGTATTGTCTCTTATTTAAAGAAAAAAAGCAAAAGCATATACATATGTATTTACAAATAAGGAATAGACACTCAAATTTTTATTTAGTTATTTTCCGTACTTGTACATACATATGTACGTGCATAAGTAAGTACTTATTTATTAAAACAAACAAAACATGTATATATTTCAATAAATAGAAAGAGAACACAAGTAATTCAATAAATAAAGTTGATAATTTTTTGATGAAAAATTACCTTAAGAAAAATTCATATTATTAAAAAGTTCTTCATTTAACCTTATCAAAAGCAAGTTATTGATATTTTGTGCGTTGAGCCTGAAACGATGCTTAGTTAAAATTAACGAAAATTAATCCAAAATGACAATTGAAAAAACGCCGAGTATGGAAAAACCCATCACAAAAAAAAAAAATCATTGTATAGAGAAATTCTTTTAGAGAACAGTATTTTTGCATCGTGTTCCTGATTAAAATTATTTACATACACACAATACAAATTAAATTAACGGTTAATCATGCATGTACCCAAAACTGTTAATATTTACACCAACAACAATTAAACTTTAACATAAATTTATAAATATACATACTCTGTAAGAGAATAAGAAATTGCTCAAGAGCACTCTCTGCTGCATTACTGAGTTTATCAGCGATACAAAATACTGAGTGCTGAAACCTGAGATGAGAAAAAGAAACTTAGCGCTCTTGTGAGAAGTATTATTTTGAGGAGCACGTACGTTTGCGGTAAATATTAGAGCGAAAAGATAAGATAAGTATTAAAGAGAAATATTCTAGAAGAGCACTCTTTCCTTTGAACTCACAATTGAGGAAATCAAAATTTATTGCTCCTCAATTGTGTTGTACTGAGGAGGAAGATAGAAATTTTACTCCTCAGTGATGAGTATTTGCGAACTCTGAGTATACAAGTTCTTCTGATTTTTTAAAATAACTTTCCAAATCGGCGTGTCTTTTTCTTGGCGATGTAACTTTTACATCGGCTTTTATCAAATTCCTGTTTTTCAATGTGGAACATAATATTTCAGCTTTATCTTTTGTTAGTCCTAAATCTCTTACAAGATCATCAAAATAAGCTTGGTCTATCAAATTGGGACATATGTTTAAACCACCAGGAGGCAAGTAACTTATATCTGATATGTTTTCAACCGCCGCTTTTATTTCTGTATTAGCGTATGTCATATTGGCCGAAAATGTATGTGTAGGCGGTTGAGGCACCGGAACACCTTCACAGCGCACTGCTGGTAAAATGACATTATTTGTTGCTTCGTATGTCACTATCGCGTAGTGCCTTTGGCTTCTACCAATTTTGTAATTTACGCAGAAATAGCATGTATCTGATTTGTGATTTTCAAAAAATGGCAGGGCCTTAGTACCGCCTTTGTACCAGGTCAAAAGACCACTTTCGCAAGTAGTACATACAGTTTTTGGTATCCAAGCTTCACATAAAAATCCTATTCCAAAGAAAAGAAAATATGGTTTTTCAGTTGTAGGGAATATCTTTCTTCTGCTTTGAAGGTGCGTAAAATGTCCACAAATTGCAAACAGAATTCGCCATGCTTATTTCAGCTTTAATTGTTCTTTTTTATATTAATTTTAGTAAAAATCACACCCGATATGTACTGCTTAGTAAGTCAATTATGCTCAATTTTATCACACCCGATTTGTAAGTCACAGCTGACTAGACGCGAGAACTCAGTGTTTGGCCCGGCCGAACTTGACGACGTTTTCACCTACTTTGTATATGTTGGCGTGTAATTTTTTTTATCAATCGTAAAGAGCTTTATGTACAACAATGGTGTCTTTGGTGACCCCCACTGAAATTTTCCGCCAAACATTTTCGTAGGATATTTTAATCCTTAAATGTCCTTTTTTAAAGGATATTTTTTGATTTTCTCGAAAAAAGGGTCAAATTGACACATAAAGAAACCAGTTAGAGGATTAAGATCTTCCACAAAAATAATCCTCATACAATTCCACAATACAACTCTGACCATAAGAATTCTCTCAGACATTAACTTACAACATTTTTTTCATATAGTATAAAGCTCCCTTCGACCAAAAATGAAAACTTTGACCCACTGTAAAAAAAAAACTCAGACGTGCTGGACCATAAGTTTGTTCTACAAAAATGATCTACTCAACATGCCCTTTCTGAATTATAGGGTCGCTATTCTGTTCCATTCAAAAAGTCTTCATTTGTTGCGCAGTGTTATTAGTACTTCGTACACGCTTGTTTTTTTGAAGAACATAAAGTGCATTCGGCGATTTTTACGATTAAAGAAATTGTTCAAAAAAGAAATTTCATTAAATTTTGTGTGAGAAATCACAATTCCGATCATATGCGGCGACATGTAAATCCCTCCTGCGATCCCTCAGCGGTCGGGTATGCAAGTTCCATACACCTACATACCTTCGTCGTCCAAGTATATATAATTTATTTCAATAAACATTGCATTGAATGATTGTACATTTGCCCGTGACCATTTTTATTAAGGGGTCCCGGTGGTCTAGGACGCTCAAATTACGGGTGTTTTCTGGATTTTTTTTTAAGGTTTAAAAAAAAGAGCAATCAATTTAAAATTTTTAGTTTATTTATACACTTCTGAAAAGTGCAAAAATATTTTTTTCTTAAATAATAAAATTTGTTTACAATATTAAAAATGGCGTCCAAAAAAAGCTTTCTTAAAAAATGACTCCCGGTGCCGTTGTTGATTTTGACTCTTCTAAACATCTGAATCAAATAAATTATTAACCAGTAGGAGTGCAGCTATCGCTGGGACTACAACCAAAAAAAAATTGAAAATTAAAAAAATTTCTCGCTTTTGAAGTTCAGATTCCGAAAACAGCTATTTTTGGACCAGTTTTAGATCGAAAAAAATCGAAGTTCTTAAAATTAAAATTTGATCGTAGTCCCCGCGATACATATTGATTATATTAAAATTTCAAGTGATTCGGAGTGATAGTTTTTTTTCATCAACGGCACGCCGAAAAAAGTAGTTTTGAGATAAATGTGTTTAAAGTATCCATTCATCGAGCCCCTCTACCGCGCGCTACCTGCTAAAACGGCTGTAGAAGCTAAAGTAATGTGAATATCCTTCCAAAAATTTTACAGTATATTGTTAAAGGACTATACTTTCGAACTATTCAAAAAAAATTTTTTGAAAATTCTAGACCACCGGGACTCCTTAAGGAATCGTGAAAGTGGTTGATACTTTTGTGTGCAAATTTGGGCAGCAAATTATTCATGGTCCTTTAAGCCTCACAAGGCACTAGTGGAGAAACAAAAACCACAACAAACATATGTATACATAAATACATACCTGTGCGGTGAATAAAAAACAAATCCAGTGCAGTTGGCCAGGCATGAAAAAACATACCTATATACTATGTATATATGTATATCGCTCATTTGCTGCAAGACCGGCATAAATCAAAAAACGTGAATTTTGAGTTAATGCTGTAGAATTGTTCGTTATATCATACTTCATGTTGAGTGAAAAATTCATATGAATACCTCTTATATGCTCCGCTTGAGAAGAGGTGTAAGGTTGGAGTCACCGTGTAAGATTGTAGTCAGTTGAAAACTTTAAACGCGTTTTCTGGAGAATCGATTTTTTTTACTTATGCCGGTCTTGCAGCAAATGAGCGATATGTATATATTAGGTGAAAAACTGTGGTAGAAAATATATAAGTTTTTATACGTATAGGTATACAAAAACAAGTGTAGTGGAACGGAAAAAAACTAAGCTGCGGTGACAAAAACATACTAATCTTACAAAACCAACACATACAAAATTTTACAAACATAAAAAACATATACATATATACTGGGCGCGAAACTCCCAAATCAAAAATATATAAATACAAAAAAAAATATGGGCGCGAACTTGAAAACATAAACATACATACAAACAACAATACGCACGAGAACCCAGGCACTGTGCGTGAATTCATTAAAAAACCAGCAGAATTTCATGGAAATGGAATTGAACATCTCCAAAACATCAATTTATCGCATTTTGACCGCACATTTGGGCTTACGAAGCTGTGTGCACGGTTTGTTCCGCACAAATTGACTGACGACCAAAAATTGCTCTCATCGATCAAAAATCACATTTTAACCGTTAATCACTCCCCGTATTCACCTGACAAGACACCGTGCGACTTCTTCCTTTTCGGAAAAATGTATTTGCCCATGAAAGGAAAGCGTTATGTAGACGTAGAGGCTAAACACTCGCTCGACATACTTTAATAAATTGTTTTTGCCGAAAAAACCATTTGTTCTGTTTTTTTTTAAGAGGGGAGCCTGATTTAGAAGCTTAAAAAAATCGATTTTTTTGGCTTAAATCTCTTTAAAAATAATCTAAGAATATGTCCTTAAAGTTTTAGATAAAATTTTTTTAGATGAATTTGAAATATTTTCGAAGCTAGAAGGAAAATAGTGAATGAGCGTCTAGCAGATATATGAGCGATTGGGCAGAAAGCGAAAACTGTGACGCGCGATTTCTCAGTTTTCCATTTTTATGATTTTTCTTAATTGGCGGGCAGGATAGAAAAAAACTAAACGTCGCACATGGGAGCACTTACCCTCAAAACCCGGACAAAATTGAAAATTACAAACTTCAGAGTTGGTACTCAAAATTGATTTTTTTTTGGTACCTAAATAACCGTTCTACAATGAACCGAGTAAATGAATGACCTTCAGGCCGCTATATTGCCACACAAGTAGTCGGAATCTAGACTTCATTCAGAACGCACGTGCTTATTCGCGAAACTCTCCATTGTTCTCGAACTTGCAAGTGGTTTTTTTTATTGCGTGAAGGTAATTCTTAAAAATATTTTTTATGGATTCAGGACAACATGGGATTTATTTAACACGTTCTACCCGGCGTGTACCACCGGTGGTACACAGGCAAATTCATTTATCTGGCGGTGTGTACCACCGGTGGTACACAAATGTTTATACTTTTAATTCAAAAACCATACTAGGAAGAAATAAAACAAAATAGATTGGAAATTATAAATTTATATTTATTGTAGGCGTTTTCCACATTAACGAAAACTATTGCGCAATAGAAGAGTTCCGTTGAACGAACAACTTGATTCCTCGTGCACGCGCTGTATACGAACACGCAAAAACTGCCCCGGGTAGAACGTGTTAATATTAATGATATACACATTAATTTAGTTAATGTATTATTATGTTTTTTCGGGATAAGAATGAATCATTAAAAAAAAACATTTTTTTTAATTTTTTAGAAATTAGTGTTTTTGTTATAGTGTCGGGCGAGGTCGAGTCATGAATTATTTTTCCTAGTAAACTACAGGGTTTCTACTTAACATATAAGCTTAAACTTTTTCCCGTCTTTCCCTCCCTTTAAAAAAAGCGCGTTGAAAAAATATGGTCAGTTGCATAAAATGAGTACTGCTTTATTTATTTTTTTAATTAAGTACTGAAATCATGCAATTATTATTCTATACGGGTGGTATATAGATGGTATAAGGGAACTCTGTTTGAGCCGGTGTGAAAATTGGACAATGGGCATGGCACCGCCCACTTTCTGGTGAAATTCCATATCTCGGGACCCGACTGAGCAATTTCGACAAAATTTGGAATGTAACAATATTTTAATTTTCCAGGTGTCACTGTAAAAATAAGCGAAGTCGGACTAAAACCACGCCGTCCTCCCATATAATACAATTCAAAATTTCATTTGATTCTTTCACTTTCCAGTACACAAATAAAGCATTAATTAACATAATGGAATAAAATTTTGTGGTAATAATTCCTTTAAAGTAAGCCACCTTTTGACCAATAATTGTCTAAATCCAACCAAAACTATTCAAGCCCCTAGGCACCGAATATATGAACCCGATACCAATAGTTGACTTTTGACCGAAAATATCGTTCAATGTGTGAGATATGAAATTGAAATTCACACAGAATCCCTTTCATTGTATTTCATTGTTTCAAAAATGGGTTGAATTGGGTCAATACTTTTCTGAGCCCCCATATACCTAATATAAAGATTCCAGAACTTCTAGGTCACTTTATGTTGGATATATGCGCCAATATTTGAAAATTTCTCATTGAAAATTGCAGAACATATTTTATTCATAACAGTGTATCTTTGCGCCTAAAATACATAGATACAATTGCGCGAAAACTTGACCCCTTCAACACAACTCCCCACCTACATAACTATTACCAAGATTTTCAGACATCCATTAGACCTTGCTCCATATGATTGTTGATTGTATGTAAGGTACCTAAATGAAACTGAGGGAAAATTTTTTTTTTGTGCATGTGGTATATAAGTAGTATGTGGGATGAGCAAAAATCGATAAAATCTGGTCGGCACTAACCCCTTCTCAAATATATTCAATATAAAATTTTCGGTTGCACCCGAACTTAGTCCCTACTTACTTGTTTTATTTTAATATATTGCATTATTATATTTAATCATGCATGAACATGCGAAATGCATCGGCAATTGCTTCCCAAAGGCGGAATATCAAAGATTTTGTACACAAAAAAAATTTGTGAATGATGTTTAAATATATAACTATAAACCCAAGAAGTTTTACTTTAATCACTTATTTCTCTCCTTCCCAAAAATATCTTCAAAAAAATCGATTTTTTGAAGCCTCTAAACCAGGCTCCCCCCTTAAGGCCTGTTTACTTTCCTAGTTAAAACTTAGCGAAAATCAGTACTCAAACTGATTTAGTTTACGGCTTACTATACTGTAAAATTCAAATTACCGCGGTTTAATCAAGTATAATACATATACATATGTACATATATTCTATATCATTACATATACACATACATGTATATATCCTTAAATATATATGTACCTACTTTGGTACAACTCCAACAAACCAAAAATTCAAATATTTACTTATGACAAATTTCCCGCAGTACCGCTTATGCTTAGTAAAGTAACAAGCAGGACTGCATACAAATTGAGAAAGAAATATTTGAAAATATAAAATAAAAACAGAAATAAAAAAATATACATAAGTGAATAGCGAACATATGTGCCTGCACAGCACTCATTTCGTTTTTGCGCTCTTTTCGTAGTGCTAACATACAGTATTGGACAAAACTAAATCACTCACTGTTTTTTATGTCTAAATTTTTGAAAAATATAACAGGACTAGTTGGACAATTATTATAGGTTACAATTATGTACATATATTAATTCATAAAAAGTATAACATGAGTTATATATTCTTTTGAGATTATGATATTGATATCATCGGCCTCAATACCCGCGCCGTTAGTTCTGCTTTCTCCAGACTGGACAAGGAAGCAAAACAAATGGGTCTGCCAGTGAACGAGGGCAAGACCAAATATCTCCTGTCGTCAAACAAACAGTCCTCGCACTCTCAACTTGGCACTCACGTCACTGTTGACAGTCATAACTTTGAAGTTGTAGATAATTTCGTCTATTAAGGAACTAGCGTAAACACCACCAACAATGTCAGCCTAGAAATCCAACGCAGGATAACTCTTGCCAACAGGTGCTACTTTGGACTGAGTAGGCAATTGAGAAGCAAAGTCCTCTCTCGACAAACAAAAACCAAACTCTATAAGTCACTCATAATTCCCGTCCTGCTATATGGTGCAGAGGCTTGGACGATGTCAACAAGAGAGAAAAGTTCTGTGAAAGATTTATGGTCTTTTGCGCGTTGGCCACGGCGAATATCGTATTCGATGGAACGATGAGCTGTACGAGATATACGACGACATTGACATAGTTCAGCGAATTAAAAGACAGTGGCTACGCTGGCTAGGTCATGTTGTCCGGATGGACGAAAACACTCCAGCTCTGAAAGTATTCGACGCAGTACCCACCGGGGGAAGCAGAGGAAGAGGAAGACCTCCACTCCGTTGGAAGGACCAAGTGGAGAAGGACCTGGCTTCGCTTGGAATATCCAATTGGCGTCACGTAGCGAAAAGAAGAAACGACTGGCGGGCGATTGTTAACTCGGCTATAATCGCGTAAGCGGTGTCTAAACCAATTAACCCTTATGTCAACGGCAACATACCTGGGTATGTTTTGCGTTTTCAAAACGCTGTAGCTCTGAACTGGATAATCGGATCGACTTGAAATTTCGTGATATCCTAGCGAAAACTGTTTTACGCAATAGTCCCAATTTTGGTTAGGATTGGATCATCCGTTTGGTAGATAAAGCCCATTTACAAAGTTGCACCCTTACGTCAACAGCATACATACCTGGGTATACCATACCATATGTATAGTAAAACGCATGTAAATATGATAATATTTGAAAAGTATAGTTTATTTTGAGTGAAAAAAATACTTATGGCATAAAAATTATTATAAATTATAAAATACTTATGAAAAAAATATTTAAAAAACTACGAAAAATTTAAAATTATTGAAATTCAATTACATCTATCGCATTGCGGCAAGTCTTTGGAATGCTCTGCGCACACTGGTTTGTTGCATAATGTGCATGCTTTACGAGTAGGGCGTCGTTTGGAGCAGATGTAGCAATTCCCCTTTACTTTTATGCGTCCCGTACTATCACGCTCCTCCGCTTCATGTGCTCCAGCATCCACAACTCGGATGGGCCTACCTATCATGGCTTCGATGGCGTCACACGTTGAAAAAACTCTGGATATTCTGCTGTTATTCGCCCTTCTCTCTATTTCTGGCTTGCATAGTTGCTCACTTATGTAGCTGATGGAGAAACATCCTACGGTGTGGACAGGTTGTAGTTGTATCGAAGACCAAACATTACCATCTCTGGCAGTAAAATATTCCCCAGTTTCAATTGGGGCATCTTCAAGTTCTTCATCAGAATCACTGTCGTCCTCTGGGTCATATTCTGGTAACGTGGGCTCTTCTAAGTCTGAGTCATCACCACCAATATCACCTACACATTCATCTAAACCCTCGTCACCAACTACTGAATCGTGGTCACTTATTTCTTCTTGGCTCTCTTCAAGCGTTTGACGAATATGTGCTTGCTGTTCTTCGTACGAAAGTGCGCTTAGTTGTCGTGAAGTAAGCCATTCACCATCTGCCATTTCACTTTGATTTTATTTTTTTATTTGCACAAAATAAACAGAAACGTCCTTTCACTTCGAATCATACGTGCATGATAAAATTCGTAATACTGGTAAACCCTATTTTATAATTTTTAGCGCAAGTGATTAACACAGGTACTAGCGATTTTTTCAGAGATGTGCAGTACTTTGAGGACCTGCCTGAGTTTTTATGTTTGCAACCTAAAGTAATCCTTATAAACACAAAACAAGTACTAACCACATCATCAGCGACCCTTAATAATCCAGAAAATTTGTACACTTGTATGTATGTATATTTGTTAAACTATATCAAGGTTGCCTGTGTAGAAATGTAAGCTAGGGTTTTTTTTGACCATGACCATTTCTAACACATGCATACGTACATATATTATCGATATAACGCAAATGTGTGAGTATATTGGTAAAACAAATCTGAATAGCAAGCGATTAGTTGAATGTGTACATGCCGGGTTATAACGGCATGCCATTTGCCATACAAAACGTATGTACATACCCGGGTGTGTTGCTGTTGACGTGCGTAAAAAAGTTCTGCTGTTGACATAAAGGTTAAGAAGAAGAAATAATAAATAGTACCAAGCTATTTTAAAAGCACGTTATTCGTTAAAGACCGTTACAGATATTATTCAGTCTGTTCAGTTGGGATTTAGAGTTCAAGAATCAAAATTGGCGGAGAATACTTATTCAGCTGACTTCACAAATAAAATAATAAGTTATTGACAAAACGGTTTATCTCAACATAAAATTAGTTAAAAATATTCGGTGAATAGATCAGTGGTGCCCTCGATTAATAAATAAATTTCTGCAAACTGGCAGTGTATTTTCTCGGCACAGCTGATGAATACAACAAAAAACTTGCATAAAGAGACGATTCATTGATCAAAAAGGTTACCCAAATTTATCCCACAGTCCTTTCCAGTCAAATACAGAAACACTTTTGTTTACTAATTAATGCACGAACAATTAGAATACGAGGTGTTGATGGCGGTTTGTTCTGTTGGCGTCCCGCTAGAAAGTCCTTTACTTCAGCAAAAAATTTAAAGGCCAAACTCATATTTGCGACACCTCATCTCGATTGGAGCATTCAGAAATTTAATACCATTTCATTCTCAGATGAATCGAAATATAATATTAAAAAATCGAATGGCATAAGATTCTGAGAAAGCCGAACGGACAAAGACTCTCAAAATCTCTTTCCCTGGGCACGGGACTGGACCTATTCATTAGTGATGAGCGATATTTCACTACCGGTGATTTTTTCACTGTGATTGAAAAATCGCAAATCGCAACTGCGATCACATTTTATAAATAGCAGTTCGAAACTGTGATCGCAGTTCAAACCTGTGAATTGCGATCACAGTTCGAACCTGTGAATTACGATCACAATAGCAAATAGCAGAAAAGTAACAACTTTCTTCAGGGTATTCTACATACATATATCGTATATGCTATTTTTCGTCATAGCGGTTTGAAGTTTTGAGTGTAATGCTCTTATAATTTTTAATAATGGCAGGAAATGTATCAAGGAAAAGAAGTGAAGTATAGCAGATGTTTGAAGTGGTAGATGAAATGTAAGCAAAATGGTATTATGGAATATTTTAATTTGTTTTAATTAAATTTTTAATTTTACTTATTGTTAAAACCAAATTGAAAGCTTATTGTGATGAAAACAAGAATTGTAACTAATTAATTTCAGAAAAAATTATGGAATAAAAAAATTACGGGGTTTTAGTATTTTCCCAAAGATTAGGAAACTCACGTTAATTATTAGGTCTTGAAAATATTAAAAGCGGGTATTCTAAACAAACAAATTATCACCACACTAATGGTAATTCCCTCTAAGAAATGTGTGAAACCATCATACCAGCATACAAATGAACTATGCTATATGGTCCAAGTGTCAGGTAGTCGAACCGCTCCAACATTTGCGAAAATGTAGTGAAAAGAAAGGCGGAAAAAGTTAACTCGAGTTACTGGAGCCAAAAGAGAATTTGCCGCCAATAGCGACAAAATGTTTTCGTCGTTCCCACGACAGTCGGGTCTACGTAAGTGGAACAGATCAGGACTTTTATTCGGCCAAACAGTGTCAAATTGGCAGAATCTGCCGCTACAACAACAACAACGACGTTTTAACGTCGACTTAGTTGCGATCGCAATAGCAATATAAAATCATAGTGATTTAAAAATAGCAATCACTGAAATCACAGATATCGAAAAATCACCATATCGCTCATCTCTACTATTCATATAATAAATGGAAAATCGAGCGGTTTGTTTACATTGACATTTAAAAAAACGGCATGCTACCGTATGCTGAAAAGAATATGCCACTCAAATGATGGTTCCAGCAGGACAATGATCGTAAGCATAACTCTAGGCATTGAAAAACTTGATTATGAAGTTACACATGATGTCAAATTAATTGAGAACTTATGGGGGATCGTTAATTCCAAAATAAATAATTAATAAGCAACACATTGAAAAACGTTAAAATTTTACATTTATTTATTTTTAAAACATTAAGTTCGAGATCAACCATAGTAGGGGGCTCTTTAGTTTTGTCCAATACTGTATGTACATATGAGCATTTCTATATACATATACGAGTATATAAGTACAAAGATATAGAATCCGCCTTACTCTTACCCTATCGTGGGTACTAGCAAATTATCAAAATTAAAAAAAAAAATTGTATAATAATTAATCTTAAAGTTTTAAAATTTAAATTAATTTTAAAATTCACTTACAATACGGTGATAAATTGAAATAAAAATACACCACGTCCAACAAGTAGTGAGTGTACACGAATACCGTGGAGAGTCTTCGGCGCCATTCGCAGCAACTCTGTCTGACGTATGGAACGACTTGGCGAATTTAAAGTCAGGATATTAAATTGAAAGTGTACAAAATACATCTTGTCCAGGATCTGAAGCCGCTCGATCTCCACAAGCGACATCGCCCTTGATAAGTTCCAAAAAGATCCCATGTTTTCGAGGAAAATTTTCTGGCCGAATGCTAAACAAGCAAAATGCTAAATTTGGGACGAAGAGCAACCTCAAGAGGTTCAAGAGCCGTCATTTTGATCAAAAAAAGCAACGGTATGGTGTGATTTGTGAGCCGGTGGATACTTTCACGTTTTGGGACGGTCAATTCACCAATTCAAGATCGTTTGACACCACACAGTTAACCCTTTCTTATGGGGATATATAAAGTCTAAAGTCTATTAGTCGGCCAACATTAGAAAGAGATAATCTTCAAAAAATACTTGTCAAACAGTTTTCATTTGAATCATAATAAACTTTTCCTATTAAATTTAAAGTGTATGCGCTTTTTCTTTAAAAAAGTAATGAACCTCGAAATGTATTACCCTTTATAGTTTTACCATAGTTGATTTTCACTTTTACATAGACATTCTTAACGCTTAAACGCCTGGCGATTAATCCAAGAACCAACTGCTATCATTAGCTCCTGAAAGCCTCAAGCCTCATGGCTATACAAATACAAATACACTCTACATCTGTTGAGAGGTTCAATAGAGAACAAAGAGCGTCAAAAAAATTCCAAATTCAGACGAACTGGATTCACCATTAGAACGAAGCCATATCCGCATCAGTTCCCGCAAATGGACCAGCCGATTAATATACCATATGCTTGATATGGCAATGATTAATTCGTGGATATATAAACGTCATTACTCCATAACAGCGCAAACAAACTTTATGATGAAAGAGGCAGAATTCTTTTGCAAAGTTGCCGTAATCTTGATTAGAAGTGGAACTCTGTTACAAAAGAAAGGAGTCGGAAGTTACATTGAAAATCAGATTTCTGCGAAACGATCTCCTTCTAACAGTACCTCGCTACCGTTTCGTGATAAACGGTTAGACAATATTGGACATTTCCCTACGTTTATAAAAGATGGAAAACCAAGATGCAAACATCCTAACTGTTTACTATTAGTATGTTCGTACGCTCCAAGGTCCTAAATCGACTCGGACCACTATCTTGTTGCAGCCAAGATTCGCACCCGCCTCTGTGCAGCAAAAAATGCACGTCAACAAACACATGGAATGTTCGACGTCGGTAAGTTGCAATAACAGTAGACAGCGAATGATTTTTACTCGGCTTGCACTCCTGCTCTCTGAGAGCACTTATCAACAACTCGATATAAGCGAACTGTGGCACGGCATTTCAAGCTCCTTACAAATGTTCCATTGCCCGGCCAGGTAGAAGTTCAAATAGCATTTGCCCGTCTGAAGAACAACAAAGCGGCGGGGCCGATGGATTGCCGGTCGAGCTTCTCAAACACGGCGGCGGAGAAATGATAAGGAGCATACACAATCCACAAAAGGGGAGATCCCACAATTTGCGCCAACTACCGTGGGATAAGCCTCCTCAACATCGTGTATAAGGTTCTATCGAGCGTATTGTATGAAAGATTAAAGCCCACCGTCAACAAACTGATTGGACCTTATCAGTGTGGCTTTAGACCTGGCAAATCAACAAGCGATCAGATATTCACCATGCGCCAAATCTTGGAAGACCCGTGAGAAGAGAATCGACACACACCACCTTTTCGTCGACTTCAAATCTGCTTTTGACAGCACGAAAAGGAGCTGTCCTTATGCCGCGATGTCTGAATTTGGTATTTCAACAAACTAATACGCCTGTGTAAACTGACGATGAAAAATACCAAAAGTTCTGTGAGAATCGGGAAGGACATCTCCGAGCCGTTCGATACCAAACGAGGTTTCAGACAAGGCGACTCTCTTTAGTGACTTCTTCAATCTGCTATTTGAAAACAAAATTTGAGCTGCAGAACTTAATCGAGCAGGTACAATACGAGGTATGACAATTAAGTAATGAGACTGATTTCATAAAAATCGTATATTTGAAAATTATTCTACAACTCTGCCATCTCCTTCAAAGTAGTCCCCTTGGGCAGCTATACAGCGATTCAGCGCGTTTTGCATGCTTCGTAACATTTCTGAAACGCTTCGACTGGGATGTCCGCGAGTACCTTCGTCACGGCGGGGGGCGCGTGGAGGCTACCATTGTGAGCTTTGGCGTTTGGTTTCTGGGTCTAAGAGCACTATCACCATATACTCTTACAATTTTAGCGTACGTTTCCGAAGCTGTTTCGCCCAATCTGGCGCGTTGCTCTTGATTTCGTTTTTCCATTTTCGTGACGAGCACTACAAACATACGTCTACTCAACTTGACGCAGCAGGCGAACTAAAAAAGCTAGAGCGATGGTACATATATCAATACTAAACACTCATGATTATCTTGATATGGCATTTGGCAAAGATGTCACAGATGACAGTCATACCAACTAAAAAAACATTTCGACGAATGGGTTTTCGCGCGAAATTTAGATTAAAAAGTCTTTCTATTTATTTTGGCTACAGTACTATGTACACTTCGACTCACTTGAATAGGTATAGGTATAGATACATATTTTATGTTTAAGCTACGAGCCGAAATCCCTTCATTTAAACATCGCAGGAGCTCCGTTTAAGCCTGATTTTAAAGACGTCTATATTTTTGAAGAACTGTGGTGAAAATGAAAAATATACCTTTAATAACTTTGTTTGTATGCGGTGTTTTAATGAACTCGAAAAATGTGTTTTTAAATTTGCGTCACTTGAATAGTTACATCTTGTATTGCAGCAGTGAAGTCAAGTCCGTTTAGGCCAAATTAATAAAATTGTTATTTGTAGTATCTAAGAAAATTTTGGAACGATTACAGTTCTTCCAAAGTTAAAGTGCCATAACTGTATATAGTTTTCAATAGTCTACTAAATATTACAAAAACCGGCCTCACAACCGCATCGCTAAGCTCATCAACTCTCTACACAACGAAGTGGACTTCTATAATGGTTCGCTCAGTGCCTTTATTCCAAAATCAAATTGCGTCTATTACAATATCCATAGTTCAATGATATTTTTGAATTGTCGACTTAATTAATTGTTGCTCCTAACTCTTATAATCATTTTTTATAATATCTTATTTTAGTTGTACAGTGCCCATTGGCGTATGTACATATATTTAAATAAATAAATAAAACATTTTAATATTGCCATGTTACAGTGCGAATCAGGGAAATCGGACTACAGACACGTCTACCTACCATACGAGTATAACACAATTTGAAACTACATCAGATTTTTTTACATACATTCCAATATAAAAGGATAGCACCAATTAAAATAACGGGACAGAACTTGGCATGAATAATGCCTTTGAAGTTATGACCAAAATTTTTCCAAATCGAACCGAAATTGTTCAAACAATCAGGAACCTAATATGAATATAATTTTTACCGAAAATATACATAGGTTCACGTGTGAAGTAACATAATTGAAATTCGGATTAAATATATAAATACATATATAGACCGTATGTGAGGTAACCCAGCGAGCATTTAATTCGTAAGTGACATGTTAATAGTATGTATTATTGACTAAAATAAATAAAATTAATTAAGTATAATTTTAACTTTGTTTGTAATCCATTAAAAGCCGGCTATAATCCTTGCACGTTACAAGAGTATAAAATGTTTGGTTACACCCGACCTTATCCTTTTTAATTCTTAATTTTTTTTAATTTAATTTTTTTTTTCTTTATTAAGAGATCTATTTGGAAAATAAGAAATAAAGGTTTAATTTTGTCACTGCATTCTAGATAATTAGCCTCTTCCAAATCTTTATATTATTGCAACATGTTGATACATATAGAACCTAGCAGTTGTTTGTGTTATCGAAGCTATTCGAGATAGATATAGAATTATAAACATTGTGACAAAAAGTACCCGGAAATTGCAAACAAAACTCAAAATATTTAATTATTCATCAATAGGCGTGATTTATTTGACCAGCAAAATAAGCTATTAGCTTATTTTGTATGGAAGACTTAGCCAATATAATTATGTTGGCTTGTCATAAGATATCATAGTTTGCATATTGAACCAGAGGCATTGCCAGTTCATTGCTTTTTCATTCACAACAGCAATGGTTTTCCCAAAAAAAAAAGCAGTTGGCAAAGCGTTTTGACAGATTAAAATTAAGACAAATTCTAAACCTCAAATAACTAAAATAAATATATTTGTATAATATATTAATGGAGGATGGAGTCATGTGTAGAAGTTCACGCAAGTGAGGAAAGTTCTCTGATTGCCATTCACTTGGGAGTGGCCAGAAACGATTCTTTTACATGTGACTCAAGCAGCTCACGACTTCCGGTCTTTGACCAAGTATCCTCTGGGTAACCTAAGAACATCCGTTTGAAGGCGAGCTAACGTGAGAAGGCGAAACATCCCCTGCATAGGGTTGTGCGCTGGGTTTGGGACCCGCCACGTAAAAAAACACCCCCAATGAAAATCAACTATAAGCCTCGGATGAGAAACCCCCCTTTCGATGACGACCATGGCAAACGAAATAAGGACTACGATTTGAGGGCATGCACCTAGAATGTCCGGTCCCTTAATTGGGAAGGTGCCGCTGCCCAGCTGGTTGATGTCCTCGTGAAAATAAAGGCTGACATCACCGCCGTCCAAGAAATGCGATGGACGGGACAAGGACAGAGACGAGTAGGTCCTTGTGACATCTACTACAGTGGCCATATAAAGGAGCGCAAGTTTGGTGTTGGATTCGTGGTTGGAGAGAGACTCCGTCGCCGAGTACTATCATTCACTCCGGAGAATGAACGTCTAGCCACAATCCGCATCAAAGCGAGGTTCTTCAACATATCGCTGATTTGCGCCCACGCCTCGATGGAAGAGAAGGACGATGTGACCAAAGATGCCTTTTATGAGTGCTTGGAGCGCACTTATGAGAGATGCCCCCGCCACGATGTCAAAATCGTGCTTGGCGACTTCAACGCCAGGGTGGGCAAAGAAGGTATCTTTGGCACTACGGTCGGTAAATTCAGCCTCCACAAGGAAACATCCCCAAATGGGTTGAGGCTGATCGACTTCGCCGGGGCCTGAAATATGGTTATCTGTAGTACTAGATTCCAGCATAAGAAGATCCATCAAGCTACCTGGCTGTCTCCGGATCGAAAAACTACCAACCAGATCGATCATGCTGTGATAGACGAAAGACACGTCTCCAGTGTTTTAGATGTGCGTGCGCTCCGAGGTCCTAACATCGGGTTAGTTCGTAAACGCAGTAACTTGGTTGCACTGCATATTTGCAGGGGCAACGCGTTCGTCAAAAAAACCTGCGGCAATACTGCTCTTCGTCAAAAGTTTTTTAATGCATGCAGTTTGCAGCACTTCGGCAAATTGTCGCAGCCATTGCAGTAATTTTTTTGAAACTGCGTAGAACCAAAGGCGAAATGGAAGAGCGAGTAAAATGATTTCTAATTCTACATATGTATGACTTTAATTATTAATATGATTATATAATAATAATAAGCCTTATTTACATTTAGATCCCACAAATTTTTTAAATCACTTTTTAGTAAAAGATTTCTTCTCTTTACATGTTTAATCTTTTTTTTATTGTAATTCAATAAAATATTCTCACTCTGAGTTTCCTGGTCATCAATAATTACGTTAATTAAAAATTCCATTTCTCTGGCGTTCGTAAATGCGAAAAAATTCTTCGCAGCACAATCGCAATGGCAAGGCAGTAGAATCGCAATGATTTTGCAGTAGCAACCACAGCCGGCAAGAATGCAGCAGGGTTGCACAAAATTACTGCGTTTACGAACTAACCCATCGACTCGGACTACTATTTTTTTGCAGCCAAAATTCGCACCCGCCTCTGTGCAGCAAAAAACGCACGCCAACAAACACAAGGAAGGTTCGACGTCGAGAATCTGCAATCACAACAGACAGCCGAAGGATTTTCTACTCGGCTTGCACTCCTGCTCTCTGAGAGCACTCGTCAACAACTCGGTATAAGGGAACTGTGGGACGGCATTTCAAACTCCTTACGTACAGCTGCAACCGAAACCATTGGTTTTCGGGAAGTGCAAAAGAACAGCTGGTACGACGAGGAGTGCCGTGTCGCAGCGGAGAGAAAACAGGCTGCCTACCTCCCAACGTTACGATCGACCACAACACGTGCGGGATGGGATAGATACCGAGAGTTGAAGGGGGAAGCGAGCGAGACGCATTTGCAGACAGAAGAAGAAAGAGGCCGAAATGCGTGAGTACGAATAGCTCGATAAGCTGGCCGACAGGGGTAATGCTCGAAAATTCTACGAAAAGGTGCGGCGGCTTACAGAAGGTTTCAAGACCGGAGCATACTCCTGTAGAACCCCCCAAGGTGATCTAGTTACCGATGCCCAGAGCATACTTAAATTATGGAGGGAACACTTCTCCAACCTGCTGTATGGCAGTGATAGCACAACACCGGGAGAAGGCGAACCCGATACCCCAATCGATGACGATGGAGCAGGCGTTCCATTGCCCGACCATGAAGAAGTTCGAATAGCAATTGCCCGACTGAAAAACAACAAAGCGGCAGGGGCCGATGGATTGCCGGCCGAGCTATTCAAATACGGCGGCGAAGAGCTGATAAGGTGCATGCATCAGCTTCTTTGCAAAATATGGTCGGACGAAAGTATGCCCAACGATTGGAATTTAAATGTGCTATGCCCAATCCATAAAAAAGGAGACCCCACAATCTGCGCCAACTACCGTGGGATTAGCCTCCTCAACATCGCATATAAGGTTCTGTCGAGCGTATTGTGTGAAAGATTAAAGCCCACCGTCAACAAACTGATTGGACCTTATCAGTGTGGCTTCAGACCTGGTAAATCAACAACCGACCAGATATTCACCATGCGCCAAATCTTGGAAAAGACCCGTGAAAGGAGAATCGACACTCACCACCTATTCGTCGATTTCAAAGCTGCTTTCGACAGCACGAAAAGGAGCTGCCTTTATGCCGCGATGTCTGAATTTGGTATCCCCGCAAAATTAATACGGCTGTGTAAACTGACGTTGAGCAACACGAAAAGCTCCGTCAGGATCGGGAAGGACCTCTCCGAGCCGTTCGATACCAAACGAGGTTTCAGACAAGGCGACTCCCTATCGTGCGACTTCTTCAATCTGCTGCTGGAGAAAATTATTCGAGCTGCAGAACTTAATCGAGCAGGTACAATCTTTTATAAAAATGTACAGCTGCTGGCGTATGCCGATGATATTGATATCAGCGGTCTCAACACCCGTGCCGTTAGTTCTGCTTTCTCCAGACTGAACAAGGAAGCAACGCACATGGGTCTGGCAGTGAACGAGGGCAAGACGAAATATTTCCTGTCATCAAACAAATAGTCGTCGCACTCCCGACTTGGCTCTCACGTCACTGTTGACAGTCACAACTTTGAAGTTGTAGATAATTTAGTCTATTTAAGAACCAGCATTAACACCACCAACAATGTCAGCCTGGAAATCCAACGAAGGATTACTCTTGCCAACAGGTGCTACTTCGGACTGAGTAGGCAATTGAAAAGTAAAGTCCTCTCTCGACGAACAAAAGCCAAACTCTATAAGTCGCTCATAATTCCCGTCCTGCTATATGGTGCAGAGGCTTGGACGATGACAACAACCGATGAGTCGACGTTGCGAGTTTTCGAGAGAAAAGTTCTGTGAAAGGTTTATGGTCCTTTGCGCGTTGGCCACGGCGAATATCGCATTCGATGGAACGATGAGCTGTACGAGATATACGACGACATTGACATAGTTCAGCGAATTAAAATACAGCGGCTACGCTGGCTAGGTCATGTTGTCCGGATGGATGAAAACACTCCAGCTCTGAAAGTATTCGACGCAGTACCCGCCGCGGGAAGCAGAGGAAGAGGAAGACCTCCACTTCCTTGGAAGGACCAAGTGGAGAAGAACCTGGCTTCGCTTGGAATATCCAATTGGCGCCACGTAGCGAAGAGAAGAAACGACTGGCGCGCTATTGTTGACTCGGCTATCATCGCGTAAGCGGTGTCTACGCCAGTAAAGAAGAAGAAGAAGAATATATTAATATTCCGTTTACAAATTTTAAATTTCAAACTAAATTATATATCAGCTGATTGTTCTTGTCCGCATTACCAACCCAATTCATTTTTAAGCGAATATATGCAATAAGCTAAGTACGTTTTATTTGTCCATGATTTAGCTATTAGCTTGTGATGGTCAAATAAAACACGGTTAATATTTATGTTGTCGTCTTCAATGTAATCCTGACCAGAAGTAATACACTTATGCCAACGATCTTTCGAGTCCTCGAAACACCTTTCATTAGCAGTGGGACATGGACGACCTTCAGCTCCTTCAGCGAATTTTCTTTTACCTCTGAAAACGGATTCTGAGTGACAATTTCATTTTGCGGAACAAGAAAAAATCACACGGAGCCAAATATGGTGAATACGGTGGTTGATCGATGGTATTCATTGCTTTTTTGGCTTTAAATTCTATCACAATTGTGGCGCGATGCAATGGTGTATTATCATCGTGTAAAATTCATGAATATATTTCCACAATTCCGGCGGATTTTCTCACACAAACGCCTCAATACGGCCAAATAGAACTCTTTATTGACCTTCTGTTCCTCCGGAACAATTTCATGATGCACCAAACCACGAATATTGAAAAAACAATGAGCACCACCTTGATTTTTGAGCGGCTTTGGTGTAGTTTTTTTGGTTTCGACTAATTTTTTTCTCTCCTTTTCGATGATTGACTTGTTTGCATGTTAAACTCATAAACCCATGTCTCGATTTGAATTCGATTAAAACTTAATAAAGAACATTCATATGTGGAAAATCGGCGTTAAACAGCACTATACTCAAGCAAAGACCGATGAATCAATTACAGTACCCCGCCAACCCATTAGAAACATGGTAAATAAATAGAAAAATTTACGAATAAAGTATTGGGGAAGCATACTAGGCGAATAATTTCAATTTTTTCCACTGCCTAAGTATTAATGGCTGTGTACTACATATTACTCAGTGTAAAATATAAAATAAATATACCGTTACAATTAGCGGAACTTAAATTCGAAATCATATTGAAATGCTTAATTCACTTGTAATTAGTTTTTGTGATTTCTGGCTCATCAGAAGTAAATTGTATGGCGTAATGGAAGAAATCGAATTTTTTCATAAGTGTTTAACTAGTATTTCATAGATTCCAGAGTTTTATTTGATCGGTTAGTATTTTTTGAAGTTTTCTGAAGCTTTATAATACAAACAATGAAAAATATACTTTTTAGGAAATAGGTAAAAAATCGGACATTTCAAAGAAAATCCAAAGTGCTGTTGCTGGACTTTTAAAAGATAAAAGTACATCCTACTGAAAAAAAAAAAAAAGTGGAGCGAGTGCAGCTGTTACTCGAGTAGCGAAAATTGTGTTCAAATATTGCACCGTTGGTCGCACAATATGCGGCAAAATGTTGCCCAAAATGGAAAAATGTCTGAGCGCATTCGACGTCAGGTAATAAGGTTCACTCTGTAATCGTGCAGCAAACCAGCTAGAGAAATTTAAAGGAAGCTAAATGATGTCCATGTAAAAATATCGCAAAGAGCAGTTAAACGCATCTTTTCACAAAAAAAAAAAACCTAAAAGCGGCTGTACAGTAAAGAAATCAAAATTGACCAAGCGAATGAAAAATCAACAAGTAGTAAGGGTCAAACTCTATCAGAACTACATAAAGGTGGATTGAAACAAGGTAAACATAAAAAGAAAGCCCCCATTCAAAGTTACTCTGCTAGTTAACATGATTTTCTCCTTAACAAAGATTAACTTTAGCGCCGAATGCCGGCTAGAAGCAGTGACTGAAACCATTCAATATGTGCGACGTAGACCGTGTGAACGTTATGTGAAGAACTGCATTCAAAAAAAACGGTAAAATATCCCCCCAATGTAATGATTTAGAGCTGCATAATAGTGAAAAGTCCTCGACCAATTTATTTTGTTGAGGGAACAATGACTAGTGAGCAGTACACCAATGTACTTCCAAGATGGTTTTGTACCATATTTTGCAACACTGAACCCTTCAGCAGCCCAGTACACTTATACGCAAGCTGATGTGCCTTGCAACACCCCCCACGAACGACTGATGTCCTTCACAACTTGGATAAACCCCAAGTTGTTAATCTCGATAAAGGATGTGTGCCTAAATGATCCAGATTTAAAAATAATGATAATATTTGTTTGAATAGCATGCCTCAAATAGTGAAGGCTGTTAATAAAAACAAAGGTTTAAGTTTTTCCCATTTTATGAAAAGATGATATTTCAAATAAATACACTGGTTTACAGCAAAAATGTTCCATGAACGTCACTATCCAATTTGTATGTGAAATGGCTCGCTGATTTCGAAAATCGAGTTAATTTTTTTTTTTATGGATACGTTTTTGAGATATTTGCAATTTACCGTTATTCGACCAAAAAAAAGGGGTTAGTTCGTAAACGCAGTAATTTTGTGCAACCCTGCTGCATTCTTGCCGGCAGTGGTTGCTACTGCCCAATCATTGCGATTCTACTGCCTTGCCATTGCGATTGTGCTGCGAAGAATTTTTTCGCATTTACGAACGCCAGAGAAATGGAATTTTTAATTAACGTAATTATTGATAACCAGGAAACTCCGAGTGAGAATATTTTATTGAATTACAATAAAAAAAAGGATTACACAAGTAAAGAGAAGAAATCTTTTGCTAAAAAGTGATTTAAAAAATTCGTGGGATCTAAATGTAAATAAGGCCTATTATTATTATATAATCATATTAATAATTAAAGTCATACATATGTAGAATTAGAAATCATTTTACTCGCTCTTCCATTTCGCCTTTGGTTCTACGCAGTTTCAAAAAAATTACTGCAATGGCTGCGACAATTTGCCGAAGTGCTGCAAACTGCATGCATTAAAAAACTTTTGACGAAGGGCAGTATTGCCGCAGGTTTTTTTGACGAACGCGTTGCCACTGCAAACATGCAGTGCAACCAAGTTACTGCGTTTACGAACTAACCCAAGGTGTCTTCATTTAATCATGTATATCTCACTGACCAGTTGAGCAATCTTACTGCAAATTATAGAAAATAAAAGTGAATGAAATTTCCTAAAAATATTGTCTACTTCATTTTTCCATAGGCCTTATAATTTCTGAGAAATTGATTAATAACTTCGTGTTTTTAAATTTTTTTATGAAAAAATTAAAAAAAATAAACTTTGGCAAGGAAAAAATTGTAAAACAAACGATATTTTTAAATTCTTTTTTTATTTTATATGAAGTCCTGTTTCTTTATAAAAAACTAAGCTACCAACGAACAAAATCCATGGATAAATAGGAAAGTTGTACATGATCAAAGAAATATATTCAAGTCGCGCAAAGTCAATGTATTCGTATATGCGTATGTAGTGTGTAAAGGCGCTGTTTCTGTTAAGTAAAAAGTCAATTTTCATGTCGTTTTTAGTTTTTATAAACTCATTTATTTATATATTAGTAATATATATTAAAGAGAGAGAGCACTCATCAACAATTCGGTATAAGGGAACTGTGGGACGGCATTTCAAACTCCTTACGTACAGCTGCAACCGAAACCATTGGTTTTCGGAAAGTGCAAAAGAACAGCTGGTACGACGAGGAGTGCCGTGTCGCAGCGGAGAGAAAACAGGCTGCCTACCTCGCAACGTTACGATCGACCACAACACGTGCGGGATGGGATAGATACCGAGAGTTGAAGAGGGAAGCGAGACGCATTTGCAGACAGAAGAAGAAAGAGGCCGAAATGCGTGAGTACGAATAGCTCGATAAGCTGGCCGACAGGGGTAATGCTCGAAAATTCTACGAAAAGATGCGGCGGCTTACAGAAGGTTTCAAGACCGGAGCATACTCTTGTAGAACCCCCAAAGGTGATCTAGTTACCGATGCCCAGAGCATACTTAAATTATGGAGGGAACACTTCTCTAGCCTGCTGAATGGCAGTGAAAGCACAACACCGGGAGAAGGCGAACCCGATTCCCCAATCGATGACGATGGAGCAGACGTTCCATTACCCGACCATGAAGAAGTTCGAATAGCAATCTCCCGCCTGAAGAACAACAAAGCGGCAGGGGCCGATGGATTGCCGGCCGAGCTATTCAAACACGGCGGCGAAGAACTGATAAGGAGCATGCATCAGCTTCTTTGTAAAATATGGTCGGACGAAAGCATGCCCAACGACTGGAATTTAAGTGTGCTATGCCCAATCCATAAAAAAGGAGACCCCACAATCTGCGCCAACTACCGTGGGATTAGCCTCCTCAACATCGCATATAAGGTTCTATCGAGCGTATTGTGTGAAAGATTAAAGCCCACCGTCAACGAACTGATTGGACCTTATCAGTGTGGCTTTAGACCTGGCAAATCAACAACTGACCAGATATTCACCATGCGCCAAATCTTGGAAAAGACCCGTGAAAGGAGAATCGACACACACCACCTCTTCGTCGATTTCAAAGCTGCTTTCGACAGCACGAAAAGGGGCTGCCTTTATGCCGCGATGTCTGAATTTGGTATCCCCGCAAAACTGATACGGCTGTGTAAACTGACGTTGAGCGGCACCAGAAGCTCCGTCAGGATCGGGATGAACCTCTCCGAGCCGTTCGATACCAAACGAGGTTTCAGACAAGGCGACTCCCTATCGTGCGACTTTTTCAATCTGCTGCTGGAGAAAATAGTTCGAGCTGCAGAACTTAATCGAGCGGGTACAATCTTCTATAAGAGTGTACAGCTGCTGGCGTATGCCGATGATATTGATATCATCGGCCTCAACACCCGCGCCGTTAGTTCTGCTTTCTCCAGACTGGACAAGGAAGCAAAACGAATGGGTCTGGCAGTGAACGAGGGCAAGACGAAATATCTCCTGTCATCAAACAAACAGTCGTCGCACTCGCGACTTGGCACTCACGTCACTGTTGACAGTCATAACTTTGAAGTTGTAGATAATTTCGTCTATCTTGGAACCAGCGTAAACACCACCAACAATGTCAGCCTAGAAATCCAACGCAGGATAACTCTTGCCAACAGGTGCTACTTCGGACTGAGTAGGCAATTGAGAAGCAAAGTCCTCTCTCGACAGACAAAAACCAAACTCTATAAGTCTCTCATAATCCCCGTCCTGCTATATGGTGCAGAGGCTTGGACGATGTCAACAGCGGATGAGTCGACGTTGCGAGTTTTCGAGAGAAAAATTCTGCGAAAGATTTATGGTCCTTTGCGCGTTGGCCACGGCGAATATCGCATTCGATGGAACGATGAGCTGTACGAGATATACGACGACATTGACATAGTTCAGCGAATTAAAAGACAGCGGCTACGCTGGCTAGGTCATGTTGTCCGGATGGATGAAAACACTCCAGCTCTGAAAGTATTCGACGCAGTACCCGCCGGGGGAAGCAGAGGAAGAGGAAGACCTCCACTCCGTTGGAAGGACCAAGTGGAGAAGGACCTGGCTTCGCTTGGAATATCCAATTGGCGCCACGTAGCGAAAAGAAGAAACGACTGGCGCGCGGTTGTTAACTCGGCTATAATCGCGTAAGCGGTGTCTACGCCAATTAAGAAGAAGAAGAATATATATTAAAACAATGTGTTATTTTTGTCTTAAGTTGATGTTCTTACATTATAGTCGAAATGATTATGTGTTTTGTTTTGTCGTTTATTTAGTTTAGGATCGGTTTCTCTTATGAGAAACCAACAGTAGTCACCCATCATACCGACGTCCCAGAAACCTTGGTATCGATTCTCAATTAATTTCATTTGCTGGTGAAACCTTTCGCCATGCTCGTCACTTTCGTCTCCGAGATTTGCCGGAAAAAAACTTAAATGGGAATGCAGAAAATGAATTTTTAGAGACATATTTACGCCTGGAGAAAAAAGAAAATGTAAATAAGTAAATTATAAAATTTTATATAATTCAATTAAATAAGTTTTGAATAATCACCCATTTCTGCATAATTTTTGATTAAGTCGCTCACTATCTTCTCGTAGTTTGGACTTTTGTGTTTACCGAGAAAAGAAGAAACGATCATTTCGAAGGAATCCCACGCTGCTGCCTCAACTGGTGACAATAGTCCTTTGAATTGGTCATTATTTATCAACTTTTTTATTTGGGGTCCAACAAATATACCTTCCTTTATCTTGGCCTAGGAAACATTTGGGAAAAAATTTTGCAAATAATGGAATGCTGTGCCTTCTTTGTCCAACGCCTTAACAAAATTTTTAATGAGGCCGAGCTTGATGTGCAATGGCGGAAGAATGATTTTTTCCTTCTTTACAAGTGGGATGTATTTGATATTATCCACACCAATTGTAAATTCAACTCTTTCCGGCCAATCCTTAATGCAATAGTGGTCTTTACGAGCTCGGCTATCCCATTTGCAGAGAAAGCAGCAGTGTTTTGTGTAGCCACTTTGTAGACCGCATAACATTCCAACGACTTTAAGATCGGCACATATTTTCCAATCATGCTCTTCATATTTGATGAATTTTAACAATTTCTCCATTACCTCGTATGTTTCCTTCGTGTTTACTGCATGCGCGATAGGGATCGAGGGTTTTTTGTTGCCATTATGCAGTAATACGTCCTTCAAGCTCAGTTTATTGCTGTCTATGAACAATCGCCACTCCTTGGAATCATATGGTTGACCAAACTCTTTGAATAACCCTGGAATGTCTTTGCAATAGCATACATTGTCTTCCTTCGTATAGTGTTTGGCAAATGGTTCGTGACGATTTCTATAATATGTCACCTTAACATGGGGTGACACGAATTGAAATTGTTGCATACGAGAGGCATGTAGCTCAGCTTTTTCCTTGGATAATTCTAAATCTCTAATCCAATCGTTTAGTTGCGCTTGTGATAGAACGTTTCTCTCGTTTTCCATTAAAAATTCATTACAACTTGATTTCTCATATTCAGATGAGCTTTCAGATACTGCTGTTGACAACGAAACTGGATACGCAACTTCAGCTGAATGTGGAACTGACAATGAAACGGTAGGTACGTTAGCATAAATCACTTTTCTTGATTTTCCAAAGCCAAGTACTTTTGTCATACAAATATAACAATCTTCTGAGTGGCATGTAGGTTCTCGCCAAATCATTGGTACATCAAATTTCATGTATCGCCTGAAAAAGAAAAAAATTAAAAATTACTATTAAATAAAAAGAAGCATAGTTTCATAATTTTAATACGTACTTTGTTGATCCTGATTCCCATTGAACCAATATTATTCGACACAAGGAACACAAAACATTCGGAGTCCATGGTTTATCAATATTTTTAGGCTCAATACCAAAATATTTTGAATATATAGATTGGATCGAATCTGTAAACTGCCTCCGATGCCGCACAAGAGTATATTCACCGCATATGTAACAGAACACATCCGGATCGTTGGTACACTCAAATTCTCGCGTACGTTTACTCATTTTATTTTTAAAAATAGCTCACGGTTTCTTATATTGTAATTATAAACTGGAACCGGCGAGCCTTACAGATATTATGAATTTTCAAGGGGCATTTATCCTTATATATAGCTTGATCGCGAAAAAATAAAAAAAAAGGCAAAACCTACCTAAACAAAAGTTCCTTCATATTAACGAGCCGGGAAAAGAAAATACTACCTGTTATGTTGGCCTTGAAAGGCAAAACCTACCTAAAAAAAAAGTTCCTTCATATTAACGAGCCGGGAAAAGAAGATACTACCTGCTATGTTGGCCTTGAAAAAAATAATGGATTTACCAAGATACATATGTGTGTGTGCATGTAGGTATGCATGTTTGAATTAAATTTATTTGCATTAGGAATTTTCCGCAACTAATTACCCTTCGAAAATCTGCCTGTATACCTACACACACACATGACTACAGGGGTTTCGAACCTAACACCTCTAGCTTACGGTGCAAACTACCTACTACAATAGTATTTGAGTATTACTGTTCTAGAAGTATTATTTGATTTTGTTTAAATGAATAGCGTTATTAGTTTATTCTAATGATATTCGAAAACAATCCCACCCCTACTTTACACACTACATACGCATATACGAATACATTGACTTTGCGCGACTTGGATATATTTCTTTGATCTGATTGATTTTCTTTCCTATTTATCCATGGATTTTGTTCGTTGGTAGCTTATGTTTTTATAAAGAAACAGGACTTCATATAAAATAAAACAAGAATTTAAAAATATCTTTTGTTTTAAAATTTTTTCCTTGCCAAAGTTTATTTTTTTTTAATTTTTTCATAAAAAAATTTAAAAACACGAAGTTATTAATCAATTTCTCAGAAATTATAAGGCCTATGGAAAAATGAAGTAGACAATATTTTTAGGAAATTTCATTCACTTTTATTTTCTATAATTTGCAGTAAGATTGCTCAACTGGTCAGTGAGATATACAGTGTTGGAAAAAATAATAGGGACATTCCCATATTTCTTTATACTATTCCATAATTTTTTATAATTCTGTGCTATTTTGTTGGAAGCCACTGTTAACTTCAGTTACTTAACGGTACTTTACTTCATACGCACTTAAAGCATAGTAGGCAGCACAACTTTGAATAATTGCGTTTTAAAGCTGATGCACATGTTTTTGAATGGAAAAAATAATAGGGACAGAATAAGTTTGGTCGTTTGCGCTGTATGCATTGCGGAAATTTTTGAAAGATCATTATTAATTCATAGGGATTTGCTGTGTTATAAGTTTTTACAAGATAGTACTAAAAAAAATTTCTAAAATTATCTGTAATGGGTCGCGCTAAACATTGCTCGGAAACCGAACGTAAAACCATAAAAGAACTACGAAAAATTGGAAAAACCATTCGCGAAATAGCTGCAATAATGGAATGCTCCAGAAATATGGTGTTCAACGCTCTTAAGCCGTGCGGGAAGAAAGCAAAAAGAGGAAGAAAGCGCAAAACATCAATGCAATTTGACCATTTGGTTGTTAGAGAGTCAAAAAAGACCCGTTTTTGTCATCCAACGAAATCAAGGAACGATTAAATGCTCCGGTTACTAGCCGGACTATTCGTAACAGACTACGAGAAGCAGGGTTGAACGGGAGAAGTGCCAGAAAAGTCCCGTATTTGAGCAAAAAGAACGTGAATCAACGATTGCAGTTCGCGCAGAGGCACTTGTTGCGGGAAAACTGGAAAAATATCCTTTGGTCGGACGAGACCAAAGTAAATTTATTCGGATCCGATGGTAGAATGTTCGTTCGACGCCCACCGAACGCTGAATTTAACTCTTTACATACCCGAAAGACCATTAAACATGGCGGAGGTTCTATAATAGTATGGGGCTGCTTTTCGGCGAGTGGAGAAGGACCAATCTTTTGGATACGGGAGAAGATGTGCGCTCCAGACTACCTAAATATACTCAATAGTGTAATGTTGCCTCATGCAGAGAATTACATGCCACTTAGATGGGAGTTTATGCACGACAACGACCCAAAACATGCATCCAGAATTATAAAATATTGGCTTGAAAGGAATCAAGTTGCTCTTTTGGACTGGCCCTCACAGTCTCCGGACCTGAACCCCATAGAGCATCTATGGGGAGTGCTAAAAAAGTCGATCGGTGGACAAAAATGGAAGAATAAGCAAGAGCTGTGGGAAAAAATACAGGAAGCTTGGTACTCAATACCGGTCAAAACTTGTGCTCAATTGGTCAACTCCATACCGCGAAGATGTCAGGAAGTCATTAAAAACAAAGGAGCTTCAACTAAATATTAAATGAGACCAACGAAAGATATCATATTTTAATTTAATTATTATTATTATTTTTTTAAAGTTTGTCTCTATTATTTTTTCCAGGCTGAATTTCAAAATATATTAATTTCCATTTTTTAAATCAAAGTTATCAAATAAAAACCACTCAATAATTATTGAATTTCCTTATTTTTTCATTACCTTTTTCAAAATATATATTATTTCGTCTAAAGTTAACGTAAAGTTAAAAACTTGATAACCATTGATGTGTCCCTTTTTTTTTCCAACACTGTACATGATTAAATGAAGACACCTTTTTTTTTTGGTCGAATAACGGTAAATTGCAAATATCTCAAAAACGTATCCATAAAAAAAAAATTAACTCGATTTTCGAAATCAGCGAGCCATTTCACATACAAATTGGAACAAAAAACAAATTCAAATTTGTGATCCAGTGATATTATACAAAAAATTGCATTCACATCTGGTAATAATTGTTGGTTTATTTGACTCTGAACGTAAAACTATATGAATAGTTTTCTGTTTCTAATGGGTTGGCGGGGTACTGTAACTCCGGTGCGAAAAGGCTAATAGGTATAAGTGGGCTAAGGGCAATATCAACCCGATTTAACCCATTATTAGCTTTGTATCTTAACTGCTAGTAGCTGCTAACTATGAGGGAGAAAAATAACGGAAAGCAATCATTCCATATTAGAACTTGCAAATTAGTCAATAATTTTTGTTTTTCAAATTTCAAAAAAATTAAAATGAACAGAGAAAATTCGTCAATTCCCGTTTTTTTAACAATGTGTTTTAACAGCTGTTCTTCATATAGCGGCAGCTATTTTCTGCTAATAGAAATTTCATTAGCAAAAACTAGCAGCTCTTTCAGTTTTTGTGCTTTCTTCTGCCGGTTTTTGGGTTAAAAAAAGCTTTTCCAGCAGAAACTTTGCTAGCTAGTTATAGTTTGCAGTTATGAAACAAACTTATTGACACTAGGGTATATTATTATCCACAAACCTGATTTCAATAATGTAATTTAGAGATATTTTCGTATATTTCTTTTCTAAAAAGTGGAGGAAATCAAAAGGAATTTAAAATTGGTTTTATGGGATGTAGGCGTGGCAGAGGTTCATTTTCAAAATTAAGGTCGGGGTTATCATCCGATGTCACTTTCGTTGGTCTCTGTTGTCACAGTTGTCGAAAATATTTATAATCGCTTAAGTGGTTTGGGAAATATACAAATCTTATTAGGTGGCGGGACCATGCAAACTTCATCAAAATTTTTAACAGCACAGATGGCCTTTGCTAATGCCGTTCGTTTTACAAAATATGTTTTGTATTGCGGGGATTAGTTATGGCAATTTATAAGTTATTTGTTATTTGACTTTTGTGAGAGAGGCAATGGTCCGATTACTCCCATCTGCAACGCCAACCTTCCTACGGTACCAAGAAACATGTGTACCAAGTTTTGTCAAGAAATTTAGACTTTTACTCAAATGACAGCTTGCATAGGCGGACGAACACACAGTCGTGCAGATTTCCACTCGTTTCGTCATCTTGATCAATTATATGTACATACATAACCTTACATCTATCTCGCTTAGTTTTATGTGATACGTACAACCGTTACGTGAACAAAACCATAATACTCTGTAGCAACTGGTTACAATAGTATAAAAACTCAGATTTCGGAGCAGAGTCGAACGAAGAAAACCATTTATCAATGTACATTTTTGCAAAAAAAAAAAAAACATACGAAATGTGTTACTTTTTATACTTAATCGATTAGCTTGGGTGATACAAACAAACATTAGGCGAAGAAAGCTGTTTGACTTGTAGAATCAAACTGTTTGTTTGGTATAATCAAAAAAAAACTTAAATAAGATTCTGTAGATCCTTACCACTGGTGGGGGGAAAACAAAGACCTTATTCAAGCTGAGAAATATTTCATTCTAATTTTATTTTTAAATTTGTAAACCTTATATACTATTTTAGAAGTCTTACTTGGAGTTTTTATGTTGCATGGTTTCGGTTGTTTTCAAGTGCACAAGTGCATTTGTAATCAATTGCTCAAACCTAAGTAAATATGTTTATTATATTTCTTGAGTGCATGCGTATTGCATATAAATGCATACGTGCCTCATAGATGTATGTGTTGCATATAAATACATGTTTATTTATGCACGTTTTGTATTGCCTGTCTTATCTAATATATGTGGACCGTATAATTTATTACAATAGTAAGATTTTTTCTTATCTTATTTAACATTTGTGAAATATATAAAAAATATAATGTTGTTGTCTGTCCTGTAGCAACGAACATGTTCAATTTTGAACAAAGCTATTATACTCTGCAGCAACATGTTGTAAGAATATAAATATTAAAACCGAACCTACGTATCGTCACCTAAAATGCAAAACAACTCTACTTCAAAATAAATACAAGTAAGTACATATGTATGTCCGACGTTTTAAGGTTCTGTTATCATATATAACCCACCAATATTCAAATTTTGCTTCACTCATGTTTCGTTTTATATCATGTTGCACTCTTTCCCCTGTAAATTTCCGAAAATGTTGTTACGTTATTTTTCATTTTATGTGACGATATATTGCTCTCACTCGTGTCTTTTTCTGAGTCATGGCCATACTGTGAATAAATCTATCAAAGCTGTAAATTTTCTTTGTGATAGAAAGCCTATCATAGTTGAAATTTATCTACACTGTAAATCCACCACAAATTAACATTGTTCGCACAGTATGTAATATAATTTTTATTTATTTAATAAATTTCATTAAAAAAGTAATAATAACGTAATTAAATGTTAGAGAAGGAATGTAAAAAATATATTCAATTGAAACTGTACAAACGTGAATAATTAACTTAATACGCATTAATATTCGAAAGAGATTTTCATTTAAATTTTTACAAGCTCCTCAGGGCGAATTTATACATCTAAATAATTCTCCAACAACAAAAAATAATAAACAGGTAATAATAACGTGATGACAGTTCCGTATTATAAGGTGGGTACAAAAGAAATTTTCAAACCAAGCTCTTGGCACCTCTGGCAAGTGTAAATTTTTATCCTACTTGCCGAAGCTGGCCGTCATGGGCAAATAATTCCTTAACACCGTCCAATAGTTGACATTATCACTATGAGGATGGCTGTAAGGGAGCAGTTCCTGTTCCTAGTACATGATTATCTGCAAATCACATAGCAAAGCTTTTCTGGCCGCCAAGTCTGGCTTGGTCACTGTTTGTATTGGCACGTGACGTACTTTTTATTCCCAGTGAGCATCCGCTCCAGAAATAGATCGATATTATTAAGGTTAAGCGATTCGCAATGGGTAATGAAACATTGCGAACAGGACGGTCAGAATAGACAATTTAATAATTAATTAAGCATACCCACAATCCTTAATATTAGGTTGTCAAATATCTCCCTCCCTCCTTTTTGCTCTTTATTCAATGCTTTATGAAAAGTGTTAGTGGAACAGGTGGTAATCACTTGGCGCTATGTCCGCGCTATATGGTGGATCCGCTAAAACCTCCCAACCGAGCTCCCGTAACTTCTGAGGAGTCATCAACGAAGTGTGTGGTCGGGCGTTGTCCTGGTGGGACACCACACACTTCCTGTTGGTCAATTCTGGCGTTCACCATGGACAGGAATAGGTGGTAATCAGTCGATCGCCTGCTTCAAGCGATCCAATTGTTCGCAGCCCATAGTAGACGATTCCCTTCCGATCCTACCAAACACACAGCAAAACCTTCCTGGCCGTCAATCCTGGCTTGGCCACTGTTTGGGACGATTCACCGGCATTCGACCACAACAGTTTTCGCTTCATATTGTCGTATGTGAACCAATTTTCGTCACCAGTCACCATCTGCTTCAAAAGTGGGTCGAGTTCCTTCCGTTTCAGCAGCATATCGCAGGCGTTGATTCGTTTCAGAAGTCTTTTTTTGCGTCAAATCATGCGGCCCCAAACATCAAGCTTTTTTGTGTATCCAGCCTTCTGCAGGTGGTTAAAAATAGTTTGGTGAATAACTCCCACGAGATGCCAAATGCCGGTCTAACTCGATGTTTTCCATGATTTGATCGATATTCTGTCGTCACAGGTCTTCCGCCGGCTGGCTTATCCATGGTGTCATTTTCACCCGCTCTGAATCGTCGAAACCATACCTCCGCAGTTCGAAGTTATAGAGTACCATCCCCCAAAACACCATTACTCTCACGGAACGTTTCTCCATGTTTACTCGTCTATAACTGTTGAACGCAATATCCAAACTAATCATGCATAGCGTCGTTTTGTAGGTTATGTCAAGACCTTTCAAAGATGTATAGTATTGCCAGATACGAGCTCTGTATCACTTTATACATAGCCGCGAAATTCCAAAAGACAAAAAGGCGTAAGGGTGATATTTGGCAGCATAATATATGCCTGCTTATTATTTCCTACTTTGGCACAATTTTGGAATTACTGCCGCTGCTGAAAACTGCACCTGGTGTTGTTGTTGTTTTTGTAGCGTAAGTTTATCCAATTTCTTGGTTGTTGTTGATGTGTGAGTGAATTTTGTATTGCTGTTTCTGCGTTGAAATATAAACCTATTTTTGTAGGTGGGAAAATGCTGATGCGGACTATTCCCGCTATTACCAGCTGGCGTAGAGTAGTTTTAAGACATGCTCAGTGTGCAGACTAATGTGTGTACAAGGTTCCTTAAATTAATATTGGGCATATAAGGTACGCTTAAAATGTCCAAATGTTCGGTCAGGTTGGCAATCAAATTTATTTCTCGGCATCGAATCTGTAAGTGCTGTTAATTTGAATTCTTGGGACTATGCCCTTTTAAAAACCGGCAGCTGGACTACGCCCAAGTACAACAAACCTGCAAGAAATTGACGAATTTCATCATTTGAGGAATTGAATTCACTGCCGGACTCTTGGAGGGAATAAATATTGGCCTGTTCCACAATCAATTCGATGAAAGCATCACCAAAAAAGTGTTGAAATATTGAATTGGCTTATTTACTATGTTAATGTTTTCTTCTAACTATTTCCAAATATAGTCTTGAAAGTCGTTTCATCTCTTTCTCCATTTCAATAAGGATATATCAACATGTTCGTGCTTTACTCATTTTAATATTTGTTTGGCCTAAACGACCAAAGTTGCTTATAGCAACTTGCACAAACAAAAAAAATCTAGCGGTGCAATAGAATATTTATATTTTTTTCTTTTACTATGTAAATATTTTTTACAAATTTATCTTTTAAGTATTTTAAATATTTTTTTATTATATGCTTCAACACTTTCGCTCGACCGACACGCTCAACTTCACTTCGAATAATGAGGCATAACATAATTGATCAAAAGTTATTTTAGTATTCCTCGAATTCAAATTGATCAATAAGATGTGTATTTTAAAAAGGTTTTTGTGTATTTGACTTTGTAAACGATGTCAAACATAGAAGTTGCATATAAGCAACTTTGGGGCTCAAAGGGTTAAGCAGTGTGTGAGTTCAGTGACTTTTCGTTATCAAAATCAACATTTCCCGTATTTTCAAAGGATTTCTAACAAAATTATTTTAAGTCGACAATTGCCCTCGATGCGATAGGAATAATTGTGGCGAATTTTTGAAAGTTAAAAAGCTGTGTTTATCAGTGGAATAAATGTCTAAGTGTAACATTTCCCCAGGACGGGATCGGAGTCTTTCCTAACTCTGGTTTAGTTGGATGCCGCTCGTACTTAGCTTCTTTACAAATTTTTCAGTTAGGGGTAATTTCCTTTATTTCTTCCGTGTATTCGGAAAATAGTATTCGTTAAATACTTGTTTAATATTCTCTCTGATAGAGCGATGTGCATTACTGTGTTCCATTACCAGTATTTCGTTTTTATCGTCTTTGTCAATAATATCATTAATTATTTCAATGTGTAACGGAATTTTGACGGGAATCCCCTCACAATCTCAAGATTAACGCATTCATCAATCAATTCTAGTAGATCCAGAAAATTTTTATATGTAATTTAATGCCTTATCCTTGACTTGAAAATAATTCTTGTCTTCTTAGTAGTGATATTTTCTTCTTCAACAATTATCTGATTTCGAAACGGAAATGAATTAACAGGATTTTCCACTTTTGGAATAACTTCGTTAGAGATTCTTCGCTACGTATGGTAACAGATGAGAGTCCTGCTCTATTGCACTAATATGCTGCCGAAACAATGCATCAGCAACAAGATTATCGCTAACGGGTTTACAATGGAATTAAGGTGAAAATTAGCGATTTTTCTGTGTTTGGATTCTTATCCGAGATAGCGAAGGTCACAGGCTGATGGTCGGTTTGGATTTGCGAAAATTTTTGAATGTTTTTCCAATATATATAAATCTTTTCTGTATTCCCTGGTTCATTTAGATAATTCGCAACTGCCACTACAGTGATACAGTGATAATAAGACAATTTCTCCTCACCACTCTTATAGTGAAAGATTCCTGTTTTTTAAATTATTTTTGCGTCTACATCCCTCAAAAAGTCAAACCCAATAATCCCATCAAAGGTCTTAAGTTCGGAAAAAAGGTAAAAAGGAGAAGTCTTTCCAAGCACGTTAACTAAACCCCTTTCATTTATCTCGGAGTACCACGGGAAAAATGTTTATTAAACCTAACATAAACAGTTTTCCCGTCAACAGTTTTATCGGGCGCCCTGCCAGTGTCTTGTTTACGTAGGACAAAATTTGTTATACCTATTGTTGTTGTTGTGGCGTTACTTTATCCAATTGGGCGGTAGTTGTCGTTGTGTGGGCAAATGGTGAATTGTTGTTGCTGCGTTGAAATATGGTTGGAGGTTGAGTTTTTTTGAGAACGATGTAGTGGGCAGGCTAATGAGTTAACTTGTAGCACATATAATTTACTGCTCTGCGTTATTCTAGTGCATGGCTGCAATAGATCAAGTTGTTCCAAAAAAAACGGAGTCCCTTTGCTTGGAAGTGCTTTTTGCGTGAACCACTTTTGTTGGATTCCACTCTTCTTGAAACACCCATACAGTTGACTGCCTTTTACTTTCGGAAGCGTACGCATTTCTCTCGACCAATCAAAACGAGCCTTTTTCGAGCGTTCGACAAATTGTGGGGGCTTCAGTGTCAGCAAATATTATTTCTACGGTCAAATGTCCATGCAATATTGAATGTATGCTGGACTCACTAATGTCTATAGTTGTATCTCACCATAGGTTGGTTATGACGATCTGACAATATTAGTTTGCGCACAGCAAACAACTAATTTTGGACGACCTTTATGAAATCCCTTTTGGAGTGATCTACGACCTCCATTGAATTCACCATACCATCGATAAACACTGATCTTCGATGAAGTTTTATCGCCAAAAACTGAATTAAATTCATCGATGCTCTGTTGCTGAGTTAATCCACATCGAAAGTTCTAAAACATAATTAAGCGAAAATGTTCGCGATTTATTTCCAGTTTTTGGGCGAGATGAGTATTTTAAGTTACTGTAAACAACACAAAAAGCAGCAGTATTACCAAACGTTATGCGTATATACAGTTACTCACATAAATGGGTATACGAGTACACAGGGGTTTGTAAAAGAAATACATAAACTATGGAAAATTTAGTGGATATACTCGTATAATAATTTTTTTATGCACATTTAGAAATAGAAATTTTAATAATTCTACATAAAATAACTTTTTTCTTTAAAATTAACCAAATATTTAAACAAAAAACTAAATGTATTGATAAAACTGGGTCACAAAATTGAGTATACATTTGCATTTTATATGTGGCATCTCTGGATATCTTTTTGCAGTTTTGTGGTGACGCTAGTATTTAAATACATTTTAAAGATTTTACCGTGTATTATCGTTAGATACGCAATTTATTGTATTCTGTGCATTTTTTTCGCCATGGTTCATACTAGAAAGGAGACAACTATTGAAATAAGGGAATTAGTGATAAAATTGTGCTATGAAGGTAAATCGCCTCTGCGTCAAATCATGCGGCACCCAAATATCAAGCTTTTTTATGTATCCAGCCTCCTGCAGATGCCTTAAAATGGTTTGGTGACTAACTCCCATCTTCTGGGCGATGTCACGAAATACCACATGCAGCGTCTAACACGATGTTTTCCATGATTTAATCGGTATTCGTCGTCACAGGTCTTCCACCGAGTGGCTTATCCATGGTGTTGTTTTCACCCGCTCTGAATCGTCGAAACTATTCGTCAGCAGTTCGAAGTGATAGAGTACCATCCCCCAAAACAACATTAATCTCACGGAACGTTTCTCTAGCGGATTTGCCTTTACCGAAGGCAAACTTTAAAATAGCGCGAATTTCGGCGTTAGTGAACTCCATGTTTACACGACTATAACTGTTGGACGCAATATCCATAGCGCAATCATGCATAGCCGTTTTGTAGGTTATGTCAAGACCTTTCAAACGATGTATAGTATTGCCAGATACAAGCTCTGTAACGCTTTATACATAGCTGCGGAATTCAAAAAACAAAAAGGCGAAAGGGAGATAAAATGGGTATGTTGGGAAAGATGTTCTTCAGATTAAGAAAATATATACAATAGTGGCAGAAATATCAGGGATAAACCTCTTAGCTTATTTCAAATACCAAAAAAATTAAATTGTCAGCATATGTTTAAATCACTACTAAAATAAAATATTGGGTGTTGTGGAATCTGATAGTTGTCGGAATCAGAATTGAAACCGATCAAAGAGTATTGGGTGTCATTGAATTCAGATCTTGTTGGTTTGATATTCGAAACAGGATTTTGATTGGTTTTGGGTGTCACGGAAACCAATTTTTTGTGTATGTTCGAAAAGACGAAAATCCAATCAGATTCTGTGAAAATCAGAAATGGTTTGCAAACCGCTAAGGTAAGCAATTCTGTCTTACATAAAAAAAAATACAAAAAATATGTATACATTTTTAATATATAGGGTGGCGCAAAAGTCAGAAGATGCTATAAATTTTGCAATTGACCTCTAATGTCAGCTCTGTTTTAAAATTTGTGTAGTAAACATATGCGGAATACACGTAAATAAACAATGGTACACCACACTGCGTGCAACAACCGATATGCTGAAGGATGCATTTCCCGGGCGCCAATCTCCCGTTTTGGCGATTTTCACTGGACAGCAAGATCGCCCGATTTGACCGCTCCAGACTTCTTTTTGTGCGGCTTTTTGAAGTCGCTGGTTTATTTCAACAAGCCTCAGACCCTTGCAGCTCTTAAAGACAACATCCGTCAAGAATGTGAGGACCTATCGCCGGAAGTTCTGGCTAAAGTGATGAAAAATGCCATAAAAAAGGGCTAAAATGAGAATCAACTATGGCGGCGGCAATTTACATATCATATTCTCGACTTGGTGCAAAAAAATTTTAAATACCAAATAAAAATAATCTGCAAGCAGAGTCAAAGTTTTTAATTTTTAAAAAAAGTTTTTCATTTTCCAAAAAACATGGGAAGGTTATTTTTGCGTCACCTGTTATAACCCTGGTCCATCCAACATTACAATAAGCAGGGGTAATTCAAAAATTAACAATTTAAAGAGCAAATTTCTTTGATTTATAATGAATTATGCAGTATAGAGCATAAGTTTTGATACCCTTTCATTTCTCAGTTTATTATTAAGATATTTCAAAAAAGTTTAAATAGTTTAGGCAACTTTGGCAATAATTTAAAAATTGTACTCATTCATAATCGAAAGGAAACAGCAAAATGTGCCTGCTGTCAAAAATGTAACTGTAAGTAATAGACACAGCAAAGCGGGTGAAAACAACGGTCGAGCCCCGATGTAGCTAGCGCTCAGAATAACGGTATATTTGACTTGTGATGTGTGGGAAAAACATATTGTTTGCAGACCATATGCCGTATAACTTCATACGTTCATTTATTCGCATCGAAGTAAAATATTTTTCGTGTACAATCATGTTTCGAAAAGAATTGACATTAGACATAGAGACAAATTGTGGTACGTATGCATAAAGATGGTAAATCATATGCCGAAATCGGCAAATACATCGGCAGAAGTAAAGCAACAGTCCAAAAGGTAATACAACGTTTCAAAAAGGAAAAAAGGGTCGAAAATAAGCACAGATCAGGACGCTCTTGGAAGCTTAATGAGAGAGATGAACGATTTATCAAGAGAATAGGGAAAAATCCTTTCAAAAGTGCTCCGAATATACTGTATTGAAAACATCATTTAAATACCATTGTTTCATCGGATACAGTGTGCAGATCAATAAAGAGAAATGGTATTAAGTCATGCATTGCTAGAAACAAGCCCTTTGTCAGTGACGTCAATAGAAAGAAACGACTGGATTTTGCAAAAACGTATAAACTCAAAGAATTTGACTTCTGGGATAATATTACTTTTCCGACGAATCAAAATATAATATTTTTGGATATGATGGGCGACTTAAAGTGTGGAGGAAGCCAAACGAAGAGTTAAACCCAAAAAATACAATTAAGACGGTCAAGCATGGAGGTGGAGGTGTCATGTCCACATCGGGTGTTGTTTTTATCGATGAAATTATGACAAAAGAAGTATATTTGAAAGTTCTTCAAAAAAATTTATTACAAAGTGCTGAAAAAATGGGACTGTCTGGCGGATTTTATTTACAGCAGGACAACGATCCCAAACATACTGCACACATAGTGAAGATTTCCACGACAGTCGGTTCTACCCACCGGAATCGACTCGGATTTTATCCGACCAAGGGCTGTTTTTTCGGCGATCTAACCCCGTTTGGATCGGTGAGTATTAATTTGGGTTTGTCGTCATTGGAGCAATGCCTTGCAGCAGGGTTGCTACGTATCCTCCTGACTCGTGCTGGCATTGAGTCCAACCCGGGCCCGGAGGAATTTTTCTGCTGCATATGCGCAAAACGGCTCCATCCAAACTCCACTTCGGTCAGGTGCAATACATGCAATGGATGGAGCGATCTTAAGACCAGTTCTGGCCTTAAGACTCATAGGGAGTGGACCACGCGTTACGTGACCCCATGTTGCCTGCGCAATACTGCGACACAAGCCTCTACGGCTGTGCAATATGCGTATAGTTCGCGCGCCGCGCCGCTACTCAACCCGAGTGGACAACAGAGGACCTCCACGGTCCCTAGGAGCTCAATCAGGAAACTTAGCTACCCCTCGTCTCTGTCCTTGTCCCGTCCATCGCATTTCTTGGACGGCGGTGATGTCAGCCTTTATTTTCACGAGAACATCAACCAGCTGGGCAGCGGCACCTTCCCAATTAAGGGACGGGACATTCCAGGTACATGCCCTCAAATCATAGTCCTTTATTCGTTTGTCATGGTCGTCATCAAAAGGGGGGTCTCTCATCCGAGGCTGTTTTTTCCTTTTCATGGGGGGTGTGTTTTACGTGGCGGGTCCCAAACCCAGCGCACAACCATATGCAGAGGATGTTTCGCCTTCTCACTTTAGCTCGCCTTCAAACGGATGTTCTTAGGCTACTTGGTCAAAGACCGGAAGTTGTGAGCTGCTTGAGTCATATGTAAAAGAATTGTTTCAGGCCACTCCCAAGTCTCCCCATACCACTGCGATTATCGCCAAGGTACAGAGCCGCAACAAAATCTTCAAGTCGCTAGCCGGCAGCACATGGGGAAAAGACAAAGAAACGTTGTTGGCAACATACAAGGCAATCGGCCGGCCGGTCCTTAACTACGCAGCACCTGTATGGTCACCTGGATGCAGTGGCACGCAGATGAGGAAACTTCAGACCTGTCAAAATACTGTACTCTGGACCACGATATGATGCCTCGTGATGTCTCCCATCGAACACCTACACAGTAAGACGCTTATGCTCCCAGTTAAGGAGCATAATGAACTCCTCTCCATGCAGTTCCTGCTGGGATGTTTTCGTAGAAATCACCCCTGCAGCCATCTACTTGGAGCGGAACCGCTTTCTAGGGCATCAAAAGATCTTTCCTTGACTACGTCGACGACGTCGTACAGTACGCCGACCGGACTTCGGACGCAACTGACTTTCGACAGGCACTAACCGCCGTTCACAGCGGAGCCATCAACACCTTCACCGACTCCCTTCCCGTGAATAGCGTAATTGGAGTCAAATCACCACCCATAGCAAACCAAGAGCTCCAGCTGCCGCAAGAAACGCGAATGACCCTGGCGCAACTTCGTTCTGGATACTGTAGCAGGTTAAACTCCTACTTATCCCGAATAGACCCTGACATACCCAATGTATGTCACGCATACAACGAGTCTCCGCATGATACTGACCACCTCTTAGCATGCCCTACGAACCCTACTCATCTAACACCCTCCTCCCTATGGTCCGACCCCGTCGAAACAGCACGTTTCTTGGGCCTCCCGTTAGATGACTTCGACGACAACACAAGTGACCCTTACCATCCTAACGGGGATTAGATATACCGTTAAAACAACAAAAGCATGTGGTTAATACACAAGGTACCTAATTTGTTATTAACACCTCCACAAAGTCCAGATCTCAATCCCATTGAGCATTTATGGGATCATTTACAAAACCGCTTAAGGAAACAGCATATTACTTCAAAAAATCAACTTAAAAGCTTGCTCCAAGTTGAGTGGTAAAATATCAGTTCAGATTACACAAAAAAAATTGATTCACTCCATGGCTGACCGATTAAAAGAAGTTATTCGATTACGAGGATACCCCACTAGGTATTAAAGGTATTTTTGGTCAACTTATTATTAAGCTTTTTTATACATTTTCTTCTTTTTTGCAGGAGTATCAACACTTTTGCTGCGCGAATTTTAGAATATCGTTGGTTTTTTGATTTTTTTAAATAATGAAATACTTTTTAATATATTTTTTTATATTTTTCACTTGAGCAAAAATGCATTTATTTAACTTTAATTAGTAAATGGAAATATTCAAGGAATTTTGTGATATATTTTATAAAATTAAAGCTGAGCTTATATCCCTTGGGAACAATAACCTAGAACAGATCTTCATAAGGATCAAAGGTGATAATGCTTGTATCATCATTGGGTGCGTATATATACCACCACAATCTAATTATGAGATATACTAGGATCATGATAGTGGGAGACTACAATTTGCCCAGCAGTACACCGCGCTTTGATTGCGAGAAGCTGCTGTACGATACCACTGCCCTTATTGAGTGCCAACAATTCAATAACATCTTAAATAAAAATAATAAACTGTTGGATTTATGTTTAAGTAATTTGGATCTCTCAATCAACGAAACTCTTGCTTTCACGACTGTGGATAAATATCACCCGCCTCTGGAGATCTCCTTGGATTTTCAGCCTAGCCTAATACCAAACTATCTTCCTTCTTATCCGTTTAAGAACGCCGACTATGTGAGTCTTAATGCTTTCTTTTTAAGATCTAACTGTATTGAGCTATACAAAATAAAAGAAGTGGATGATAAGGTTAGTTGGTTTTATAATAAAGTACAAGAAGGTATTTCTCAGTTCGTCCCTGTATATTCGAGGAAACCAAGTAAATTTCCCTGCTGGTTCTCTAAAGAACTTATAAACAAAATTTAATTGAAGAAATCTGCACATATCAGATATAGGAGGAATAAAACCAAGTCAAATTATAGATATTTTAGCCAACTGAGACTCGAATGCAAGAAATTAAGTGCAATATGCTACAAGTCATACATTAAAAAGTGAAAAAGTGGTCATCATCAATCTGCTGACATTGTAGAAAATGTGGAGCTAAATGAATTTGATGCTAACATCAATGAAGTTTTTAAGCAGCTGTTGGCCCTGGATCCAAAAAAAGGAGCAGGACCTGATGGTCTGCCTAATATATTTCTACGCAACTGTGCTGTCGGGCTCTGTGAACCTATCACGCATATATTCAGTAAGTCTTTTTATCACGGAACCTTTCCATCGGCGTGGAAATCGTCGTTAATCAGTCCCATACACAAAAACGGCCCAAGATCTGACGTCTGCATTAGCAAAACTGTTTGAGAAAATTGTCCTGCCTCAGTTGATATCATCATTTAGAAATATCATTTCTCCTAAGCAGCACGGATTTGTTGGTGGCAGATCCACTACAACAAACTTATATACCTATGTCAACGACATCTTGAAGGCCATGGACAGTGGTATTCCAGTTCATTCAATATATACGGACTTTAGCAAGGCATTCGACAAAGTGGACCATGAGAAGGTATGGTGAAGCTAAAAAATTATGGAGTGAATTTCAATGCACTACGCTGGATCAGATCGTCCCTAACAGGAAGAAGGTTGCAAGTAAGAATCGATGGACACATTTCAGATGAGTATGATCTTACATCTGGTGTTCCCCAGGGATCCCACCTTGGACCCATGCTCTTCAACATATTTGTGACTAACATTGGGAGGAAACTGCAGTCTGAATACTTATTATACGCTGACGATTTAAAAATTTTTCGTAGAATTTCCACCGTTTCTGATATTCACATCTTACAAAACGATATAGATGAGCTGTATAACTGGTGTAAGATAAATAAACTTGTTTTGAATGTGAAAAAATGCACAGTGATGTCCTTCACCCGTGCGCATACGCAGGTACCTTTAACATACACGTTGAACGACCAAAGACTCACGGAAGTTGAAGACATCAGAGACCTGGGTATAACTATTGACAGAAGACTAATTTTCAAGAAACACATCGATAGAATTACTTCACAGGCATACAAAGTATTAGGGTTGATTAATCGGATGTGTAGGGAATTTGAGAACAATTGCTCGTTAACCTGCCTATTCTCAACATTAGTGCTACCTATTCTAGAATATGGAACAGTGATTTGGTCCCCATTCACGGACTCAATGATCAACAGAGTAGAGAGAATCCGGCACAAGTTCTGCAAAGCGCTGCTATTTCATAACAGACACAGAAACGATATCAATTCAACAGAAGACGTCCGAAAAATCGAGAAAATAAATGACCTGAAATCTCGAAGGCAGGTAGCAGGTATTCAAAATCCTCAATAGATTAATTGATGCCCCAGAAATCCTCGCAGACTTTGAAATCGTACCAAATGAGCTTAACCTTAGACAGATGAGGATCCTGAAAACTTGCAGATCGAACAAAAACTATGTAATCAAAGGCCCAAAGGAAAGAATCTGTAGATTGGTAAACTCTCTGCACGGTGACATCGACTTCTTCAGCGGATCTCTACAGAACCTCAGAAATATCGTTAAAAAAGCTTTATTAAAATACTTGCATACGAACTAGGTTACGCGTTTAATTTCTAATTTTATATGTTTAAGCCTGTTGTCTTTTTTATAATTATAATTGTTATTAGATGTATAGTGCCGATTGGCGTTAAATAAATGAAATGAAAATGTCTTCGAAGTGGTAGGTTATCAAGACTTTTGCTTTACACTGTATGTATATTATTAATTTATTGTCCAATAACACTTCGTTTCTGCACATTTCATTTGTATTAAAAACAGAAAAATAAGGTTATGTCAATATTAAATGTTGTTCAATTCTTTTGATCCACACAATAGCATCACTAGTTGCCACTGAGTTATGGTTTTTGAGATTTTTGCATTTAAAGTTAAAATAAGTCAGTAAAAAAAATAGTAAGAGTTTGTTCATAATTATAAGATTCTTTGTTAATTTGTTCTTCAAAATTTATTTTGTTCACACTTCAAACACACTTGTGAAAACGTTTTTCCAATCCTCGAAGCAGTTTTTAAAGTCAATTTCCGGAATAACATCCAATGAGCATTAGCAAACCTATTTTAATGGCTTCAATGGGACGATTAGGATTCCTTTGGCGCCGAAAGTTGAGGGTATGGGCGGATAGAGGAGGTCGTCAGGATTAAAAAATGTACGCACATATACCCTACTCAGACTTAGTTTTTGAAATATTTTTATTTAAAAATAAGACATTTGTTCCTCAATCGTAATTTTGCCGCTTTAATTCAAAACAGTTTCCACGAAGCAGTCGTTTGAGTTTGATGAATAGCTCAAAGTCACATGGATTTATCACGGTTCAAAAACCCAGAGATTTCGGCCGATAATTCAGGCCTCTTTTTACTAATAGCTACGTGCAAACGACACACAGTGTTCAAATAATGTTTCTTGTTAACAGTTTTGGCGGTCGGAAGGATTTCAGAGTGCACCGCATCACGATAATCTAAGAAAACTTTCAAATAAAACTTTACAAGTAAGGAAGGGCTAAGTTCGGGTTCAACCAAACATGTTATACTCTGGTATCTTGCAGGAATCAAAGTCAAGGAAATAAATTAAGATGTAAAACCAATCATATAGAGTTAAGTCTGCCGGATGTTCGAAAATCCTTATATTAGTTATATATGGGCTAGGCCAAGTTTTCGAATGCGGTCATCCCGAAGTTCTAAAATTTTTATATTTATTATATTGGATCTAAGGAAGTATTGGTCCGATTCAACCCATTTTTGACATACAGACCATTGTCATAGAAGTATTATCCTGAATTTCAATTATATGTATATCTCAGACATTGGCCGAAATTTTCCAACAAGAGTCAATAATAAGTTCCGGGTACCTATCCCGTTATATTTATTAATTGTATATTGATTTGTGTACTGGAAACTGAACGAATCAAGTGGAATTTAAAATAATGTTATATGATTCGATACTACTGTGATCAAATTGAAGACGAATTTTTAATGTATGCTTCATGTGTTTTTCTATCGCCCCATTTTCATCTAATATCGTACCGCAACCACCGCATTTTGCTTTGATGACTGGAAAATTCGTTGGCATAACGGTATTGCAGCGGGAGGGGATTACTTCGAAGGAGATGAAATGGACAAAGTTCATCTACCTTTCACGCTACCAAAACGGTTAACTTAAGAAAAAGATTTAACACTGCTTTCACGCCAAAACAACCCTTGGCAGTAAAGACGAATGGAATGATTCCAACCTCGAACTGATGCTGAGGAATAGCACGTTAAGGTGGTACACCGATGGCTCGAAAATGTCGGAGGGAATCGGCGCAGGGATTGTGGGCCCACGCACTAAGCTCTCCATACCCATGGGAGAGTTCCCGAGCATTTTTCAGGCAGAAGTTTTTGCAATTAGCCGGAGTATAGATATAAACCTCCATCGCAACTATCGCAATGAGCGAATAGTCATTCTCAGCGATAGCCAAGTGGCGCTAAAGGCGATCTCTTCTTAAGAGATCAAATCGCTACTAGTGCAGGGAAAGGCTGAACAGCCTTGCAGAACAGAACCAGGTACACCTAATCTGGGTGCCTGGTCACAGAGGTATAGCCGGCAACCAACTGGCTGACAACCTCGCCCGCTCCGCAGCCTCCACCAAGATGGTAGGACCCGAACCCTTTATGGGGGTGGGTCCCCATACCATGAAAGAGCTGCTCCGCAAGGAAGAAGCAGTAGGCAGGGAGGAGCATTGGCGTCAAACTAACCGGAGCACCTGCTGATCGACTGCACAGCAGTTTGTAGACGCAGAATTAAGGCCCTGGGATCGATATTTCCGGATCACGGTGCATTCCTCATCTTCAAATCAATCAATCACCTTTCAATTTGATCACAGTAGTAAGAATGTAAGAAGAATGCCACGTACTAAATTTTGTCGAAATCCACCAGAAAGTGTGTGGTGCCACGCCCATAGTCCAGTTTTCACACCGGTTCCCATAATGCTCTCGGGCCGGCTTTAGTATACCATCCCACGATTTCATGGGTAAGAAGTGTTGAAGCAAATGCTTCAAAATATATAATTATAGCCTCCGCAAGCTTCTAGTTTTCGCATTTTGCAAAATCTTGATTTATAGTAACTCTTTCTTTGATTACATTTCACTACATTGTTTCTACAACACAAACACTTCTTTTACGCCAAAACAAGAAAAAACGTTAATTTAGGCTGCACCGAAGCTAATATACCCTTCACAGATGCATTTCTTTTAGTAACTATGTACTCAGTTTATATGGAAGCAATATGATATAGTAATCCGATCTGAACAATTTTTTCGGAGTAATCCATGTCAGATTTCGTGAAGATACCACGTCAAATGCGAAAGTTTTCCATACAAGCTCTTGATTCCGATCGTTCGGTTTGTATGGCAGCTATATGCTATAGTGAACCGATCTAAACAATTTCTTGGGAAATTACATTGTTGCCCTAGAAAATGACCTGTGCCAACTTTTGTGAAGATACATTGTCAAATACAAAAATTTTCCATACAAAAACTTGATTCCGATCGTTCAGTTTGTATGACAGCTATATGCTATAGTGGTCCGATATCGGCAGTTCCGACAAATGAGCAGCTTCTTGAAGAGAAAATGAGTTTGCAAAATTTCAAAACGATATCTTAAAAACTGAGGGACTAGTTCGTGTATATACAGACCTCTACTAATGGTAGGCACCTTGCCGCGGTGCAGAGGCTTAGTCGCAAGGCATACTCGGCGCCCCCCAACCGGTGTGGATGGTGTTGACTAGCACTATCCAGACAGGTTGTCTACTGCCAACTAGAAGAGAAAGGAGATTCACGAGGATGGAGACTGTATCTGTACATCGATGACGAATCATACAGGTACGTACGTGCAGCGAGCTTCCGCCTGTTTTACAGGTTCAGCATGGTGGTCATGAGGCCGCACAAACCCGTGACCACAGGAAGCAAGGAGGGTCGCTACCGCTGACGTCCTGGATGCCCAGGAAACCGAGCTACCCTCCACCCAGGAACTCCTCGAGGGACTAGGTGACTACGACCATGTGAACAGCAGCGCGAACAACGGAGGGGATGTGGACATGCCCCCCCTCGAGCCACTACCTTAATGGCCGTCGACGTTGAAGTTGCCCAAGTGAACCTGCATCACGCGGCGGGGGCCTCAGCAGTGATTACGAGCAGGTTCACAACGGATAAGTTGGGCATTCTGTTGATCCAAGAATCTTGGGTCTACAAAGGAGAGGTCAAAGGCCTCAAGACGGAACAAAACAAGGTAATCAGGGACCTCTCTAGCGAGCGACCTAGATCGGGCATAGTGGTCAGGAATAATGTCGATTTCTTCTGCATTTCAGAGTTCCTGACGCAGGATCTGGTGACGGTACAGGCCAGAGACTGGGTAGGCAAAAGCTTCGTCCTGGCATCAGCCTACTTCCCAGGGGAGACAGCAGCAGCACCCCCTGAGGTGGTGATTAGGCTCGTAGAGTACTACAAGAGGTACAGGCTGCCCCTCATCATCGGATGTGATGCGATTGCTCACCATGTGGAATGGGGGAGCACGGATTGCAACGCAATGGGTGAGTCTCTACTAGAATATGTATTAGGTAGTAATTTAGCAATTGAGAATGTGGGTTGCGAACCCACTTTTATAATTATAAGCAGGAGGGAGGTGCTGGACATCACCTTCAGCAGCGAGCATGCTAATGGATGGGTCTCAGGGTGGAGGGTTTCAACGGAGCCCTCCCTGTCAGACCACAGGATAGTAAGGTTCGCACTGAAGGTGAAGGTCAGGCAACTTACCCCGAGACGCAACCCTCGAAGAACTAACTGGGGTGCCTTCAGGGAAAAGCTAAAGGATGAGTTAACTAGGGAGAGACAGATCGACGTTACGGGTCTGGGGATAGAGAGCAGAGTGTTGGCACTGAATGGGTCAATCACTAAGGCCTACAACGGTAGCTGTCCCCTAATAGTGCCCACAGATAAGGTCAGCAAAATAAAATAGTTTTAGGAGTTTCTGTGAAACGGTCTTCTCCACACCAGAAGCTGCGCGGCTGCACAAGGCTCTGGCTAGTGGGAAGACCAGCACGGAGCTGGCTATCAAAAGGAGTGACGGGACGTTTACGACCAGCGCGGAGGACAGAGCGTCAGAGCTTCTGCGTGCTCACTTCCCGGAGACCATCCCGGTGGACCAATGTCTACCTGTGAGCGAGCATAGGTCAACCCGCTTGGATTGGGTAACCGCTAAACCACTAGTTACTGCGGACTCGGTCAAGTGGGCTATGGCCTCGTTCGAAAAATTCAAGTCTCTGGGGGTGGACGGCATCTTCCCGGCGCTTTTGCAACAGGGCGAGCAGCTGTTGCTACCTCACCTTGTTTGGCTGCTAAGGGAGAGCCTTGCACTGGCGTACATCCCTGACCCATGGAGGACGGCAGAGGTGATCTTTATACCCAAAGCAGGAAGGAGGGACTATTCTTTGGCCAAATCCTACAGGCCGATTAATCTAACCTCCTTCCTGCTTAAGACGATGGAAAAGATCATAGACAACAATATAAGGTCGACGGCGCTGAAAACTGCACCCTGCAGCTCAGCATGCATACAGAGCGGGAAGATCCACCAGTACGGCTCTGTACCAGTTGACCTCGGAGATCGTGAACTCACTGGAGGAAGGGGAGGTGATGATATGTGCCTTTTTAGATATCGAAGGTGCCTTCGACAACACATCTGACAAGAGTGTAGCCAGGGCACTGCACTATGGTTCCTAGGACCACATTTTCTGGCCAAAATCGATTTTTAAAAGTTCCGATTTTTCGTCTGTTTTTTTTACCATCACTAAGCTGATACTTCGCATGAGTTAATTGCATATTTTGTTTTCCCTTTAATCGGTTTACCGTTATGTGGTCAGCAGTTAAATTGTAACTTTGCTTATTTAGAATTCGAATTAGAATTATTAATTAAGGTAATGCACCGTGACCTAGGGTCTATTGTGCCCTCTCCTATATCACATGACCTCACAGAGCCCCAGCAGCCTCAACAGTTCCAGCAGTTTGCCGAACTCAAGCGAGGTGATGTGATCCCTGCTGATATACACGGAATCCAGGGCCTTAAGCCTTTTCCCACAGAGACGGAATTTCTCACGAGGTAGGTTAATTAATTCTTTAAACCTGGAGAGATTATACCCTCCCAGGAGCAGCTTAGCGTGGCGCATTCCTTCCAGATTAGATGTACCCGATTGCACAGGGACAGGCGGTTTAGCCTTTCTATACATTCCTCGACTAAAAGCGATTTGGTCTCGTATGATAGGATCGCTTTTAGTGCCGCTTGACTATCACTGAGAATAGCTATGCGGTGGTTGCGATAGTTGCGGCTGAAGTTGACTTCCGCGCACTGACTGATGGCAAAAACTTCAGCCAGGAAGATACTTGGGAAGCAGCCCATAGGTATGGACAGCTTAGTACGCGGTCCCGCAATACCTGCCCCAATACCTTCCGGTGTTTTTGAGCCATCAGTGTACCACTGAATGGTACTGTCTTCCAGCAGCTTTTCCAGAGTGGAATCATTCCACTCCATCTTGCTGCCTAGAGTTACTGTGAAATTCTTTTTGAGATTTATTTTCTTAGTTGTGCCATTTGCTTATACAAGTGGTGAAATTTGGCTGAAACTCAAAACTGAATATTTTATAAACAAATTAAAATTAACTAAAAGAAAAAAATGGAAACTAACAATAAAGGTAATTATATTTTGTTTCTCGAATATTAATACATTCAACTGTTGTTAAGTTTGAAAAAAATTTATTTAAATGTTAACTTTGGCTTAAGTAATATTTTTCAACTTTACGTAAAGCTTAAAAAATTGGTAGCAGTTGGTAGTCTTGGTACTTTGTGATTGTATAAATAACTCAATTTAGAGTTTGTGTGCAAAAAATTATTTTGCTCTTTTTTGCGATTTTTGAATAATTCACGTTTCTTCTTAGACCACTACTCCGTGCGATTTGCTGATTTATTTGAAGTATGGAAGGAGGAGGCAAACACGTGCCTTAGACAGACAGCAGTTTTTGATTTTTTGTTAGAAAACGTTATTGCAGTTGACGTTTCCGATGAATACACAGTCTATTTAAAGGAAAAAATAGAATTATATGTAAATATAAGTCATCGGCGTGTAGATGTATTTTTGAAACAAAATGCACACTGGCTTTTAACAAAAAGCGAAATAATGAAACCGGAGTTGTCATATTCTATACCAAGCACATCAAAAGTAGGCCGTAAATCCCTTACATTTAATGAAAAATCTGCAAGAACGCAAAGAAGAGAAGCTGCGGAATTATCGAAACAGCAAGGCGACAATATTAACTTAATGGTATCCGCTGCGTCTACGGCTGCCCGTAGAAGAGGTCAAATAGATTTGGCTGTAACTTTAAAAAGGACTTTAAACAACTCAAATGAAATGTCTAAAATAAGAAAACTAGTAGAAAATAAAACCGACGAGAAATGCCCAATTCGCATGTCTGCTGAAGAGGGGTTGGCTTTCTTGTTGGAAAATAGCTTTACCAAACAACAATATATAAATATTCGAGAGGAAAGTCTTAGCCGAAATTGTGATATCTTTCCTTCTTACAAAGAAGTATTAGGTAAGAAATGTGCATGCAGACCGAAGGAAATAGTAGTTAGTGTGAAAATTTGGCAAAAGTTCCTTTGAAAAGATTGCTTGAACACACAGCAGAGTGGCTTAGTATACTACAAAGGGATGTTATGGTCGCGGTGATGGAGGATAGGAAAGAAACCTTTTTGAAAGTGGAGTTAATTGTAAACTATGGATTTGACAGCAGTACTGGTCATTCTAATTTCAAGCAGAAATATTCAACTGAATCACATCAAATTGATTCATTGCTTCTTGCCACTACAATTACTCCATTACGTATGACGCCACAGGACAAAGGCGTCGATATCCAGGCAGTGCCGGAATCCGCCCCGGTGGATACAAGGATGGAGGTGGACGAGTCGTCGGAGCAGCCCTGCGGGAGCAGGTCTGGACAGGCAGTGCCAAGAACGACCACGGACGTCCCCGATGATGGCCGGAATATGGAGCTACCCTCAACGCAGGAGCTCCTAGACGGACTTGGAGGCCCAATTGACAGCAGCGCGGTTGACGGCGGGATAGAGGATCTTTCTCTCCTCGAGCCCAATCTATGATGGCCGTCAATATGGAAATTGCCCAAGTGAACCTGCACCATGCGGCGGCAGCCTCAGCTGTCATAACAAGCAGGTTCACTGCGGAGAAACTGGGCACGCTGCTGATCCAAGAGCCTTGGGTCCGTAAAGGAGAGGCAAAGGGCCTCAAGACAGAGGTAAACAAGGTAATCTGGGACCTCTCTAGCGAGAGGCCGAGGACGTGTATAGTTGTTAGAAGCGATATTGATTTCTTTTGCATTTCAGAGTTTCTGACGCAGGATTTGGTGGCGGTGCAGGCTAGGGACACCGAGGACAATGACTTCGTCCTAGCCTCAGCATACTTTCCGGGAGAGGCAGCAACGGCACCCCCGGAGGCGGTGGAAAGGCTGGTGGAGCACTGCAGTTTGCACAAGCTCCCCCTTATCATCGGATGCGACGCGAACGCCCACCATACGGAATGGGGCAGCACCGACTGCAACGCGAGAGTTGAGTCCCTTTTAGAATATGTAGTAGGTAGAAACTTAGCGGTAGAGAATGTAGGGTGTGAACCCACATTCATAACTATAAGCAGGAGGGAAGTGCTGGACCCTCAGCAATGAACCTGCAGCAGGGTTGGTCTCGCAGTGGTCTCGCAGTGGTGAGAGAGAACCAACTGGAGTGCCTTCAGGGAGAGGCTAGATGAGGAGTTGAAGAGGAAGGGGCAGACTGACAGTAGCGCCACGGGCCAGGGAATGGAGGTCAGATTGACCGCGCTTACCGGGTCTATTATTAATGCGTACAATGACAGCTGCCCCTTAGGAGTACCACAAACAGACAGGCGCAATTGCTCCTGGTGGACAAGGAAACTCGCAGATCTAAGGAAGAAGGTACGCAGCTTATTCAATAAGGCTAAACGTACAGGGGTCTGGGAGGAGTACAGGAGCAACCTGACACTATACAATAAAGAGATCAGGTCTGCTAAACAGGCTAGCTTTAGGAGATTCTGTGAAAACGTCTCCTCCACACCAGAAGCTGCCAGGTTGCACAAAGCTCTGGCTAAAGGGAAGACGGACACAGTGCTAGCCATCAAAAGGAACGACGGGACATTCACGACCAGCGCGGAGGACAGAGCTACAGAGCTACAGAGCTCTTGCGTGCTCACTTCCCGGAGACTGTTCCAGTTTATCGGTGTCTGCCATTAACGGAACACAGGCCATCCCACACTGATTGGGCCATCGCCAAACAACTGTTTACTGCGGACTCGATCAGGTGGGCAATGGCCTCGTTCGAGAGGTTCAAGTCTCCGGGAGTGGACGGCATCTTCCCAAGTCATGCTATGCACCTTTTTTGGATATTGAGGGAGCTTTTGACAACACTTCTCATAGAAGTGTAGCAATGGCACTGGAAGGTAGGAATGTGGCAGCTCCGTTGCGTAGATGGATAGAGGCGGTACTCCGCACTAGGATTGCTGAGACCACAGCAGGGGGCACAAACATTCGCCTAGGCACAACAAGAGGCTGTCCGCAGGGTGGTGTACTATCGCCCCTCCTATGGAGCCTTGTCGTGGATGACCTTTTAGCACTGCTAACCGACAACGGCATCCGCTGCCAAGGATATGCGGACGACATAGTGATCATAGCGAATGGCAAATTCGAGGACACTCTCTGTGACCTAGTGCAACGAGGTCTAAACCTGGCAAAGGAGTGGTGCAGGGGAGTTGAGCTGAGCATCAACCCCTCGAAGACTACCATCGTCCCCTTTACGAGGCGACGATCCCTACCCGGGCTTAGGAACGTCACACTTGGTGGTAGAGTGATTGAAATGACCAGCAAAGTAAAATACCTCGGTCTCACTCTGGATTACACTTTGCGGTGGAAACAGCATGTGGACCAAACCCTGGTCAAGGCGACAAAGGCTCTAATGGTGTGCAACCGGCTAGCAGGTAAATCCTGGGGTTGCAAGCCAAGTATTGTCAGGTGGTTGTATACCATGATTGTGCGACCGATAGTCACATATGGAGCGGTGTCCTGGGCCTCTGTGGCGGCACAGGCCTCGGTGGTGATGAAACTATCGAGGCTTCAGCGGCTAGCATGCGTCTGCATGACAGGCGCTATGCGAACCTGCCCAACAGCGGCGCTGGAGGTCCTGCTGGAACTCTCGCCGCTCCACATAGTGATCGGTCAAGTAGTCAAGCATTCACTTCTGCAAATAACGGCAGAGGAATGCGGTAAGGGGAAAATAATCTCGTCCCAGAGGATGGAGATGATAAGTGGCAACAATCCAATTGCCCTCCTCCCGAAGGACGGGATTACAAAAGCAATAAATTTCACGAGGATGTTCAAGGTTACCCTTGGCAGCAAGAGCGAGTGGAAGGACTCCACTCTTGAGCTGATGCTGAGGGATAGTACACTGAAGTGGTACACTGACGGCTCGAAGACGTCGGAAGGTATTGGTGCAGGGATCGCGGGCCCACGCACAAGGTTATCCATACCGATGGGCAGATTCCCCAGTATCTTCCAGGCCGAAGTCCTAGCCATAAGTCGGTGCATAGAGATAAACCTCCATCGCGGCTATCGTAACGAGCGAATAACCATACTCAGCGATAGCCAAGCGGCACTAAAAGCGATCTCCGCCTACGAGATCAAATCGCTGCTAGTGCAGGAGTGTAGAGAACGGCTAAACAGCCTAGCGGAATTGAATCAGGTACACCTAATTTGGATACCTGGTCATAGAGGCATAGCCGGCAATGAACTGGCTGACGAGCTCGCCCGCTCTGCAGCCTCCACAAATATGGTAGGGCCCGAACCGTTCACTGGGGTGGCCCCCACACTATAAAGGGGCTGCTCCGTAAGGAAGAAAGAGTAGGCAGAGAAGGTCATTGGCAACGAGCGCATGGTATGCGGCATGCCAAGTTGCTGATAAGGGGGTACAACCTCAAAAGGTTCAAATTGATAATCAACCTCCCAAGGATCAAACTAAGGCTCTTGGTCGCATTCTACACCGGCCACTGCAAGTTGAAAAGGCACCTATTCAATCTAGGACTTGCCTCTTGCTCTAACTGCCGGTTCTGCGACAGGGAACCTGAAACCCCGGAGCACCTGCTAATCGACTGCATCGCAGTCTGCAGACGCAGGTCTAAGGCCCTTGGAATTATGTTTCCGGATAGGGGACTCACTAGCTCCCAGCAAAATACTAGAATTTATCGATTTGTTGGGGCTTGGTGAGTCCCTGTGAGTTAGGAGAGGGCACAATGGACCCAAGGTCGCAGTGCATACCTCGTTTAATTCTATTCTATTCTATTCTATTCTATTCTATTCTATTCTATTCTATTCTATTCTATTCTATTCTATTCTATTCTATTCTATTCTATTCTAACTTGAGTATATTAAAGAAACTAAAGAAACAATAACTAAAGAAAACAACGATATTAAAGCGGAACTGGACAAATTAGAGATCATCGAAAACATGGTACTTCCAATTGGTTATTTTGGTGAAGAAGCCTCAGAATCGCGAAATAAAATTTATAAATCGGATAGGGTACATCATGCTCGGAAAAACAGCCGAATTAGCAATCTAACTGACGTGATTAATAGAGCTTTTGACACATCAGATCCTTTAATTTCTAGCATTAGCCTCGACAAACGAATAAAAAAACAAAAACGAATGCAACATCCTTAGGAAGTTATTGCTTTATTAAGCTCTGCGGATGGTGACGCTGATACATTTTCTGCAAACGATGTTGATGAAAATGATGAGAACGACGAAGGTAATTTGGGCCTTAACTGTGGATACGAAGAGCTTTTAAATAATTTAGAATTAGAAAATTATTCAATTTAATATTTATGTACATATGTTACTACGCTGGTGTTAGCTTCTTATATGTTAACTAAAAAATATTTTATTATTTACTACTAACGGTAATAAGTTTAAACATACATACAAATATTATGAAAATATCACCCAATAAAAATCAGAAATTATTTAAATTTCAAACCTATTTTGTAAAATTTTCCAGTTTTAGAGAATATTTTTCGTATAACGAAAATTGTTTTTGTAGTTGAAAGTTTCCAAGAGAATATACGATAATTATTACAAATCAACGAAAATTTAAAAAAATTTATACGTTAGACGAAAAAAGTTTTTAAAAATATTGTTAAAATCATTGCGCAGTCTGAGCCGACTAAAACGTGTACTTCCTTGCACCAAAATTCATTGGGCTGCGTACTCGCAATTTGTTTTAAAGCTCTAAATACAAGGTTCAAAATTTTGGGAAAACTCATCGAATTTTTTGAAATTTTGTGCAGAATGTTTAACGTTGATTTGCGCTATTTGTGTTGAATTATATTTTAATAAAAAACTTAAACAAAATTCGAAAGGAAAGTATTTTCGCTATGGCAAAATATTCCCCAGGGGGTCATTTGTTTGAGTCACTGTATATTAGATAGATGCGCGTGGCGGCTTTTTAAACACTCCCATTCTTTCTATAACCCCTATTTACTATATACATATATGCAAAATTTCAAAACTATATTACAGTTATTTGAATTTTGGCCAGAAAATGTGATCCTAGGAACCATAGTGCACTGGAGAGAAGGAAGGTGGCTGCACCGGTGCGCAGATGAATTGAGGCCGTGCTGCGCACCAGGATAGCCGAGACCAAAGTAGGCGATACAATGATCCGTCTTGGTGCGACAAGAGGCTGCCCACAGGGAGGTGTGCTATCACCACTACTATGGAGCCTTGTCGTGGATGAACTGCTAGGATTGCTAACTGACAATGGGATCCGCTGCCAAGGGTATGGGGACGACATTGTGATATTAGCAAGAGGTAAATTTGAGGATACTCTCTGTGACCTAGTGCAACGAGGTCTAAATCTGGCAAAAGGGTGGTGCAGGGGAGTTGAATTAAACATCAACCCCTCAAAGTCCCTTTTATAAGGCGCAGGTCCCTACCCGGCCTGAGGTATCTCACACTTGGGGGCAGAGAGATCGAAATGACTAACAAGGTTAAATACCTAGGTCTCACGCTGGATTCTACTCTGCGGTGGAAGCAGCACATGAACCAAACGTTTGTCAAGGCAACAAAAGCACTGATGGTGTGCAAACGGCTGGCGCGTAAATAATGGGGCTGTAAGCCAAAGATCGTTAGGTGGTCATATACCATGATTGTCCGACCGATAATTACGTAAGGGGCGGTGTCCTGGGCCTCCGTGGCGGCGCAGGCTTCGGTGGTAACCCAACTATCAAAGCATCAGCGGATAGCATGCGTGTGCATGACGGGCGCCATGCGGACCTGCCCTACGGCGGCTCTGGAGGTCCTGATGGAACTCACACCGCTCCATATAATAATAGGTCAAGTAGCCAAGCACTCACTTCTGCAGATAACAGCAGAGGGTTGTGGCAAAGGCAAGATAATTTCGTCCCAAAGGATGGAGAGGATAAGTGGCGATATTCCTATTGCCCTCCTCCCGAGGCATTAGCAAAACAACCCATTTCACGAAGAGGTTTAAGGTTACACTCGGTAGCAAGATTGAGTGGAACGACCCCACTCTTGAGCAAATGCTAAGGGATAGTACATTGAGGGGGTACACCGACGGCTCGAAGACGTCGGAAGGAATAGGTGCGGGTATTGCGGGTCCGCGTACCAAACTCTCCATTCCGATGGGGAACTTTCCGAACATTTTCCAAGCCGAAGTTCTGGTTATAAGTCGGTGTATAAAGATAAACCTCCACCGGAACTATCGCAACGAGCGAATAGCTATACTCAGCGATAGTCAAGCGGCACTAAAAGCGATCTCTTCCTACGAGATCAAATCGCTACTAGTGCAGGAGTGTAGAGGAAGGCTGGACAACCTAGCCGAAAAGTACCAGGTACACCTGATCTGAGTCCCTGGTCACAGGAGAATAGCCGGCAATGAACTGGCTGACGACTTGCCCGCTCCGCAGCCTCCACCAATATGGTGGGGCCCGAACCGTTCACTGGAGTGGGTCCCCATACTGTGAAGGAGCTGCTCCGCAAAGAGGAAAGAGCGTGCAGGGAGAGACATTGGCAGCGGGCGCACGGGATGCGTCATGCCAAGCTGTTAGTTGGGGGGTATAACCAAAAGAGGTTCGAGACGTTAATAAACCTCCCAAGAAATAAACTCAGGCCGTGGTCGCATTCTACACCGGCCACTGCAAGTTAAAAAGACATTTAGCGAACATGGGCCTTTCATCTTGCGCTAACTGTCGGTTTTGCGACAGTGAGCCTGAAACCCCGGAGCACCTGCTAATCGACTGCACCGCAGTCTGTAGGCGCAGGACGAAGGCCCTCGGATCCATGTTTCCGGATAGGGATCACATCGCCTCAGCAGGTTATTGGACTTTATCAATATGCTGGGGCTAAGCCAGTCTCTGTGAGTTAGGAGAGGGCACAATAGACCCATGGTCGCAGTGCATGCCTCAATTATTTATCTATCTATCTATCTATATACAGACAGTTGGACAGACGAACAAGCAGACAGACATGGCTAAATCGACTCAGCTCAATATACTGATCGTTTATATAACATTATAGGGTCTCCGACGCTTCATTCTGGGTGTTACAATCTTCGTGACAAACTTAATATACCCTGTTCAGGGTATAATAACTTGACACACCCCAATGACAGGTAATAAAAAGATAAGTAATAAAAGCAACATTAGAAAAGGACGAAATAATATCCCGACAGAACGAAAATAAAACAGTAGTACTAAAGTGGAAAGACAAACGCGATGTATTAATGCTAACTACAAAACATGACGATTCACTTACAACTTTTTTGCACAAAGGAAGAGAATGCATCAAACCAGCTGTAGTGTTAGCCTACAACAAAGATAAAACATTTATCGACTTGTCAGATCTGATGGCAGCGTATGCTCCCTACTATCGCCGCACAGTAAAATGGTACAAACGTTTACTGTTCCATCTAATAACTGCTACCACAATTGTAAACGCCTTACATTGAATGGAAAAAGGATGAATATAACGCGATTCAAGGAATTAATTGTTTTAGGCCTTTTAAATTCAGATGCGGATATGATGCGACCATCGACATCTAGAGATCCCAAAAAACACTTATTAAAAGAATTGGAGGGTCAAAAGAGAGTGACCAGAAAGAGATGTGTCACATGTTATAAACCAATGTCAAGAAGACACAACGCGGCGTATGCGCGACAAAATGCCAAAAGGGTGAACACTATTTGTGAGCAATGTCAAAAGCAATGTGTTTAGTGTGTTTTTTTAAACCCACAAATAAATCATTATTAAAATTTTTTTCTCAATAGTTTTGGAATAGTTATATTCATCTGTTTTTTTTTTATATTATATATCTTACTTTTTATGTCCTAAAATTAATTTTTTGGAATAGTTATATTGAATTGGACTTGCTTTCGTTGAGAAGAAAATATTTTTAATGCAAAATAAAATATATTTATCTAAAATATATAACATATTTCTTACTTTTTAAATCCTGAAATGAATTTTTCTTACATAAATTTGATTCACTATTTTTTGGGCTTTGGCAGACAAAATTACAAAGTCCAAGTCAAAAAGACTTACATCCTGGGACCAAACAAATTTTATTTCAATGGAAAATGTATGCAGAACGTTTCCACCGGTGACCACAATGTCGGTAATTGAAACACGACGTATAACCACGGGTGGTCACATTGCCCCAAATCGTCAAAACATAAATGTCCACCGGGGCTCAAAGTGTTAAAATCGGAAAAATGAGCTGCATATAATAAACTGCGAGCCACTGTGCAAATACATAAATAATTGCTTGCTCCTCTGGTTGACATTTTACATTTAAGGTACATAAAAGGAGAATGTCGCCTTTCCAGTGCTACCCATTTTACCCCCGAAATCCGGGGAGGCTATTCTAAATTTTACACGAATTTTTGATAAAAACTTGAATACAAATACATATTATAATAAAAGGTAATCATTTTAATGTTTTTAAGGCGAACAGGTCTTACCAATTTTTAACTTTATCCTTTCTTGGTCCTCGAATCTGATGTTTTCAAAGTTCTCAATATCTCCCACAGATTGCGGTCGTTGCTTTTTAAAAAAACAATCTTCATGAAACCACATCGGCTGTTTTCCATCATGAAAAGCAGACTACGAAAATAATTTGGTAAATTTTAGGGTCGGCTTTAGAATACCGTCCCAGGATTTCGGGAATAAAATGGGTATGGTAGGATAGGAGAAGTTCTCCAGATCAAGAATATATATAGTTATAGCCGCTGGTCGGTCCAACACCAAGGTGTTTAAAGTTTTCTCGCTTAAAACTCCTTTCTTTTGTTGGAAGACTTCGGCCGCAATGCGAAAATAATCAGAAGGTTTTGACGTTTAGCAATTGGAAATGAGCGATGGCCAGATTGAAATACTACCAAAAAATATGTAAACGGAGATTTGTTGCATTGTTCAAGACCACTTATAAAAAATGTAAAACAATGAAAATTAAATGAAGTTGTGAAATAGTTTTTAAAATTATATTTATTGTCTTAAAAAATGCACCATAAATGTAAAATTTAAATATATTTTAATGTGTAGATTTAAATGAAAATATATTAATTGCAACATGTGTGCATTTTAATTTAAACATAGTAAAATAGCGAAAATTACTTTCACAAATTTTTGGCCTTTGAATACAAAGACTTATCTCGAAAACTATAAGTCTGAGGCTGGTAGATCTATAAACAATTTTTAACCCTGAAAAGTTCCTCTATCCATCCATACCATCAAAACGGGGCGCCAAAATAATCGTAATATTGCCCCCAAAAAAAATACTTTGTTCGGTTTAGCATCCGGGTGTTTCAAGATTTTTTCGTGTAAAACTCCTTTTTGCCTTAAAACTATACATACAGTTTGTCAAGAAACTGTTTTGACATATTGAAATATTCACATTATTTGCATTTGTTAACCTAAAGCCAGCGTTTCTGACGAATTTAGAGAGCCTTTCAAAATTATTTAATTTATTTACGTAGCTACCATTGCTTTATAGCGGTAAATTTTTTGCTTCTACCAAAGCAAACAAAAACAAAAATACAAAAACAAAACAACTGCTAAGCTCAGCTGTCAAGAAAGTGTTTTTACACATCTATTTTCGGCATCGTTCCCTGGTATTGTTTGATATACCGTTATCTCACTGAGTAGTTACACACGTGTTAGTCATCAGTCAGTCATAAAATGTCAGTTGGAGTAATTTGTTGGTAAAATTTTTAATATTTTTGTATATTTTAAGAAATGCCTGGAAAAAGGATATCGTTTGAAGTGACTCAGTTGATTTACTATAACTATGAAAGAGAAAAAAGCGTGCAAAAGTTATCAGAAATGTTTTCTGTAAAGCGACAAACTATTTATAATATAATAAATCGTGCAAAAAATTAAAATAGGCTTGAGCCAAAAGCTGTAAGTGGAAGACCTCGGAAAAAAAAGCGTGCCGAACGTATTTTGTTGAGAAAAGTGACCGCAAACCCTCACATTTCGACAAGAAATCTTGCCAGTGAACTTAAAGATGAATGTGGGATCGAAGTTTCTCATGAAACAATCCGCCAAGTTTTGAGAAAACAAAATTATACTTCACGAGTTGCTCGAAAGAAACCGTTGCTCTCTGCACTGCACATCGAAAAGCGCTTATCTTTCGCTAGAACCTACCTGCGTCAACCAGACAGCTACTGGAATGATGTGATATTCTGCGATGAGAGTAAGATTATGCTGTATTACAATGATGGGCCCAATAGAGTGTGGAGGCAGCCGTTAAAAGCATTGGAAAAGCGGAATATTATACCAACAGTGAAATTTGGCAAACTTTCAGTCATGGTGTGGGAGTGCATATCCAGCAAGGGAATGGGTGATTTGGTATTTATAGAGGATAAGATGGATGCACGTCAATATTTGAGTATTCTGCAACGCCATTTGATAAATAGTGCAAATAAATTTGGGTTCATTGTTAACAACAGACCTCAGTTTAAATTCTACCAGGACAACGACCCAAAGCATAAAGCTCACATGGTGAGAATGTGGCTCCTTTTTAATTGCAGTAAAGTATTGGATACACCGGCCCAAAGTCCAGATATGAATCCAATAGAAAACTTAAGGGCGTATTTGAAGAAAAAAGTTGCAAAAAGGCACCCAAAAAGTCGAACAGAACTCAAAAATGTAGTTTTAGAGGAATGGTATAAGATACCCCAGAGCTATGATGTTCAAAAATTGATTAATTTAATGAGAAGCAGACTTCAAGGTGTTATAGATGCTTGGGGCAATCATACAAAGTACTAATTCATATTTCCTTTTTTAAACGTATTTAATTTAAAACCATTAACTGCAAATGTAAAAAAACTTTCTTGACAGCAATGTTTGGAGTTTATTTTGTTTTTGCTACTTATTTTTGTGTTATTTTCAAAATGAGTAACTGTACTTTCTATTGTTGGCTTATGATTTATATATGTTTATTAAATAAAACCAAATATTGAAAGAAAACCATTAAAATGTAAATATTTTCCTGGTAATATTTCTGAATTTCGCTAGATTAATAGATATCAAAACACTTTCTTGACAAACTGTATATATTCTTAATTTTGAGAACCTCCTCAATCTAACCATACCCATTTTATTCCCGAAATTCTGGGACGGTACACTGGTTTTCTCAAATTTTATCTTTTACTAGTTAATAAATGACACTAACCTGTACCATTGCCGCCAATCGAAGACTTCCTTGAGCGATGGAACACTTACACATTTTACAAGAGGCTCTACCGCTTTTGGCGTATTCACTTTTGTAAGGTAGAGCCAAATCCATCTTCAAAGTGAACTGATACGTATACCAAGTATATGTAGTACAAAACTTCTTTATTTCGCAATAAAATAATTAACCCAGCGTTACAAAATTCCGGGCTCAGTTCATTCAAAAACAGCCGCAAAATATTCTATATGCACTGCTATAGTTTCAATATATATTAGCCGGAGACCAGGATTACAATATTTATTGAACGTGTAGCCTACAATTTTAAATAGCTATCCATATTGGAAAATATTTATATATTTTGAAAGCCGGATTGCACGATCAAGATCTTCAAAATTTTGCAAGTAAATTCTCGATATAACGGAACAAAATAATTAAAACCGGTGCTATTTCTATCAAAATTGTATAATATAATGATATGTATAAAAAATGTTTTGCGTATTCATTCGTATAGTGAAATCTTTTCCTCAGTTTACACATATTAAAGATTTAATTTAGCATAACTATTTTTTATCACCTTTTCACACACTTGTTTAATTTAGAAATTAAAAACAAATGTGTTAATAATTGAAAGTATAACATTCATGTGATGAACACAATGACAGCGACAGACTGCGGCACATTGTAGAAACATACAAGTAACAAAAGAATCATATTGTTACAAAAGTAGTATTAAGTTGTATTTGTATTACTATATGCATCCCTGATTATGAACAATAGCTGTAGGTATATGGAATAGCATTTGTCTTGTTGTAGACATCTGGCGCCACGGCTGTCTGCTTGTCGAAACAATAGACATCTGGCGCCGCACTGTCTGCTTGTCTAGTTAAACAATTGCTGAGTCAGGCGCCGTATAGCCGTATGTTCTGGTAATTTCCAGACGCGATATTTTGGAAGGACACGTCGGCATCAGCGAGAAGTGCGTGGCTATATAAGCCGTGGCAGCGCCAACGTAATCAATCAGTGCTAAGAGTAAACTGCTATAGTGTAGACGAGTTGTGAAATAAAGAGTTGTTGAATTAAATTAAACAGTGTTGATTTTATTTGTCAATCCAGAGATACGAACCTAACAAAGTAAACTAGCAAGAGTAAATTCATAACAATTGGTGTCAGAAGTGGGATTGTCAAACAATCCAAATTCAAGATGGTAAAATTCGGAGAATTGAGAATTCAGGAATTAAAAAAGGAACTGGAGGAGCGTAATTTGCCGATAAGCGGGCAAAAGGCGGATCTGCAGGCACGATTACGTGAAGCAATGGAAGCGGATGGAATTAATGTGGACGAGTTCGAATCTGTTGGGCCAGAAACTTCTACAAAGGTAGAAGAGAAAGTAGAAGAACAACGAACATCATCAAGTGTAGACATGAACACGTTGTTAGTGGCTATTAAGCAAATGGCAGAAAATGTAGTGCAAACAGAAAATCGTCTGGCACAGCAAATAGCCGACAATGCAGAAAATGCAGTGCAGGCAGAAAATCGTCTGGCACAGCAAATAACACAAATAGCTGAAAATACATCACAGTTAGAGTCTCGCCTTACACAACAAATAACTGAAAATAATACGCAGTTAGAAAAGCGTTTGGTACAACAGATTACAGAAAATAATACACAAGTGCAAGAGAAATTTTCAAAATTTGAAGACGAATTAAGCACAATAAAAAATGACGAAGAAAATTTAAGATCAGAATTTCTTCAACTGAATAATCGTGTGCGAGAACTGCAACTGCATGGCCCTGCACCATCAACAAATAATCAAAGATTGAAGGCACCCACATTCGATGGAAGTATTCCATTTCAAATTTTCGAACTTCAGTTTGAAAAGAGAGCAATGGCCAATAACTGGAATGCAGCGGACAAAGTGGCGTCCTTGTTTGTATCATTGAAAGGACCTGCGGCAGAAATCCTTCAGACTATTCCAGACTGTGAACGGGACAACTATGAGGCATTGATGAGTGCGATAGAAAAACGATATGGTAGTGAGCACCGGAAACAAATATACCAGATCGAACTGCAAAATAGGGGTCAGAAGATGAACGAGTCATTGCAAGAGTTCGCAACTGAAATCGAACGACTGGCTCATTTGGCAAATGCAGATGCACCTGTGGATTACATTGAGAGGGTAAAAATTCAATGTTTCATAAATGGAATTCGTGATGTGGACACCAAACGCGCCACATATGCATTGCCAAAAAGAACGTTTGCTGAAACGGTTTCGCACGCCCTCACACAGGAAACAGCTTCCCTACTAAGTAAACCAGCACACAAAGTACAAAGAGTTGAAATGGAACAACCGGCGCTGATGGAAGAAATATTGAAAACTCTGAAGACAATTGCTTCACCGCGAGTAAATACAACAGGAAGATGTTTCAACTGTGGAAAAGCGGGTCACTTTGCCCGAAATTGCAATATAAAAGTAAACCCATCAAAACGGAAACAACCAACAGATAACGAGGACGGAGCATCCACATCTCACAAGTCGTTAAACTAAAACGGAACAGTTCAAAGGGGCGTGAGCTGGTTCCCACAACTATTTGCCCCGCCATCTCGATATCACAAATAGGTCGCCATGACAACAATCTTACTATCAACGGCATCGTAAATGGACGACTGTCAACGCTTACTTTTGATACTGGTGCCACACATTCAATTATCCGACCGGATGTGGTGAGAGGAACGGTTGAACCATTAGTTGGTTGCAAGCTTCGAACGGCCACTGGAGAGCAAGCAGCTGTTGCGGGAAAAGTGTTCTGCGAAGTCATAATTGGTACCCTGGAACCAACAAAAATAGATACACAAATATTGGTAGGAAGAACGCTTGTGAAAACTAGAGACGACGCCACCATTCCGGTCAGAGTAGTGAATGAATTCAACACGCCTATAAGTCTGAAGAAAGGAGCAGTAATTGGACAGTGCCAGAATATAAGTGCAATAGCACGATGCGAACGGTCACAACAGAAGCCTACTATTGAGCCACAACAGATAAGTCCTACACTCCTAAATAATTTGCTGAACGAACTGCATGGAAATGAAAAATTAAAAGCAGAAAAACTATTAGAAAAATACGCATCCATATTTGCAAACGAAGGAAACACAGGAAGAACCGGCATTGTCAAACATCGCATAAATACCGGAGACGCTAAACCAATCCGACAAGCACCGCGTAGGGTTCCACTAGCAAAACGTGAGGATGCTAACAAAATTATTGAAGACATGCACAAAAACGATGTAATCGAACCTTCAATAAGTCCATGGAGCTCACCTATCGTCTTAGTTAAAAAGAAAGATGGTAGCACCCGTTTCTGCGTAGATTATAGGAAGTTGAATGATGTCACAAAGAAAGACAGTTATCCTCTACCAAGAATCGACGATACATTAGACACCTTGTCTGGAGCGAAATGGTTTTCTACATTAGATCTACAAAGTGGATATTGGCAAGTCGAGATCGATGAATGTGACCGTGAAAAGACCGCTTTCAGTATGGGCGACGGGTTATGGGAATTCTCTGTGATGCCATTTGGGTTATGCAATGCGCCTGCAACGTTCGAGCGACTGATGGAACATGTGTTAAAAGGACTCAACTGGAAGACATGTTTGGTGTATCTTGATGACATTATCATCATAGGAAAAAGTTTTGATGATCATCTGAAAAATCTAGAGGAAGTCTTTCAGCGAATAGCATCAGCCGGATTACGCTTGAATCCCAAAAAGTGTTCATTATGGAAGAAGCAGGTCACATATCTCGGACATAAAGTGTCAACTGAGGGGATTCACACCGAGGAGGGAAAAATAAAAGCAGTTAAAGATTGGCCTCAACCCACCAACATACATGAACTCCGCAGCTTCCTCGGCTTATGCACGTATTACCGCCGTTTTGTACCTGGATTTGCGAACGTGGCTAGAAGTTTACATGATTTAACAAAGAAGAATCGCCCGTTTGTATGGCAGTTGGAACAAGAAAAAGCGTTTGAGCAGCTTAAAGAACTACTTTGTACGGCGCCGATGTTGGCTTATCCAATACCTGGAAAGAAATTCATCCTGGATACAGATGCGAGCGCTTATGGAATTGGAGGTGTCCTGTCTCAGCTCATCGACGGACAAGAAAGAGTAATTGGGTATTACAGCAGAGTGCTCGGGAAACCAGAGAAAAACTACTGTGTGACACGAAAAGAACTACTAGCTGTGGTGGAATGTGTAAAACATTTCCACAAGTATTTGTATGGACAACGATTCTTGCTGAGGACTGATCATGCAGCATTAAAATGGTTATTACAGTTTAAGAATCCGGAAGGCCAAATTGCACGATGGATCGAAAGATTACAGAATTACGACTTCGAAACGGAACATCGAAAGGGGATTCACCACAAAAATGCGGATGCATTATCACGTCGCCCTTGTCCACTGGAATGTAAACATTGCTCCAAATCAGAGGGAAAAGAAGGTATAATCGACGTGCGATTACTGAATATAGAACCTGAGGATGATTGGACTCCTCACCGCATCAGAATCAATCAGCTGGAGGACCCTGATCTTGCAAAGCTGATAATAGCCAAAGAAAATGGGGTACGACCACCAAAGGAACAAATAAGTAACGAGAGTCCAACGGCAAAAGCATATTGGGCCCAATGGAACAGCATAAACCTCGTTAATGGATACCTTCATCGTACCTGGGAAAGCGAAGACGGCAAACAGTCTCGTCTGCTGATCATAGTACCGAAGTCCATGATCCCGAAAGTATTGAAAGAATATCACAATGGACCTAGTGGAGGGCACCTTGGAATTACAAAAACTATAGAGAAGATTAAACAACGGTTCTACTGGATCGGTTGTCGAGATTCCATAGCAGAATGGATAAGTAATTGCGTAGAGTGCATGGCAGCTAAAGGTCCTAAAGCCAAAAGTCGCGGTAGGCTACAACAGTACAACGTGGGATCACCATTTGAACGAGTCGCAATGGATGTTGCAGGTCCGTTCCCAACCAGTACGGCCGGAAACAAATATCTACTGGTTATCATGGACTATTTCAGTAAGTGGCCAGAAGTATATGCCTTACCAAACCAAGAAGCAAAGACAGTAGCCGAAGCGTTTGTAGAAAATTGGATAACAAGGTTCGGAGTGCCCATCGAATTGCACTCAGATCAAGGCAGGAATTTCGAATCTTCCATTTTCCAAGAAGTCTGTACATTATTGGGCATCCACAAGACACGGACAACAGCGTTACACCCACAATCAGATGGGATGGTAGAGAGATTCAATCGAACGCTCGAAGAACATCTGCGGAAAATCGTCGATAAAGATCAACGGAATTGGGACAAGTGCATCCAGATGTTCCTGTTGGCGTATCGTTCAGCGAAGCACGAGACAACTGGTTATACGCCAGCAAAGATTATTTTCGGATCTGATCTGCGACTCCCTGCTGATCTTAAGTTTGGAACGAATCCTACAGCTGTAAGAAATGAGGGAGATTATTGTTCTGCCTTAAAGGAAGAAATGAATGAATTGCATCTAATGGTAAGACAGCATACGCATCTGATGAGCAATAAGATGAAGGACCGGTTCGATCAAGCGGCAAATTCAAAAGGTTTTGAAGAAGGTGATCTGGTCCTGTTGTACAATCCACTTCGAAATAAAGGCTTGTCCCCGAAATTGCAGACAGCCTGGGAAGGACCCTATATGGTGATGAAACGACTTAATGACGTGGTATACCGCATACAAAGAAATGGAAAAGCACGATGTAAAATGAAAGTAGTACATTTGGAGAGGCTCGCCCCATTTGGTTCAAGAGGATTTGTGCCTAATCGGGACGATTAGGCTTTAGTGGAGGGCAGTGTTACAAAAAGTAGTATTAAGTTGTATTTGTATTGCTATATGCATCCCTTATTATGAACAATAGCTGTAGGTATATGGAATAGCATTTGTCTTGTTGTAGACATCTGGCGCCGCACTGTCTGCTTGTCTACTTTAACAATTGCTGAGTCTGGCGCCGCGGCTGTCTGCTTGCGTCTGGCGCCGTATAGCATTATGTTCTGGTAATTTCCAGACGCGATATTCTAGAAGGACACGTCGGCATTAGCGAGAAGTGCGTGGCTATATAAGCCGTGCCAGCGCCAACGTAATCATTCAGTGCTAAGAGTAAACTGCTATAGTGTAGACGAGTTGTGAAATAGAGTTGTTGAATTAAATTAAACAGTGTTTGTTTTATTTGTCAATCCAGAGATACGAACCTAACAAAGTAAACTAGCAAGCAGTAAATTCGTAACAATTGGTGTCAGAAGTGGGATTGTCAAATAGTCCAAATTCAAGATGGTTAAATTCGGAGAATTGAGAATTCAGCAATTAAAAAAGGAACTGGAGGAGCGTAATTTGCCGATAAGCGGGCAAAAGGCGGATCTGCAGGCACGATTACGTGATGCAATGGAAGCGGATGAAATTAATGTGGACGAGTTCGAATTTGTTGGGCCAGAAACTTCTACAAAGGTAGAAGAGAAAGTAGAAGAACAACGAACATCATCAAGTGTAGACATGAACACGTTGTTAGTGGCTATTAAGCAAATGGCAGAAAATGTAGTGCAAACAGAAAATCGTCTGGCACAGCAAATGGCAGAAAATGCAGTGCAAACAGAAAATCGTCTGGCACAGCAAATAGCCGAAAATGCAGTGCAGGCAGAAAATCGTCTGGCACAGCAAATAACGCAAATAGCTGAAAATACATCACAGTTAGAGTCTCGCCTTACACAACAAATAACTGAAAATAATACGCAGTTAGAAAAGCGTTTGGTACAACAGATTACAGAAAATAATACACAAGTACAAGAGAAATTTTCAAAATTTGAAGACGAATTAAGCACAATAAAAAATGACGAAGAAAATTTAAGATCAGAATTTCTTCAACTGAGTAATCGTATGCGAGAACTGCAACTGCATGGCCCTGCACCATCAACAAATAATCCAAGACTGAAGGCACCCACATTCGATGGAAGTATTCCATTTCAAATTTTCAAACTTCAGTTTGAAAAGACAGCAGTGGCCAATAACTGGAATGCAGTGGACAAAGTGGCGTCCTTGTTTGTATCATTGAAAGGACCTGCGGCAGAAATCCTTCAGACTATTCCAGACTGTGCACGGGACAACTATGAGGCATTGATGAGTGCGATAGAAAGACGATATGGTAGTGAGCACCGGAAACAAATATACCAGATCGAACTGCAAAATAGGGGTCAGAAGATGAACGAGTCATTGCAAGAGTTCGCAACTGAAATCGAACGACTGGCTCATTTGGCAAATGCAGATGCACCTGTGGATTACATTGAGAGGGTAAAAATTCAATGTTTCATAAATGGAATTCGTGATGTGGACACCAAACGCGCCACATATGCATTGCCAAAAAGAACGTTTGCTGAAACGGTTTCGCACGCCCTCACACAGGAAACAGCTTCCCTACTAAGTAAACCAGCACACAAAGTACAAAGAGTTGAAATGGAACAACCGGCGCTGATGGAAGAAATATTGAAGACTCTGAAGACAATTGCTGCACCGCGAGTAAATACAACAGGAAGATGTTTCAACTGTGGAAAAGCGGGTCACTTTGCCCGAAATTGCAATATAAAAGTAAACCCATCAAAACGGAAACAACCAACAGATAACGAGGACGGAGCATCCACATCTCACAAGTCGTTAAACTAAAACGGAACAGTTCAAAGGGGCGTGAGCTGGTTCCCACAACTATTTGCCCCGCCATCTCGATATCACAAATAGGTCGCCATGACAACAATCTTACTATCAACGGCATCGTAAATGGACGACTGTCAACGCTTACTTTGGATACTGGTGCCACACATTCAATTATCCGACCGGATGTGGTAAGAGGAACGGTTGAACCATTAGTCGGTTGCAAGCTTCGAACGGCCACCGGAGAGGAAGCAGCTGTTGCGGGAAAAGTGTCTTGCGAAGTGATGATTGGTACCCTGGAAGTTAACCACACCTTCATCGTAGCAGAAATCACGGATGAAATTATAATGGGAGTAGATTTCATGATTGATCACGGGGTTACTTTGGATTTAAACAAGCAAATGCTGTTTTGCCAGAACATGGAGATGCCTATAAACACCGGATATGTGACCAACGTTGAAAGTAAGAGGGTGATTGTTGATGATAATCAGAGTATTCCACCAAAATCTGAGGCGATTGTATGGGCTAAAGTGAATGGAGGAGGTGGGACTGAAGAATTGTGGATTGTAGAACCAACAAAAATAGATACACCCATATTGGTAGGAAGAACGCTTGTGAAAATTAGAGAAGACGCCACCATTCCGGTCAGAGTAGTGAATGAATTCAACACGCCTATAAGGCTGAAGAAAGGAGCAGTAATTGGACAGTGCCAGAATATAAGTGCAATAGCACGATGCGAACGGTCAGAACAGAAGCCTACTATTGAGCCACAGCAGATAAGTCCTACACTCCTAAACAATTTGCTGAATGAGGTGCATGGAAATGAAAAATTAAAAGCAGAAAAACTATTAGAAAAATACGCATCCATATTTGCAAACGAAGGAAACAACACAGGAAGAACGAGCATTGTCAAACATCGCATAAATACCGGAGACGCTAAACCAATCCGGCAAGCTCCGCGTAAGGTTCCACTAGCAAAACGTGAAGATGCTAACAAAATTATTGAAGACATGCACAAAAACGGTGTAATCGAACCTTCAATAAGTCCATGGAGCTCACCTATCGTCTTAGTTAAAAAGAAAGATGGTAGCACCCGTTTCTGCGTAGATTATAGGAAGTTGAATGATGTCACAAAAAAAGACAGTTATCCTCTACCGAGAATCGACGATACATTAGACACCTTGTCTGGAGCGAAATGGTTTTCTACATTAGATCTACAAAGTGGATATTGGCAAGTCGAGATTGATGAACGTGACCGTGAAAAGACCGCTTTCAGTATGGGCGACGGGTTATGGGAATTCTCTGTGATGCCATTTGGGTTATGTAATGCGCCTGCAACGTTCGAGCGACTGATGGAACATGTGTTAAAAGGACTCAACTGGAAGACATGTTTGGTGTATCTTGATGACATTATCATCATGGGAAAAAGTTTTGATGATCATCTGAAAAATCTAGAGGAAGTCTTTCAGCGAATAGCATCAGCCGGATTACGCTTGAATCCCAAAAAGTGTTCATTATGGAAGAAGCAGGTCACATATCTCGGACATAAAGTGTCAACTGAGGGGATTCACACCGAGGAGGGAAAAATAAAAGAAGTTAAAGATTGGCCTCAACCCACCAACATACATGAACTCCGCAGCTTCCTCGGCTTATGCACGTATTACCGCCGTTTTGTACCTGGATTTGCGAACGTGGCTAGAAGTTTACATGATTTAACAAAGAAGAATCGCCCGTTTGTATGGCAGTTGGAACAAGAAAAAGCGTTTGAGCAGCTGAAAGAACTACTTTGTACGGCACCGATGTTAGCTTATCCAATACCTGGAAAGAAATTCATCCTGGATACAGATGCGAGCGCTTATGGAATTGGAGGTGTCCTGTCTCAGCTCATCGACGGACAAGAAAGAGTAATTGGGTATTACAGCAGAGTGCTCGGGAAACCAGAGAAAAACTACTGTGTGACGCGAAAAGAACTACTAGCTGTGGTGGAATGTGTAAAACATTTCCACAAGTATTTGTATGGACAACGATTCTTGCTGAGGACTGATCATGCAGCATTAAAATGGTTATTACAGTTTAGGAATCCGGAAGGCCAAATTGCACGATGGATCGAAAGATTACAGAATTACGACTTCGAAACGGAACATCGAAAGGGGATTCACCACAAAAATGCGGATGCATTATCACGTCGCCCTTGTCCACTGGAATGTAAACATTGCTCCAAATCAGAAGGAAAAGAAGGTATAATCGACGTGCGATTACTGAATATAGAACCTGAAGATGATTGGACTCCTCACCGCATCAGAATCAATCAGCTGGAGGACCCTGATCTTACAAAGCTGATAATAGCCAAAGAAAATGGGGTACGACCACCAAAGGAACAAATAAGTAACGAGAGTCCAACGGCAAAAGCATATTGGGCCCAATGGAACAGCATAAACCTCGTTAATAATTTTTAATATCGAAACACACTCGGGAAGATCGAATCGCGAGCATTCCCCCGCACTTATTTTTTTGTGACATTTTTTTTAACTTTAAAGTATCAGTACAAGGTGAGAGCCGCGAAACCCTACAATTATTACGTGGTCCTCCGAGACGTCCCGAACGGCACCATTGGTCATATAAAAAACGGTGCAAGTGAAGTGGATTAAAAAAATATATATATATATATTTTTTTTTATATATGTATATACATATATAATTTACAATTATATAAGGTGACAAAATCTTAAAGTTAAGTGAAAAAAATAATAATAATAAAATAAAAATTTACAAGAAAAAATTAAATTGTGAGTATACATATACATATTGTTACGAATTTACTCTTGCTAGTTTAATTTGTTAGGTTCGTATCTCTGGATTGACAAATAAAATCAACACTGTTTAATTTAATTCAACAACTCTTTATTTCACAACTCGTCTACACTATAGCAGTTTACTCTTAGCACTGAATGATTACGTTGGCGCTGGCACGGCTTATATAGCCACGCACTTCTTGCTGATGCCGACGTGTCCTTCTAGAATATTGCGTCTGGAAATTACCAGAACATAATGCTATACGGCGCCAGACGCAAGCAGACAGCCGCGGCGCCAGACTCAGCAATTGTTAAAGTAGACAAGCAGACAGTGCGGCGCCAGATGTCTACAACAAGACAAATGCTATTCCATATACCTACAGCTATTGTTCATAATAAGGGATGCATATAGCAATACAAATACAACTTAATACTACTTTTTGTAACACTGCCCTCCACTAAAGCCTAATCGTCCCGATTAGGCACAAATCCTCTTGAACCAAATGGGGCGAGCCTCTCCAAATGTACTACTTTCATTTTACATCGTGCTTTTCCATTTCTTTGTATGCGGTATACCACGTCATTAAGTCGTTTCATCACCATATAGGGTCCTTCCCAGGCTGTCTGCAATTTCGGGGACAAGCCTTTATTTCGAAGTGGATTGTACAACAGGACCAGATCACCTTCTTCAAAACCTTTTGAATTTGCCGCTTGATCGAACCGGTCCTTCATCTTATTGCTCATCAGATGCGTATGCTGTCTTACCATTAGATGCAATTCATTCATTTCTTCCTTTAAGGCAGAACAATAATCTCCCTCATTTCTTACAGCTGTAGGATTCGTTCCAAACTTAAGATCAGCAGGGAGTCGCAGATCAGATCCGAAAATAATCTTTGCTGGCGTATAACCAGTTGTTTCGTGCTTCGCTGAACGATACGCCAACAGGAACATCTGGATGCACTTGTCCCAATTCCGTTGATCTTTATCGACGATTTTCCGCAGATGTTCTTCGAGCGTTCGATTGAATCTCTCTACCATCCCATCTGATTGTGGGTGTAACGCTGATGTCCGTGTCTTGTGGATGCCCAATAATGTACAGACTTCTTGGAAAATGGAAGATTCGAAATTCCTGCCTTGATCTGAGTGCAATTCGATGGGCACTCCGAACCTTGTTATCCAATTTTCTACAAACGCTTCGGCTACTGTCTTTGCTTCTTGGTTTGGTAAGGCATATACTTCTGGCCACTTACTGAAATAGTCCATGATAACCAGTAGATATTTGTTTCCGGCCGTACTGGTTGGGAACGGACCTGCAACATCCATTGCGACTCGTTCAAATGGTGATCCCACGTTGTACTGTTGTAGCCTACCGCGACTTTTGGCTTTAGGACCTTTAGCTGCCATGCACTCTACGCAATTACTTATCCATTCTGCTATGGAATCTCGACAACCGATCCAGTAGAACCGTTGTTTAATCTTCTCTATAGTTTTTGTAATTCCAAGGTGCCCTCCACTAGGTCCATTGTGATATTCTTTCAATACTTTCGGGATCATGGACTTCGGTACTATGATCAGCAGACGAGACTGTTTGCCGTCTTCGCTTTCCCAGGTACGATGAAGGTATCCATTAACGAGGTTTATGCTGTTCCATTGGGCCCAATATGCTTTTGCCGTTGGACTCTCGTTACTTATTTGTTCCTTTGGTGGTCGTACCCCATTTTCTTTGGCTATTATCAGCTTTGCAAGATCAGGGTCCTCCAGCTGATTGATTCTGATGCGGTGAGGAGTCCAATCATCCTCAGGTTCTATATTCAGTAATCGCACGTCGATTATACCTTCTTTTCCCTCTGATTTGGAGCAATGTTTACATTCCAGTGGACAAGGGCGACGTGATAATGCATCCGCATTTTTGTGGTGAATCCCCTTTCGATGTTCCGTTTCGAAGTCGTAATTCTGTAATCTTTCGATCCATCGTGCAATTTGGCCTTCCGGATTCTTAAACTGTAATAACCATTTTAATGCTGCATGATCAGTCCTCAGCAAGAATCGTTGTCCATACAAATACTTGTGGAAATGTTTTACACATTCCACCACAGCTAGTAGTTCTTTTCGTGTCACACAGTAGTTTTTCTCTGGTTTCCCGAGCACTCTGCTGTAATACCCAATTACTCTTTCTTGTCCGTCGATGAGCTGAGACAGGACACCTCCAATTCCATAAGCGCTCGCATCTGTATCCAGGATGAATTTCTTTCCAGGTATTGGATAAGCTAACATCGGTGCCGTACAAAGTAGTTCTTTCAGCTGCTCAAACGCTTTTTCTTGTTCCAACTGCCATACAAACGGGCGATTCTTCTTTGTTAAATCATGTAAACTTCTAGCCACGTTCGCAAATCCAGGTACAAAACGGCGGTAATACGTGCATAAGCCGAGGAAGCTGCGGAGTTCATGTATGTTGGTGGGTTGAGGCCAATCTTTAACTGCTTTTATTTTTCCCTCCTCGGTGTGAATCCCCTCAGTTGACACTTTATGTCCGAGATATGTGACCTGCTTCTTCCATAATGAACACTTTTTGGGATTCAAGCGTAATCCGGCTGATGCTATTCGCTGAAAGACTTCCTCTAGATTTTTCAGATGATCATCAAAACTTTTTCCCATGATGATAATGTCATCAAGATACACCAAACATGTCTTCCAGTTGAGTCCTTTTAACACATGTTCCATCAGTCGCTCGAACGTTGCAGGCGCATTGCATAACCCAAATGGCATCACAGAGAATTCCCATAACCCGTCGCCCATACTGAAAGCGGTCTTTTCACGGTCACATTCATCGATCTAGACTTGCCAATATCCACTTTGTAGATCTAATGTAGAAAACCATTTCGCTCCAGACAAGGTGTCTAATGTATCGTCGATTCTTGGTAGAGGATAACTGTCTTTCTTTGTGACATCATTCAACTTCCTATAATCTACGCAGAAACGGGTGCTACCATCTTTCTTTTTAACTAAGACGATAGGTGAGCTCCATGGACTTATTGAAGGTTCGATTACACCGTTTTTATGCATGTCTTCAATAATTTTGTTAGCATCCTCACGTTTTGCTAGTGGAACCCTACGCGGTGCTTGTCGGATTGGTTTAGCGTCTCCGGTATTTATGCGATGTTTGACTATGCCGGTTCTTCCTGTGTTTCCTTCGTTTGCAAATATGGATGCGTATTTTTCTAATAGTTTTTCTGCTTTTAATTTTTCATTTCCATGCAGTTCGTTCAGCAAATTATTTAGGAGTGTAGGACTTATCTGTTGTGGCTCAATAGTAGGCTTCTGTTGTGACCGTTCGCATCGTGCTATTGCACTTATATTCTGGCACTGTCCAATTACTGCTCCTTTCTTCAGACTTATAGGCGTGTTGAATTCATTCACTACTCTGACCGGAATGGTGGCGTCGTCTCTAGTTTTCACAAGCGTTCTTCCTACCAATATTTGTGTATCTATTTTTGTTGGTTCCAGGGTACCAATTATGACTTCGCAGAACACTTTTCCCGCAACAGCTGCTTCCTCTCCAGTGGCCGTTCGAAGCCTGCAACCAACTAATGGTTCAACCGTTCCTCTCACCACATCCGGTCGGATAATTGAATGTGTGGCACCAGTATCAAAAGTAAGCGTTGACAGTCGTCCATTTACGATGCCGTTGATAGTAAGATTGTTGTCATGGCGACCTATTTGTGATATCGAGATGGCGGGGCAAATAGTTGTGGGAACCAGCTCACGCCCCTTTGAACTGTTCCGTTTTAGTTTAACGACTTGTGAGATGTGGATGCTCCGTCCTCGTTATCTGTTGGTTGTTTCCGTTTTGATGGGTTTACTTTTATATTGCAATTTCGGGCAAAGTGACCCGCTTTTCCACAGTTGAAACATCTTCCTGTTGTATTTACTCGCGGTGAAGCAATTGTCTTCAGAGTTTTCAATATTTCTTCCATCAGCGCCGGTTGTTCCATTTCAACTCTTTGTACTTTGTGTGCTGGTTTACTTAGTAGGGAAGCTGTTTCCTGTGTGAGGGCGTGCGAAACCGTTTCAGCAAACGTTCTTTTTGGCAATGCATATGTGGCGCGTTTGGTGTCCAACATCACGAATTCCATTTATGAAACATTGAATTTTTACCCTCTCAATGTAATCCACAGGTGCATCTGCATTTGCCAAATGAGCCAGTCGTTCGATTTCAGTTGCGAACTCTTGTAATGACTCGTTCATCTTCTGACCCCTATTTTGCAGTTCGATCTGGTATATTTGTTTCCGGTGCTCACTACCATATCGTCTTTCTATCGCACTCATCAATGCCTCATAGTTGTCCCGTGCACAGTCTGGAATAGTCTGAAGGATTTCTGCCGCAGGTCCTTTCAATGATACAAACAAGGACGCCACTTTGTCCGCTGCATTCCAGTTATTGGCCATTGCTGTCTTTTCAAACTGAAGTTTGAAAATTTGAAATGGAATACTTCCATCGAATGTGGGTGCCTTCAATCTTTGATTATTTGTTGATGGTGTAGGGCCATGTAGTTGCAGTTCTCGCACACGATTACTTAATTGAAGAACTTCTGATTTTAAATTTTCTTCGTCATTTTTTAAAGTGCTTAATTCGTCTTCAAATTTTGAAAATTTCTCTTGCACTTGTGTATTATTTTCTGTAATCTGTTGTGCCAAACGCTTTTCTAACTGCGTATTATTTTCAGTCATTTGTTGTGTAAGGCAAGACTTTAACTGTGATGTATTTTCTGCTATTTGCTGTGCCAGACGATTTTCTGTTTGCACTGCCTTTTCCGCATTTTCAGCATTTGCTGTGCCAGACGATTTCCTGTTTGCACTGCATTTTCTGTATTTTCAGCTATTTTCTGTAAAGCCACTAACAGCATGTTCATGTCCACACTCAATGATGTTCGTTGTTCTTCTACTTTTTCTTCTACCTTTGTAGAAGTTTCTGGCCCATCAAATTCGAACTCGTCCACATTAATTCCATACGCTTCCATTGCTTCACGTAATCGTGCCTGCAGATCCGCCTTTTGCCCGCTTATCGGCAATTTACGCTCCTCCAGTTCCTTTTTCAAATGCTGAATTCTCGATTCTCCGAATTTAACCATCTTGAATCCCACTTCTGACACCAATTGTTACGAATTTATTCTTTGCTAGTTTTACTTTACTAGGTTCGTATCTCTGAATTGACAAATAAAAGCCGTTTAATTCACTTCAACAAAATCTCTTTATTTTACAACTCGTCTACACTATAACAGTTTACTCTTAGCACTGATTGATTACGTTGGCGCTGCCACGGCTTATATAGCCACGCACTTCTTGCTGATGCCGACGTGTCCTTCTAGAATATTGCGTCTGGAAATTACCAGAACATAATGCTATACGGCGCCAGACGCATGTAGACAGCCGCGGCGCCAGACTCAGCAATTGTTGAAGTACACAAGCAGACAATGCGGCGCCAGATGTCTACAACAAGACAAATGCTATTCCATATACCTACAGCTATTGTTCATAATAAGGGATGCATATAGCAATACAAATACAACTTAATACTACTTTTTGTAACAATATGGTCGTCAACAGCTGACATCACCTGATCGAAATAGTTGATTTTTTGGCACAGAGATTTAAATAAAATGACTTAAAAATAGTAAAGAAGTTGCAGTAAAAGCGAGTTAGCAATGTTTTTTGGTGTTAGGTTCCCCAAGAAGCCACATATAAAATATACAATACTAAACAAAATTATTTGTAATAATTTAAACAAAAATAGATAGATTCTTCAAATATTCATAATAAAATAAAAAAGATTTACCAATATTTTGATACAATAAATAAAATTTTGATCAAAACTAGATAAATTTAATCTTTATGAATTTTAATAATCGAAATATATTTGAAAATTGAACAAAACCGTACTTAAAATAATAAATTGGATAGCATAACACGGCAACACACTCGTGCCTTTTCTAAGGCATTTGGCCGGTTTAGTAGCAGAATATTTAGGAACCCCTAACGAACTGCCTGGGCTTTTGCCCTAAGTCTTTCCTCATTCTATTGCATTCTTAATGTAATTTCTGTCATTCTACAAGCTTTCGCCTGTGTAGGTGTTTTTTTTTATAGTAAGAGGAAGCATCGAAAGCCGGAGTGCGGAACTTTAATCCGCTAAACCTAACCTACTCCCAACTCAAGACTCTCCCACGGAACCACCAGATAAGGTATTACTTCATGGGAGTGACAAGACATTTTACGTCTCTGCTGTAACTGTCTTAATATAGTCATGATGAAAGTTGCCGCTTCTCGGACAGCTATCCACGTGTCAGAGGACTGACACATAAATGCAGTCAAATTTTCCAACGTTAGGCTACCACCTAGTGCAGTTTCTAACTTTTCCCTTATGTTTCGAAACCGAGGACAATGGAAAAACACGTGTTCAGAGTCTTCTATGGACTCCGCACACATCGAACAATACGGACTGACGTCATTTTGAAATTTGTATAGGTAGCCTCTGAAGCACCCATGCCCACTTAATATTTGGGTCAGATGGAAATCCAGGTCCTCATGTCGTCTACTTATCCACGTATGGATGTCAGGTATAAGTCTGTGGGTCCACCGTCCTTTAGTTGAGGTTTGCCACCGTTGCTGCCATATAGTTATGCTCTTCTTTCTCTCTTCTCTCTTTTGAATTTCTGTAATTGGCGCTGATAGCTCATAAAGTCTCATGAGCTCGTCACTCTGGATGTCTATGGGCAGCATACTAGCTAGTACTTCAGATGCTTCGCTGGAGATAGTTCGGAAAGCACTTGTAACTCTTATTGCTGTGAGTCTATGCACCGAATTTATTTGTTTGGCATATGCTTTTATGTTTAGTGCCTATCTCCATACTGGAGCTGCATAACTGAGCTCATAGCTTTTGCGTTTAGAAGTCGGCGGCTGGAGCGCACACAGCCTCTATTTGCCATCATTCTTGATAAGGCGTTATAAATCTTATTTGCTTTATTTGCTATGTTTGCCAAGTGCTGCTTGAATTTCAGTTTGGAGTCCAATATTACCCCTAAATACTTCAACTGTGGTTGTGAAGTGATTACGCACTCTCCTATAGTGAGAGTTATTATTTCCTCAATTTTTCTGATGCTTATGAGCAATACCTCTGTTTTGTGCTCAGCCAGTTCCAAACTCTTGGAAGAAAACCATTGGCGTAGACTATTTATACATTCGTTACATTTATGTTGTAGGTCATCAAGTTGTTTACCTACTGCTACCACTATAAGGTCCTCCGCGTATGCGATTAGCTTAACGTTTTTAGGCTGTGGAGTTCTTAGCACCCCATCATAAACCAGATTCCATAAGAGAGGGTCTAAAATAGATCCTTGTGGTACTCCACTTGTAATAGGGTAGCTCTTGATGCCTTCGGTGGTGTCGTAGATCAGCTTTCTATTTTTAAAATAACTCATAACGATATTTATGAGGTACTGAGGGGCGCGTATTCCGTATAGGGCTTCGAATATATTTTCCCATTTAGCAGAGTTGAATGCATTCTTCACATCCAGGGTGATCAGCGCACAATATTTTTTTGTACCACCTTTCCATCTTTTTCCACTTACTGCTCTTTTCGCAGTGTCGACAACTTCTTTCGGTGCATCGATAGTCGACCTCTGTTTTCGTATTGTCTTTCTGATAGTCCGCCGGTTTCTTATTATGCTTTCGTACACTTTGCCCATTGTGTCGTGCATACACAGAGGTCGATACGAAGAAGGTTCATATGGTGTTTTTTTTTTGGTTTTGAGATTAAAACCAGACGCTGGACTTTCCAGGGATCGGGGAACATCCCTTCTTTTATGCATGCGTTGTACATTTTTGCAAAAAGAGTGGGCTTCGAAATTATGGCTACCTGTTTGTTTGGTATTCCGTCGATTCCAGGCGCTTTGTTGTTTTTGATTTTTTTGTCTATGGCCAATAGTTCTTCTTCTGTAACCAGTGGGGGTGATTCAGCATCTTCGTTTCGTTGCTCAGCGTTAGTAATCGGTTCATGCGTCGGAAATAATGCCTCGACGACTTTCTTCATGAACGTGGGGCATTTGGGTTGCTGCCGCTTATTTTTGAATTTGGACATACAGGATTTATAAGCAGTCCCCCAGGGGTCTTTATTCGCTCCTCCACAGATTTTTTCAAAACAGTTTCTTTTGCTTCGGGTTATAGCTGACTTTAAGAGCTTTTTGTGGCTTTTAAAAGCTTCTTTGAGACGGTTTTCGTTTTCGTCGCTTTGATTGCGTTGTAGGCGACGTCGAGCTGAGTAACAAAGCTTTCTCAGCGTGGCGATTTCTTCATTCCACCAGTATACAGGGGTTCGCCTATTGTGACATTTCGTCTTTGGCATTGTAGCGTCGCAAGCGGCCACCAGTTCCTTTCGCAATGCGGTTACTAAGTGGACGCTGCCTTCGTCCGATGCTACTGCCGCACTCCAGGCTATCTCAAAAACGTTAGTATCAAAATCTGTTTGTTTCCAGCTTCTTTTTCGTGTAGTGTTAATGCGTGAGGGTTCCTGGGCCCGAGAGAACGAAACTTCTGCAATGATTGCCATGTGGTCACTATATGTAAACATGTCTGACACCTCCCACTTAATGTGTCTGCGTAGCACGTCAATCGCAAACATCAGGTCTATTATAGAGCCTTTAGTTCCTTTTTGATTTGTATTTTTGGTGCCACTATTAATAATTGTGAGGCTGGTTTGGCTCAGGAATTCTAGAACCAGGCGTCCACGATGGTTTGAACATTAAAGTGACCTGCCATTATTATCGGTGATTTGCATCTGCTTTCTAAAGACAACTCAAGGAGGAAGTCTTCAAATTCTCTATTGGATGCGCTGGGACGGGCATAACAGCTTACGAAATACATTCCTCCTATTTGCGCCCATGTGAAACCATTTTTTGCTTCTCTGCAGCAAGATGTGAATGATTGTCCGTTGAAGGACCATATTGCAGCTTTGCCACTTATATCTATGCTCCAAGTACTTTCCGAACGTTGGCAATATTGCTCACTCGGTAAGGCGACATCAATGTTGCTTTTAATTATGGTTTGTTGCAGCAGTGCTTGTGCTGCGGCGCAGTGATTTAAGTTCAGCTGCAATATTCTCATTTTTTCGTTGTTTTTGGCAACTCCATGTACTTAGGGCAAGTCGTGCTCAGAACTGAATGCTCCCCTTTGCACAGCATGCAATTTGGTGTATTAGTGCATGCTTTTGATACATGTCCCGGGCTTCCACAACGAGAGGACCTGTCTATAACACTGCTACATTTACGCGCCATGTGGCCTGGATCGAAACATCTGTAACACCGGGAAATAGGCGAGTACTCCCGGAGGCGACAGATCGACCACCCGATCTTTACTTTGCCTATTTTAAGGGCAGTCTTAGCGTCTTGAACCCGCAGGCTTATAAGGGCTATTTGAGTGCCGCTTCTTGTCTTCCGCATATTTTTGATATTTGCTGGCCCTATATTTTGAAAACCACAGTCCTTTTGTAAAGCGTTGCAGATCTCTTCGGGAGTGATTATCTCGTCCAGGTCCTTGCACATTATAGTGACGTTATGCGTTTTTTGCTGTATTACAGCCATTTCTCCAATAACCCCCTCTAGAGCGCTCTCAAACGGATCTGCTCTCTTGTCTGCTTGGGGTTTTAATTCTAGTAGCAAGTCTCCTTTGAGCGTTTTTCTAATGTGCCTTACGTTTGTGCCCAGATCCTCAAGGCCACTATCGCACTTAATTTTCTTCAGAATATCCGCATATGATCCTCCGTCCTTTTTGGTTATAATAATGGCGTCTGGTTTCGTGCGAATTCTTTTTTCAACCGGCGTTCTCTTTTTTACCACGTCCACCCATTTCTCGGATGCGGGCTTATCTGCGGAACTGTCTTTCGGTACAATCTTAATGACCTCACTATATGACACCTGGGCTTTATCGTTCGTGTTTTTGGGTTTTTTTGTTGGTGGTAAGTGACCTGATAGCTCTCGTACCCTCTTTGGCGTTTGCTTTTCTCTGGGGATAGGGGATACTTGCGACGCTTTCCCTACCATGGCTCTTTTCAGCGGTTTCTCTGAATTTTCAGCCTTGTCGTACAGGCTTGTTATGTAGCTTACAAGGTCTCGCATAGCTTGATTAATATGCCTCTGGCCAGACATCATGGTTTCAAGCTCCTTAATTTTTGTGCCCAGTTTGCAAAAAATATTGCCAGATTCATTTTCTTCGTTCTGCATTTGCTCATATTTATCGCATTTGTTATGTTGGCAGGCGTTTTCATAACTTTTTATCGTTCCAGCAGCGGTGATCTCCTCATTTTTGCCTTTTGGAGGTGTTCTCAATATCTTTGAATTCCTCCGAAAAGGATTCTCTGGTGTACTTCCCGAACTATTTTCAGAGGCCATATCTCTGCCAGAAAATAGTTGGGAACACCTGTCAATGGGTATATTCAGTCCTTTGTTCTAAAACCTTATTTGCTTTTTTAATGGTTGGCAATGCCGTAACTAAAGGCAAAGCGAAGAAGGAAAAACGAAAAAGGAGAAACAGCTGATCGAGCAAAACAAAATTAAGTGCACGTTTTGTTTCACTGTTATATGGGGAAAAACTAAAAAGGGACAAGTAAGTAAAAAATAAAATTTTGATACAAATCAGATTTTACTTATCTATTTGCTAGGTTCAGTATCCAAATTGAAAGCTCCAGTCTCCCGGTAAGTCGTTACCTAAACTGTCACTTTCACTAATTGTAATTTATGATTTCGCGAAATATTCAGGCACTGCAAAGAAACCCGTCTACTCACTTCAAACACAACACGTATCGCTCATTTGCTGCAAGACCGGCATAAGTCAAAAAAATCGATTCTCCAGAAAACGCGTTTAAAGTTTTCAACTGACTACAACCTTACACGGTGACTCCAACCTTACAACTCTTCTCAAGCGGAGCATATAAGAGATATTCATATGAATTTTTCACTCAACATGAAGTATGATATAACGAACAATTCTGCAGCATTAACTCAAAAATCACGTTTTTTGATTTATGCCGGTCTTGCAGCAAATGAGCGATATGTAGGTATGGGTCAAAATGGTAGGACTTGTTACTTGTAGGTTTATACAATGGTGCAGCAGCACGACAGTGAATTGAAAATGGTGTTGTGAATTCTGCTACATGAACATTTGTGAGAAGGCAGCAACATAACAATAGCCGGAATGTACACAGACAACACAGCTGTCCATTTTGCATGTACACAATTTACATTTTACATATTAGAGGCATCACCACTCTTCCTTATCTCTCTACCTTTAATTCTACTGTCAACTCTACTGTCGTTGGCAAATATAAGAATATATCGACTGTGACCTTAAGAACGTGTGTATTTTAATATTTGACAGATGTCGTTTGCAGTCTGTCGCGGTCATGGTGTTCAGCCTATCAGTGGCAATCCATCAATCATCAATATTAATCACATTCCAAATATCACAATATATATTGAGCGTGTGACAGCTGCTATGAAATACCAGAGAACGTACAATATAGAGAAGGTTCATGGTGTACCGATTGTCATGACGTTCCCCTTTTTGGACGGGTTGAGTTTTCTATTAGTGGATTTCACCACAAAAATATTATTAGCGGATTTCACCAATATTTAACATGAGGGGGTCGAAAATAGCAGAATTGAGCATTTTCATTGTTAAATGAGAAAAGTGATGCTAATTTCAATGTTTAGAAATGTACGCTTACAGATTCGTGCGTTTACAATGCGCAAACGACTATGTTTATCATTTATGGATATTCTCTATATACATATGTATTTGAAAACAAAGCTATGTATGTATGTATGTGCAATTTGACCTATTTAATGATAAATTCCATTAAATCTGTTGGAATTTATAATAAAGTCATATTTCCATTATTACCTAAATATTACCTATATATTTCCATTATTACCTAGTATGTATATATGTATGTATGCATTAGAGGTTTTGATAACATTTTGAAGACCAATCCGACGCACATATTTGCATATGGATGTACATAATTATGTGTACATATAAACAGATTTTTTAAAACCATACCCGTAATAATGATTTTTTGATAAAATCCCGTTGTGATAAAATCCTAAGAGTCATATGCATATAATTATGTGTACATGTAAACAGATTTCAAAAACCGTACGCATAAAGTTCACATATTCACATATGTACATATGTAATTTTGTGTTCATGTAAACAAATTTGAAAGAATCATTCGCGTAATGTTTGTAAATTTGTCTACACACAATTTTTTATGAAAATATATACACCCATTTTTTCATATATAAACTCCGTTGTCAAGGACAACCAACGAATGGCCGCCGATTGTCACCGCTTTCCTTGCCGCTGAAACAGCTTTGCCTACAAACCAGCGTAAATATGTACATATGTTTATGCGTGAGCTTGCATACATATCGACGCAGCTGCGTAAAAATATTTCAGAATTACAAAATATTTTCTACATTCCTTGACAAATACAGTCAATCCCGGTTATGTGCCACAATCAAAGATACAGATATTTGTGGTTTGTAAAAATAAAAATATAATATGGCACATAAGCGAGTGTGGATACTTAAGCGAGTGGTATTTAAAACAATAATTTCTATGTATTTCAAAAAAAAAAGCCCGTGAGATGCAGCAAAATATAATATAGGCTGTTAAGAGTGTTGAGGGAGGGATTTGATTTTCATTTAAACGGAGTACTACTTAACCGGGATGGACTGTATACATTAGGGCGATTCAAGTTTCTTAGAAAAAAAGAAAGAGAAAATAACTGAAAAAGAATTTGAGCTCATTCGGATAAGATTTAGAACTGCCTCAACGACGTCAAATTTTACCACTGGTTATGTTATTCAATTTAGTGATTTGCTATTGCATTGTTTTTATCAATATTTGTTTTGAACATATCAATCTTATTTTTTTTTCTCTTTGGCTTTAAAGAGCGTGTTTCAAAAAGCGAGAAGAAATAGCAAAGCAAAGCAAAATGTAAAAATAGCGGTACTTTAACGTAAAAATTGGCGTCGACTACGGAATAAGTGTATTTTGTCAGTTTTGATTTACTCTCAAACAGAAGCAGTCTGTACGTTTAAATTGTTATAAATAATAAATTATTTTGTAATAATTTGTTATAATCTTGTAATAATTTGACTAATAAGTAATAATATGACTTCTACGCGATCTAAAAGTACAATTCATCTGATTGGCAAATCCAAACGTTTCTTTGATGGCAGGCTGTTACCAACGGTTCTTGATACTTTACAAGTTTATTTTTTCCATAATTCAGAACTTAATAAATCTCAAAGAGATAGCGTGAAAATAGTTGTTCAAAGCATTTGTGATATATGGTGTAAAGCAAATATTCCGATTGTTGAGGGGCGGAATATTATAAGAAAAATGACATCAATATTGGATGAATATCGCAATATCTGCCGGAATAAAAATCGCAGAAGTTATGTGCAGATTGCTAAAGAAAATACGTTTATGGGAAACATTAGTTTAATCTTTGACATAGCTCATCATGATGTTTTGAATTTAATAAAAATCGAAGAAGATAAGCAATTTTTATTAGACCAAAGGTCAGAAAGAAAGTATGTGATGGGTAGAGTAGACGTAAAATATGTGCAAAAAAAAGAAATAAAAGCAGCGAAGGTATTGAAAATGATGGACAGAGATGAAAAAGAAGAAATCAGAAAACGAAAAACATTAGAACCTGCAACGCTTTCAACCTCTCTTAGCGACGAAGAGTTTGATCATGATGATGATAAAGATGATGAGTTTATTAGTCAAAATAAAACATTAATACCGCGAAATAAAGAAATTAAACAGCGTAAAATAATGTCAGGAAATCTTGCGTCCGCATTGGATCGCACGAATACCAGTAACAGGAAAGTTAATTTTGGTTTTTAAGTTGACATGTATTTTAACAATATACTTATTTCTTTAATACAAATTATAGGAAAGCAGCCTATATTCTTTCAGCAGTTGCTCAAACGTATAGTGCGGATCATGCTTCTGAAACTGTTTTATCAGTCAGCAACATTCGTAGAATGCGTAGTCAGTTCCGAAGTCAACATGCTTCAAACCTTAACGGAATATTATCGCCCAATGTTCCTTTAGTTATACATTTTGATGGAAAATTACTACTTGCAATTTCAAGGGGTCCATCTAAGGACGATCGAATTGCCATTGTCGTCTCCGGCTTAAAGACTGAAAAACTGCTTGGAGTACCCAAAACTGAGAAAAGTACCGGAGAAGAAATTTCACAAGCAGTTTTTGCAGGTATAAAGATGTGGACAACCAACGAATGGCCGCCGATTGTCACCGCTTTCCTTGCCGCTGAAACAGCTTTGCCTACAAACCAGCGTAAATATGTACATATGTTTATGCGTGAGCTTGCATACATATCGACGCAGCTGCGTAAAAATATTTCAGAATTACAAAATATTTTCTACATTCCTTGACAAATACAGTCAATCCCGGTTATGTGCCACAATCAAAGATACAGATATTTGTGGTTTATAAAAATAAAAATATAATATGGCACATAAGCGAGTGTGGATACTTAAGCGAGTGGTATTTAAAACAATAATTTCTATGTATTTCAAAAAAAAGCCTGTGAGATGCAGCAAAATATAATATAGGCTGTTAAGAGTGTTGAGGGAGGGATTTGATTTTCATTTAAACGGAGTACTACTTAACCGGGATGGACTGTATACATTAGGGCGATTCAAGTTTCTTAGAAAAAAAGAAAGAGAAAATAACTGAAAAAGAATTTGAGCTCATTCGGATAAGATTTAGAACTGCCTCAACGACGTCAAATTTTACCACTGGTTATGTTATTCAATTTAGTGATTTGCTATTGCATTGTTTTTATCAATATTTGTTTTGAACATATCAATCTTATTTTTTTTTCTCTTTGGCTTTAAAGAGCGTGTTTCAAAAAGCGAGAAGAAATAGCAAAGCAAAGCAAAATGTAAAAATAGCGGTACTTTAACGTAAAAATTGGCGTCGACTACGGAATAAGTGTATTTTGTCAGTTTTGATTTACTCTCAAACAGAAGCAGTCTGTACGTTTAAATTGTTATAAATAATAAATTATTTTGTAATAATTTGTTATAATCTTGTAATAATTTGACTAATAAGTAATAATATGACTTCTACGCGATCTAAAAGTACAATTCATCTGATTGGCAAATCCAAACGTTTCTTTGATGGCAGGCTGTTACCAACGGTTCTTGATACTTTACAAGTTTATTTTTTCCATAATTCAGAACTTAATAAATCTCAAAGAGATAGCGTGAAAATAGTTGTTCAAAGCATTTGTGATATATGGTGTAAAGCAAATATTCCGATTGTTGTGGGGCGGAATATTATAAGAAAAATGACATCAATATTGGATGAATATCGCAATATCTGCCGGAATAAAAATCGCAGAAGTTATGTGCAGATTGCTAAAGAAAATACGTTTATGGGAAACATTAGTTTAATCTTTGACATAGCTCATCATGATGTTTTGAATTTAATAAAAATCGAAGAAGATAAGCAATTTTTATTAGACCAAAGGTCAGAAAGAAAGTATGTGATGGGTAGAGTAGACGTAAAATATGTGCAAAAAAAAGAAATAAAAGCAGCGAAGGTATTGAAAATGATGGACAGAGATGAAAAAGAAGAAATCAGAAAACGAAAAACATTAGAACCTGCAACGCTTTCAACCTCTCTTAGCGACGAAGAGTTTGATCATGATGATGATAAAGATGATGAGTTTATTAGTCAAAATAAAACATTAATACCGCGAAATAAAGAAATTAAACAGCGTAAAATAATGTCAGGAAATCTTGCGTCCGCATTGGATCGCACGAATACCAGTAACAGGAAAGTTAATTTTGGTTTTTAAGTTGACATGTATTTTAACAATATACTTATTTCTTTAATACAAATTATAGGAAAGCAGCCTATATTCTTTCAGCAGTTGCTCAAACGTATAGTGCGGATCATGCTTCTGAAACTGTTTTATCAGTCAGCAACATTCGTAGAATGCGTAGTCAGTTCCGAAGTCAACATGCTTCAAACCTTAACGGAATATTATCGCCCAATGTTCCTTTAGTTATACATTTTGATGGAAAATTACTACTTGCAATTTCAAGGGGTCCATCTAAGGACGATCGAATTGCCATTGTCGTCTCCGGCTTAAAGACTGAAAAACTGCTTGGAGTACCCAAAACTGAGAAAAGTACCGGAGAAGAAATTTCACAAGCAGTTTTTGCAGGTATAAAGATGTGGAATATGTGCCATCAAATTGTCGGAATGTCTTTTGATATCACTGCATCAAATACGGGTCGATTGAAAGGAGGATGCGTTCTTTTGGAGCAGAAACTGAAAAAAAATTACTTTGGCTAGCTTGTCGGCACCACATCTTTGAAGTAATTTGCGGAGATGTTTTTAAAGCATTATTTGGTTCAACATCTGGCCCTGGCGTAAAAATATTTAGGTCATTTCCGGAATTATGGCCAAACATTAATCGAAACGAATACGAGAAATGTTCTGATAGTCGAAAAAGTAATGAATTACTCTCATTTAAAATAGAAGCAATAGCTTTTGCAAGCGATATTTTAAAGAAAAATTCAGGGCAATTGTTAAGAGAAGATTACCGTGAATTATTAGAACTAACGTTGATATTCTTGGGAGAAACTCCTCCACGCGATATCAGTTTTCGAAGTCAATTCAATCTTGATGCACCGCAGCAAAAGGCTTGTGTTGAGTTCGGTATATTTATTACATTAATATACGTAAAAGCTTGGATACAAAGTCCAAATGGCTGTGACGCACCTTATAATGACTTAAATCTAATAAAATATTTTTCTGAGTATAGCACCATATCAAAAATAATATCAGAGACCGTAAAAGCTGCATTAAGTCGACACTTATGGTATTTAAGCGAAGAACTAGCTCCAATTGCCCTTTTCTCAGATTTGGTACCTAAAACAATGAAAAGTTTGATGGTGACTCGAATAAATGAGTTCAAAATGCAAAAGCCTGTTAAAAGATTTGTTAAATATATTGGTACAGAAGATCTGAGTGATAAAACAATAGCTTTTTTCATTAGTCCTGCTTGTCATATGTACTTTATTTGAAATATTGAAATTGGATGTCACTTTTCTAAATGGAGACATAGACTCGTGGAATCAAAGCAAATCTTTTAATGAAGCAAAAAAATATATAATGGCTTTGAAAGTCGTAAATGATAGTGCTGAAAGAGTAATTGCTCTAGCGACAAATTTTAATCACTCCTTAACGACAAACGAGAGCGAAAAATAATTTCTATTGCAAGTTGTGGAGAGTCACCGTAAAAACTTCCCTAATTGTAACAAAAGCACTTTCAAAATATTTGAATGTGAAAATATGTAACAAAAAATGAAATAATATGAATTATATAATTAAAAATGTATTTACCAATGATTTTCCAGTAAAATAAGACATATGTATGAACAAATTATATTAATTTTTTTTTTTGATTCAGCATATATTAGTGAATTTTGAATTCGTTGAGGCAGTTCTAAATCTTATCCGGATGAGCTCAAATTTTTCTTCAGTTATTTTCTCACCAAAAGGATCCAAAAAATCAAAGAGCACTTCAACATTTCAAAGTTTTAAAATTTTGAACGGCCCTAGTACACATGAATCAGAGGAATATTAAATATTTTCTTTGAAACATTTCTTAAATTGAAAATCGACAAATAATCAATGTTGTCAATTTTATTATAATATATTTTAATACTTATTTTTGCGGGGTTGACACTTTTTCCTTCTCATACATTTCAGAAACATATTCAATTTATGATTTTTAGCTTTTGAAATCGTCGCGGAAAGACGCTTGTTGGCAAGGCATGCTCGGGGAGATATAATGGCGTCTGCTTTTATGAATGAATCGAATATGCTTTTTGAAAATACGTTTGCGTTCATGAATGAAAATTTTGTTGTTGGGTAATTTACTATAAATTTTGACGTCGGCAATTTGGCTGCCATATTGGTTTCTGATGCTTTTTCAAACGATTTTGTTTTTGTAGAATAATATTTGTAATTTTTGCGGGTGACATATCCACATGTGAATGCATGTATGTATGTTGTGTATGCATTGTTTGTGTGGGAATGTCATACGCACATATTTACATGTGTACTCATATTGTAAGTATGTATGATGATTTTTGAGACTATTGATGTTTTTCCAGAAGAATGTTTGTATTTTCTTATATACATGCTTACACATATATTATTTGTGTCATACGCACATACATATGTATGTACGTAAATATAGAGAAGCGTGCGCTTTTTATATTACTGATAATATCTTGATTTGAAATTCTGCTGGATAGATGCGTATGAAAGTTTTAAATGATAAGAGGTGTGATTTGCATATATGTATTATTATTGTAATATATTATTTTTTTGGATTTTATGATAATATATCATATATATAGCATATAAGTATATGCATACATGTGAAACATTATTAAAGATAAGAAATATTTAAAAAGTAGCCTTTATTTGCACATTATTTACAAATATTGCTTGGAGAATTGCATATCTTAATAATAATATTATCATTTTTGCATTAATTCACAAAAATTCGCAAAATTATATTCATATCAATTGATATGAGCATGTAAACGTATAAAAATATAAGCCAAAAGGCCAACATGCGTCTGTAAAAGCAATGTATATTTCAGAGCATAATTTTCATAGAAATCTCAGCTCTGTTCACTCATTTCTGTTAAAATTTCTCCTGCCGAGCCAAAAGTGGTGAAATCCTTCTTCTTCTTCTTAATTGGCGTAGACACCGCTTACGCGACTATAGCCGAGTCAACAACAGCGCGCCAGTCGTTTCTTCTCTTCGCTACGTGGCGCCAATTGGATATTCCAAGCGAAGCCAGGTCCTTCTCCACTTGGTCCTTCCAACGGAGTGGAGGTCTTCCTCTTCCTCTGCTTCCCCCGGCGGGTACTGCGTCGAATACTTTCAGAGCTGGAGTGTTTTCGTCCATTCGGACAACGTGACCTAGCCAGCGTAGCCGCTGTCTTTTAATTCGCTGAATATGTCAATGTCGTCGTATATCTCGTACAGCTCATCGTTCCATCGAATGCGATATTCGCCGTGGCCAACGCGCAAAGGACCATAAATCTTTCGAAGAATTCTCTCGAAAACTCGCAACGTCGACTCATCCGCTGTTGACATCGTCCAAGCCTCTGCACCATATAGCAGGACGGGAATTATGAGAGGCTTATAGAGTTTGGTTTTTGTCTGTCGAGAGAGGACTTTGCTTCTCAATTGCCTACTCAGTCCGAAGTAGCACCTGTTGGCAAGAGTTATCCTGCGTTGGATTTCTAGGCTGACATTGTTGGTGGTATTTACGCTGGTTCCAAGATAGACGAAATTATCTACAACTTCAAAGTTATGACTGTCAACAGTGACGTGAGTGCCAAGTCGCGAGTGCGACGACTGTTTGTTTGATGACAGGAGATATTTCGTCTTGCCCTCGTTCACTGCCAGACCCATTCGTTTTGCTTCCTTGTCCAGCCTGGAGAAAGCAGAACTAACGGCGCGGGTGTTGAGGCCGATGATATCAATATCATCGGCATACGCCAGCAGCTGTACACTCTTATAGAAGATTGTACCTGCTCGATTAAGTTCTGCAGCTCGAACTATTTTCTCCAGCAGCAGATTGAAAAAGTCGCACGATAGGGAGTCGCCTTGTCTGAAACCTCGTTTGGTATCGAACGGCTCGGAGAGGTTCTTCCCGATCCTGACGGAGCTTTTGGTGCCGCTCAACGTCAGTTTACACAGCCGTATCAGTTTTGCGGGGATACCAAATTCAGACATCGCGGCATAAGGGCAGCTCCTTTTCGTGCTGTCGAAAGCAGCTTTGAAATCGACGAATAGGTGGTGCGTGTCGATTCTCCTTTCACGGGTCTTTTCCAAGATTTGGCGCATGGTGAATATCTGGTCGGTTGTTGATTTGCGAGGTCTAAAGCCACACTGATAAGGTCCAATCAGTTCGTTGACGGTGGGCTTTAATCTTTCACACAATACGCTCGATAGAACCTTATATGCGATGTTGAGGAGGCTAATCCCACGGTAGTTGGCGCAGATTAAATTCATAGCACACTTAAATTCCAGTCGTTGGGCATGCTTTCGTCCGACCATATTTTCAAAGAAGCTGATGCATGCTCCTCATCAGTTCTTCGCCGACGTGTTTGAATAGCTCGGCCGGCAATCCATCGGCCCCTGTCGCTTTGTTGTTCTTCAGGCGGGTGATTGCTATTCGAACTTCTTCATGGTCGGGTAATGGAACGTCTGCTCCATCGTCATCGATTGGGGAATCGGATTCGCCTTCTCCCGGTGTTGTGCTTTCACAACCATTCAGCAGGCTGGAGAAGTGTTCCCTCCATAATTTAAGTATGCTCTAGGCATCGGTAACTAGATCACCTTTGGGGGTTCTACAAGAGTATGCTCCGGTCTTGAAGCCTTCTGTAAGCCGCCGCAACTTTTCGTAGAATTTTCGAGCATTACCCCTGTCGGCAAGCTTATCGAGCTGTTCGTACTCACGCATTTCGGCCTCTTTCTTCTTCTGTCTGCAAATGCGTCTCGCTTCCCTCTTCAACTCTCGGTATCTATCCCATCCCGCACGTGTTGTGGTCGATCGTAACGTTGCGAGGTAGGCAGCCTATTTTCTCTCCGCTGCGACACGGCACTCCTCGTCGTACCGGCTGTTCTTTTGCACTTTCCGAAAACCAATGGTTTCGGTTGCAGCTGTACGTAAGGAGTTTGAAATGCCGTCCCACAGTTCCCTTATACCGAATTGTTGATGAGTGCTCTCATAGAGCAGGAGTGCAAGCCGAGTAGAAAATCGTTCGGCTGTCTGTTGTGATTGCAGCTTCTCGACGTCGAACCTTCCTTGTGTTTGTTGGCGTGCGTTTTTTGCTGCACAGAGGCGGGTGCGAATTTTGGCTGCAAAAAAATAGTAGTCCGAGTCGATGGGTTAGTTCGTAAACGCAGTAATTTTGTGCAACCCTGCTGCATTCTTGCCGGCTGTGGTTGCTACTGCAAAATCGTTGCGATTCTACTGCCTTGCCATTGCGATTGTGCTGCGAAGAATTTTTTCGCATTTACGAACACCAGAGAAATGGAATTTTTAATTAACGTAATTATTGATGACCAGGAAACTCAGAGTGAGAATATTTTATTGAATTACAATAAAAAAAAGATTAAACATGTAAAGAGAAGAAATCTTTTACTAAAAAGTGATTTAAAAAATTCGTGGGATCTAAATGTAAATAAGGCTTATTATTATTATATAATCATATTAATAATAAAAAAAAATAAAGTCATACATATGTAGAATTAGAAATCATTTTACTCGCTCTTCCATTTCGCCTTTGGTTCTACGCAGTTTCAAAAAAATTACTGCAATGGCTGCGACAATTTGCCGAAGTGCTGCAAACTGCATGCATTAAAAAACTTTTGACGAAGAGCAGTATTGCCGCAGGTTTTTTTGACGAACGCGTTGCCCCTGCAAATATGCAGTGCAACCAAGTTACTGCGTTTACGAACTAACCCGATGTTAGGACCTCGGAGCGCACGCACATCTAAAACACTGGAGACGTGTCTTTCGTCTATCACAGCATGATCGATCTGGTTGGTAGTTTTTCGATCCGGAGACAGCCAGGTAGCTTGATGGATCTTCTTATGCTGGAATCTAGTACTACAGATAACCATATTTCAGGCCCCGGCGAAGTCGATCAGCCTCAACCCATTTGGGGATGTTTCCTCGTGGAGGCTGAATTTACCGACCGTAGTGCCAAAGATACCTTCTTTGCCCACCCTGGCGTTGAAGTCGCCAAGCACGATTTTGACATCGTGGCGGGGGCATCTCTCATAAGTGCGCTCCAAGCACTCATAAAAGGCATCTTTGGTCACATCGTCCTTCTCTTCCATCGAGGCGTGGGCGCAAATCAGCGATATGTTGAAGAACCTCGCTTTGATGCGGATTGTGGCTAGACGTTCATTCACCGCAGTGAATGATAGTACTCGGCGACGGAGTCTCTCTCCCACCACGAGTCCCACACCAAACCTGCGCTCCTTTATATGGCCACTGTAGTAAATGTCACAAGGACCTACTTGTCTCTGTCCTTGTCCCGTCCATCGCATTTCTTGGACGGCGGTGATGTCAGCCTTTATTTTCACGAGGACATCAACCAGCTGGGCAGCGGCACCTTCCCAATTAAGGGACCGGACATTCCAGGTGCATGCCCTCAATTCGTAGTCCTTATTTCGTTTTCCATGGTCGTCATCAAAAGGGTAGTCACTCATCCGAGGCTTGTTTTTCCTTTTCAGTGGGGGTGTTTTTTTACGTGGCGGGTCCCAAACCCAGCGCACAACCCTATGCAGGGGATGTTTCGCCTTCTCACTTTAGCTCGCCTTCAAACGGATGTTCTTAGGCTACCCAGAGGATTGGTCAAAGACCAGAAGTCGTGAGCTGCTTGAGTCATATGTAAAAGAATCGTTTCTGGCCACTCCCAAGTGAATGGCGATCAGAGAACTTTCCTCACTTGCGTGAACTTCTACACATGAATCCATCCTCCATCCTTTATTACATCTAACCCTTTCATTTACAGTGTCAGACTCTGCTTCTCTGGCTGCCAGAAGACGGTCAAGGGCCAATTTTCTGACTTCTATCCGTTCGTCAGTCATCATACTAAGGAGAATGTTTTCTGGAAGAGCAAAGAAAGCATTCTGTTGAACGGATGAATCGACAACCTTGCGCAGTTTAGCAGGTAAGTATCTCGACCTTTGAATTGCAGCATAGAGATGGCGCGAGCCATCTTTGATTGAACTGTTGAATCTTATTGAGAACCACAAAGGTGAGTAAACTATAAGTATGTACTTGACCAAAATCATTATTTCCTTTGTTGGTTTGTCAGTAGAAATGTATAATCTCAGAATTCTATTTGCACAGGTGAGCCAGCGAGATTTGTACATGTTACCTGGATGCATCGACGCTAAATCTGAGTAACATTGACCCGAAATTTCTGATATTTTATAGAGATAAGCTTGGTCTGTGCTAATTTGGGTCGGATTAATAACCTCAGAATGTAATTGGCTTTCAAATTTGACAACAGGCAACTTCTCACAATCAGGGAACAGTTTACCTATGTTGCCAGAGAATGTATTTGGACTCTTTGAGACACCATCTATGTGTTCGAAAAGAGCACGAAATGGAAGTCCGTTGAAATGTAGAAGTCAAACAACCCACTGTAATGGCCTACCTATTCTTTCTTCTAGTTTCTGAATGATTCCACCTTTCCAACCTGTGTTCGTGTTGCTGCCATCAGCACCGACAACTTCTAGATCACCACATCAACTGAATTGTCTTGTAAATGCTGTCATATAGCTGGTGTCTCGTCCTCAGCTGACCCGGAAGGAGAGGTGATGTGGCCAAAGTAATGACAACCAGGTTCCGCTATAAGAGAAATATGTTCCTCTTTGACAGTGGCGCGGTAGTACTTTTCACCTTCGCTGACTTGTGTAAGTATATTGTCTTTGCGGCCGTCAAAATACAGCCCATATACAGAGTCAATACTTTCGGTGTTTTGGAGCTTAACTACAACACTTTTTTTTGCCCCACTAATCTTGCATTTGTCAGTGACAAAGCTAGCCTGATCCTCTGTTATCAAACCTGCTTTTTTGGCATCCAGAAAAGCAGATGAAACAATCAAGGCCGCTGCTCTATCACTTACTCCAAATCCTTGGGCAGCTAAAGCAGTGTGTTCTAATACTAGTGTGTTTTGTTTGGTTTTAGAGGATGAAAGAGAAAATTCATCATCAGCATCGTTTTTCGAAGAATCCATGTGCGACTCACCTACATTGTTGTCGTCTGTATGAGAGTCTGGCTGATCTGAATGGTCACGTGTTCTAGCTGATACTTTTCTGGTAAGTGTTGATGTTGAATGACGTTTTGAAAGCTTTTCTTTACGTTCATTTTTCTTTGTAATCTTTTTTGTTTCAGGTAGATCAACACTTCCAATGCGACCAATTCTTCTGGTTCTCTGTTCCAAGAGAAATGGTTGTTCATTGATAAGAACTTTCCTTTCCTTTGGACAAGTGCAAGAAGAAAAATAAATGCATTTACAAGCAGCGATGTCAAATAATTTTCCGACAGAAGAGACAAAGACGTCTCTTTTAGAGCTCAAACCTATTGGGGTCCTTAAAAACATTTGTTTAAGTGTCAGAAATTTCTTATGGTATGTGGAGAGCATTTGTAAAACTCTGGTGTGTGAAATTATCGGAATAGATGACTTTGAGGATGGAGTCATGTGTAGAAGTTCACGCAAGTGAGGAAAGTTCTCTGATCGCCATTCACTTGGGAGTGGCCAGAAACGATTCTTTTACATATGACTCAAGCAGCTCACGACTTCTGGTCTTTGACCAAGTATCCTCTGGGTAGCCTAAGAACATCCGTTTGAAGGCGAGCTAAAGTGAGAAGGCGAAACATCCCCTGCATAGGGTTGTGCGCTGGGTTTGGGACCCGCCACGTAAAAAAACACCCCCACTGAAAAGGAACAACAAGCCTCGGATGAGTGACTACCCTTTTGATGACGACCATGGAAAACGAAATAAGGACTACGAATTGAGGGCATGCACCTGGAATGTCCGGTCCCTTAATTGGGAAGGTGCCGCTGCCCAGCTGGTTGATGTCCTCGTGAAAATAAAGGCTGACATCACGCCGTCCAAGAAATGCGATGGACGGGACAAGGACAGAGACAAGTAGGTCCTTGTGACATTTACTACAGTGGCCATATAAAGGAGCGCAAGTTTGGTGTTGGATTCGTGGTGGGAGAGAGACTCCGTCGCCGAGTACTATCATTCACTGCAGTGAATGAACGTCTAGCCACAATCCGCATCAAAGCGAGGTTCTTCAACATATCGCTGATTTGCGCCCACGCCCCGACGGAAGAGAAGGACGATGTGACCAAAGATGCCTTTTATGAGTGCTTGGAGCGCACTTATGAGAGATGCCCCCGCCACGATGTCAAAATCGTGCTTGGTGACTTTAACGCCAGGGTGGGCAAAGAAGGTATCTTTGGCACTACGGTCGGTAAATTCAGCCTCCACGACGAAACATCCCCAAATGGGTTGAGGCTAATCGACTTCGCCGGGGCCCGAAATATGGTTATCTGTAGTACTAGATTCCAGCATAAGAAGATTCATCAGCTACCTGGCTGTCTCCGGATCGAAAAACCACCAACCAGATCGATCATGTTGTGATAGACGGAAGACACGTCTCCAGTGTTTTAGATGTGCGTGCGCTCCGAGGTCCTAGCATCGACTCGCACCCGCCTCTGTGCAGCAAAAAACGCACGCCAACAAACACAAGGAAGGTTCGACGTCGAGAAGCTGCAATCACAACAGACAGCCGAACGTTTTTCTACTCGGCTTGCACTCCTGCTCTCTGAGAGCACTCATCAACATTTCGGTATAAGGGAACTGTGGGACGGCATTTCAAACTCCTTACGTACAGCTGCAACCGAAACCATTGGTTTTCGGAAAGTGCAAAAGAACAGCTGGTACGACGAGGAGTGCCGTGTCGCAGCGGAGAGAAAACAGGATGCCTACCTCGCAACGTTACGATCGACCACAACACGTGCGGGATGGGATAGATACCGAGAGTTGAAGAGGGAAGCGAGACGCATTTGCAGACAGAAGAAGAAAGAGGCCGAAATGCGTGAGTACGAACAGCTCGATAAGCTGGCCGACAGGGGTAATGCTCGAAAATTCTACGAAAAGATGCGGCGGCTAACAGAAGGTTTCAAGACCGGAGCATACTCTTGTAGAACCCCCAAAGGTGATCTAGTTACCGATGCCCAGAGCATACTTAAATTATGGAGGGAACACTTCTCCAGCCTGCTGAATGGCAGTGAAAGCACAACACCGGGAGAAGGCGAACCCGATTCTCCAATCGATGACGATGGAGCAGATGTTCCATTACTCGACCATGAAGAAGTTCGAACAGCAATCACCCGCCTGAAGAACAACAAAGCGGCAGGGGCCGATGGATTGCCGGCCGAGCTATTCAAACACGGCGGCGAAGAACTGATAAGGAGCATGCATCAGCTTCTTTGTAAAATATGGTCGGACGAAAGCATGCCCAACGACTGGAATTTAAGTGTGCTATGCCCAATCCATAAAAAAGGAGACCCCACAATCTGCGCCAACTACCCTGGGATTAGCCTCCTCAACATCGCATATAAGGTTCTATCGAGCGTATTGTGTGAAAGATTAAAGCCCACCGTCAACGAACTGATTGGACCTTATCAGTGTGGCTTTAGACCTGGCAAATCAACAACCGACCAGATATTCACCATGCGCCAAATCTTGGAAAAGACCCGTGAAAGGAGAATCGACACACACCACCTCTTCGTCGATTTCAAAGCTGCTTTCGACAGCACGAAAAGCGATGTCTGAATTTGGTATCCTCGCAAAACTGATACGGCTGTGTAAACTGACGTTGAGCGGCACCAAAAGCTCCGTCAGGATCGGGAAGAACCTCTCCGAGCCGTTCGATACCAAACGAGGTTTCAGACAAGGCGACTCCCTATCGTGCGACTTTTTCAATCTGCTGCTGGAGAAAATAGTTCGAGCTGCAGAACTTAATCTAGCAGGTACAATCTTCTATAAGAGTGTACAGCTGCTGGCGTAAGCCGATGATATTGATATCATCGGCCTCAACACCCGCGCCGTTAGTTCTGCTTTCTCCAGGCTGGACAAGGAAGCAAAACGAATGGGTCTGGCAGTGAACGAGGGCAAGACGAAATATCTCCTGTCATCAAACAAACAGTCGTCGCACTCGCGACTTGGCACTCACGTCACTGTTGACAGTCATAACATTGAAGTTGTAGATAATTTCGTCTATCTTGGAACCAGCGTAAACACCACCAACAATGTCAGCCTAGAAATCCAACGCAGGATAACTCTTGCCAACAGGTGCTACTTCGGACTGAGTAGGCAATTGAGAAGCAAAGTCCTCTCTCGACAGACAAAAACCAAACTCTATAAGTCTCTCATAATTCCCGTCCTGCTATATGGTGCAGAGGCTTGGACGATGTCAACAGCGGATGAGTCGACGTTGCGAGTTTTCGAGAGAAAAATTCTGCGAAAGATTTATGGTCCTTTGCGCGTTGACCACGGCAAATATCGCATTCGATGGAACGATGAGCTGTACGAGATATACGACGACATTGACATAGTTCAGCGAATTAAAAGACAGCGGCTACGCTGGCTAGGTCATGTTGTCCGGATGGATGAAAACACTCCAGCTCTGAAAGTATTCGACGCAGTACCCGCCGGGGGAAGCAGAGGAAGAGGAAGACCTCCACTCCGTTGGAAGGACCAAGTGGAGAAGGACCTGGCTTCGCTTGGAATATCCAATTGGCGCCACGTAGCGAAAAAAAGAAACGACTGGCGCGCGGTTGTTAACTCGGCTATAATCGCGTAAGCGGTGTCTACGCCAATTAAGAAGAAGAAGAAGAAGATGACTTTTTGAAAGTATTTTCAACCTTTTTTGCAACTATTTCTGTAACCTGTTTACTCCTAGGTTCATAGTTGTCGCCTCGAAGTCGCCCTATACGAAATCTTTCAAACTGATAACACAAAAGAACATCCTGGTAAGTAGGTAACTGGGCCTCAGGGAGATTGTACGGATATATGCCAAACACAGGACATTTCTGTCTAAATTTAAATTTAGATACAGACATTTTGAGTTCTGTGTTCTGTTGAGAAAATATAAGTGATAGCACTCGGCGAAATCAACGACAAGAGTGAAGGTACTCGATGAAAAAATATTTATGTGGAGACCAGTCCGAACGTGTCGTATGGCGCAGGGAAATGAATGTAAGTGATAGAACTCGCCGAAATCACCGACAAGAGTGAAGGAACTCGATGAAAAAAAATTTGTGTGGAGACCTATCCGAATGTGTCCTTTGGCGTAGGTGAATGAATGTGAGTGATAGCACTCGGCGAAATCAACGTCAAGAAGTGTGGCCGTAAGCCGATTTTCACCTTGCGCTGTGGCGCGCCGCATTTTCGCTCGTATCTCGGGAACGGTTCGTCCTACGGCCATGATCACATATACCATTTCGGTAGCAAATAACGTGACAAATAACCAGGGTTCTCATTTACTACTCCATAGCAGCAAAATTTCTAGAATTATTGCTATGCTATCGCTACCGCTCTCACTTTGTCGGGAGCCACAGCATAGCCTTAGCATAACAGTGTAAAAGAAGTGCTCTACTCTGCTCCGAGTTTTGTTAGGTAAAAAACTATAGCTGGAGCGGGAGCAAAAAATTAAATTCTGCGCTATGCTCTGGCGTAGCGGTAGCAAAAAGTTGGGAGCGGTAGCACAGCAGAGCTAATGAAAATTTTCATGTGCTACAACTCCCGCATGTGTTTGTTATTTTTCTTTTTTGCTATTTTCTGTCATCTACAAGTATGTACATACATACATACATACATATGTAGTATATAGTATATAAAAGAAAGTCGTTTATAACTCAAGAACGGCTGACCCGATTTGGCTTAAAATTGGTGGGGAAGTACATAGCTTAGAAGCAGGGTAAGGACATATTTTTTTTTTTTTCGTTCGGGAAGTCATTCGCGAAACGGCATCGAAACATGCCACAAGGCTGCAAAACCACGTAAACGCTGAAGCCCGACAACTAGGTGAGGCCAGAAATAGCAGGCGCAGATTGAAAAGAACAACGTTCCATGACCTTCTAAGCAAATAGCAAATAGTATAATATTTAGCTTTTAATACAAAGTTTAGTTTTGAAAAAGCTTCTTAATAGAGCTTTTGTTGTTTTACCTTATAAGTTATGAAAAATATTGCTTGTTAGTACACTTGTCACTAGTTGCAATTCGAATGAAATGTAAATCCATATCTTGTTACGTTTCAATAAAAAAAAAAAAAAAATAATAAGCATTTGTTCAATATTTATGTAAGAATCATTTGAAAATTTTAGTAATTCAAAAATAGAAAGAAATAAGTAAAAATTGTTATATCCAAACATGCTTAGTATATGGGTTATACTGATTTTGCTCGTTAACCATGTAGTTTTTTTTTTTAAGACGAACCCGTCCGATATATTTAATATCACAACAAAAAATGACATTGAAATTTTCATCGTCCAGACACTGCGGATACTTTGCTTGATTATTGGTCAAAAAAGCAAATGCATTCATAACAAACCAAAAGCGATATCTAACATAAAGATATAACGGAATAATTGGAGTGTTGATAAAAAGGTTTATTATAATTTTAGATACACAGAAATCTTTTCGAAGTATTGCACAGAGCTGTGCAATATACATTGAAGAATATGCGTACAATTTTAAACTGATTCTTCTTAAAAAATGATAAAATTACAAAATATTGGGAATGGTAGAATAGAACTGCAAATACACAGTGCAATGGATTAAAACTGGCTCGGTAATCAGTAGTTGAATACTAACCACGTGTATTCCAAAAGACTGATGTTATAACCTTGCCAGCCGACTTTTTTGTCTCTCCACGCTTGAGGACCGTTTCATAATATGCAGTCCACTAGGACTAGGACTGTCGATTGGACTTGGTTGATTTCACTGGTGCACAGCCCAAATTCAATGTTCCCAAAAATCAATGCTTTATTAAAAACGAAATGTTTTTTGATTCAATTCTTTTGTAAACCAACACAAGTTCATTCACCAAAAATGCTACATACATATGTATATCTCCTTAACAAATAGTTATAATCTAACGAATAGAAATCATATGGACAGTATTACTAGTACTATCTATGTATCAGCCACAGTAAAAGGTGGACGGGTCCTGTAATAATATTTAAATTGAAAGAAATAAATTTAATGATAATATTTTATTTAGAAACAAAAAATCAAAATCAAAAACATATTTTATTCAGTCAATGTTTAAATTAAACTAAAATTACAAAGCTACATATGTTATTCAGTCACCGTATTCGAATTAATGTATTAAATAAGTTGTATTAAAATAAATATAAGTAAATAATAAGGACAATAACTTATGCTTTTTGAAACTTAAATTAATCCTCGTCTACAAACAAATTCAAATTCTCTATGGCACTATCTAAGTGAGTTGAGTTAAGCCGGACCAAAAGTATATTTTCCAATGTGTGGTGACTTAATCGATTTCGGTTATCCGATAACACCAGTTTTAAAGACGAAAACGCCCGCTCTATTGTTACCTACAAATATTAAGAAATTTAAGCAAATGCTCTATATTTATATAGATTAAGTAATAATTCTTACTTGAGTGGGTGGTATAGCAAAAACTATTTTGCTTAGAGCATAAAGCTCTGGATCGCTTGACTTTCTCTCTTTCCAGAAATTTAAAACATTTGTGCTAGATTTCATATATGGCAACTTCAACATTTCAATCTTTCTATGGACATCTGTTGACTCATTTGGAACAACGCCAATACTCAAAAAGTCGTCCAAAAGATCTAAAGTACTTTCTCTATGTTCAGTATCCGAAGTCTTTGAATTTGTTATTGATAAGTTTTGGATTGGACTGTGGATTTTTATTTGTGCCCACAATGTCTTTAAAAAATGTATTGCTCTTTGTTTTTGTGAACCGTCAAGTATATGTTGGAATCTTGGGTCTAAGTATAAACAAGCGTCAAAGCCAACATTAGACACTGATTTTTTAGTTCGTGTTTCCATACTTTCAATAAGCATCTCTCCAATTGTATAAATAATGGAATCTTTACTTGAAGTGCTTGTTGTTACAATCTGATTCGTAGACAGTTTGCAAACCAGCCACAGAGCATAGAAGTTTCCGTAGTGCAACTGTTCTTGTTGGAACTGCACTATAGTTTTTTGCAGTGGAGCCATAATAGTAACGTAGGAGTCCATGAAGTCCCATAACAGTTCATTCACTAATATATGTTCGTCTTGTGAATTATTTTCTACAGTTTCAATAAGGCTTAATAAACTTTTCGCTTTATTCAGTTGGTCAATCATGTTATAAGTAGATCCCCATCTAGTTGGGCAATCCAATTGAGGTAATGTAAAATTTCTTAACTCAAACAAATCACGGTAACCGTTTGATGGCTTCCGAATGTATTTGGCTAGATTTCGGCACTGAAACAAATACTCCCTAATAGTTGTATTTTTTGTAACGTCAAGTGCACAAAGCTGTGCAGTGTGCGCTGCACATCGACATATTTGTATTTCACCAACACAAATATTTTCTGTTGTGTCGAAAAGGTCGATTTGCTTTGAGTACTCAATATTCTGTAGAATACAGGCTTCGCCAGTATCGTCATCGCCTGTATGAATTTGTGATAAAATTTTTGAAGCTTTTATCATATTGGCACCGTTATCTGATGTAATTGATACAATTTGGCTTAGTGCTATTTCATATTTGCCTAAAACGGAAACAATTTCTTTGGCCAGATTTTTGGATGCACTTGACCCAGCTCCTTTGAGTTCCACCATACCAAGAATTCGTGATTTAATTTCATTTTTGCTAATGAATTGCGCACTGATGCCGAATATGTTTCGGTCAAGCCGTGTTGCACTATCAATTTTTAAAGATATCAGGCGGTTTTTACATTCTTCTTGTATTTCGAGTTTAATATTCGCTGCTACTTGTTCTAGTGCAGCTTTACACTTGCTTCCATTTAGTATGAAGTTTTTTCCACTTTTGTCTTTAAGACCTTGACTTAAAGGATCAATTATATTACGCATATTATCGGAATTAAGCACATTGAACGGAACGCCGTCGTCAGTGACAAGACCAATGTATGAACGCACTAATTTTTTTTTACTGATTTGAACTTTTATCTGTTGATGTTTCATGTTCTTTTTGGAATCAGAATTGTTTTCTTTTTGCACAGGTCGTATGTCATGCAATAGTAAATGTTTCTTTAAATTAAAAACACGATCTTGTTTTAAAACACGCGAACATGTTTTACATTTCACGCGGTCGTTATCATTCTCTTCATAGTAAGTAAGTACGTTGAAGGTTTTCTTTGTCGGAGCCATTTTATGCAAGAAATAAATATAAATATGAAGAGTTCTAAAGGTTTTTTGAGGACAAACAAATTAGTTGGGTTACGCGAATTACTGAGAACTTGCCTGTGCCTAAGCTAATTTAAAAGATGCCGGTTAAGAAAACGTCCGTTTGCGATTATGGTTTTTGAACAATAGAATTCTTTATTACCAGATTTCATGGTGTAGCCTACAACTTACCCTAACATCTTAAACTAGTGGTAAATATGTATTAATTTTTTTCAGTCCCGTCACGAAATTTCCTTGGAGATACCATACAAAAACTTCCTTGAAATGTTTAGCCCTAAATATTAACATTAAAAACTGGACCAAGGCATGTAAAAATTTTCCAAAGAAAAAAACCCGACAATCCTGATTTTTTATCTTTAAATTCCTACAGATCAAAGGTATTTTAAGGCATCGCTTTGACTTTAGACGCATGTTTCTCAGAATTGTTCACTCTTCTTCTTCACATTTCGTGCGATTGCGAATTTCTTGGAAAAATCAAGTTTAGAGCCCCGTAATACCTCGCCGGTGTGAGTTTCGACTTTGTTGCTCTAGGCACTTTTGTAGAGTGAACAATTCTGAGAAACATGCGTCTAAAGTCAAAGCGATGCCTTAAAATACCTCTGATCTGTAGGAATTTAAAGATAAAAAATCAGGATTGTCGGGTTTTTTTTCTTTGCAAAATTTTTACATGCCTTTGTTCAGTTTTTAATGTTAATATTTAGGGCTAAACATTTCAAGGAAGTTTTTATATGGTATTTCCAAGGAAATTTCGTGACGGGACTGAAAAAAATTAATAGTTCAAAAAAAACACCCTAATGTATGTATGTATATAAAAAAGGGGAAAGTAATGTAGTTAAAATTAATTTCGAAAATTCATAGTAATTGAGTATTGTAATACATTTGGAATAGATGATGTTTTTGGTAATATAAAAATGGTAAATATTTTACATAATAAAAAAATATATATAATTTATTCAATTATTATCTAATTGACTTTATTAATATATTTCTTAAAATACTTGATTTTAGATTTATAAAGTCACTTGACGCAACAAGTGTCAAAATGATTTGCATAACATTTTTTTGTTTGAATTATTCAATTAAAGAAAAAAAACAACAAACACATGCGGGAGTTGTAGCACATGAAAATTTTCATTAGCACTGCTGTGCTACCGCTTCCAATTTTTTGCAAATAGCAAGAAAAAAGAAAAAAAACAACAAACACATGCGGGAGTTGTAGCACATGAAAATTTTCATTAGCACTGCTGTGCTACCGCTTCCAATTTTTTGCTACCGCTACGCCAGAGCTCCAGCTATAGTTTCTTAACTAACAAAACTCGGAGCAGAGTAGAGCACTTCTTTTACACTGTTATGCTAAGGCTATGCTGTGGCTCCCGACAAAGTGAGAGCGGTAGCAAGAGTAAAATGAAATGCTACGGGAGTAGCATAGTTTTTCAAACGCTGCAAATAACATTTTGCCATGAGATGCTTATTTCAGGCGCCAGGTAGACAAAATCACGATTTTAGGCGAATTTCCGAAATTTCAAGGCCGGAGTTGGGGTTGAAGATGCAATCCGATCTCAAAACAAAAAGTTGCATTGGAATCAGGAAGTACTAAGGCAACTTTTCCGCATTATTAGAAATCCCGAATCGAAAAAAGTCCGGAATCGACCTACCCTAATCTTTATGCAGTACTCTTTTGTAATTTTTAATTGGTCCTGTTTGTCTGTTTTCTATATATTATTCTCTGTTTTGATTTAATTTGGCTATTGTTTTCTGTTTTACTGTATTTATTCTATCTTGTAATATGGATGGACAAATGTTTTTTTTTGCGTCCCTTGGAGAACATTTGATAGTTGAGTGGTACCTCTCGTTATAGTTGCATATAACAATTTGTATCCTCATTTCTGTTGAAAGACTAGAGTCCTTAATTCCTGTTAGTTTTTGCAACAAGGTTGAGTGCAGTCTCTCAATGTCTACATTTCCTGTATGGCTATTTGGTTTTGTGTGATGGACTTCTACATTTTCGGCATTTAAATATTTTATTAATTGTTCTGCTCTAAACTCATTATCCATAATAATTTTTTTAGGTTTACCGAATTTCGCAAAATGTTCCATAATTATTGTCTTTTTAGCTCTCCAGTTTCTGTCTGTTATTCTGTAAGCTGCTGCGAATTTTGTTAATTTATCAATTACTGTTACAAATGATTGCTTATTGAAATGAAATATATCTACATGAAGTATCTCATTTTTATTGGTTGGAGATCCAGTTAGGTGAAATTTAGGTTTAATGGGTTTTCTATCGTATTTGATTTTTTGGCATTTTTGGCAATTATTTATTATCAATTGTATTTCTTCTTTGAATTTTGGAAAATATATTTTATCTTTTAATGTATTATAGGTTTCATTTATGCCACTATGCATAGATTCTTTTGTATGGTATAGTGATATTTGCTTATGTAATTCTTCTTCTTCTTCTATTTTTGAGGCTCTTTTTGTGCATTTTATAAATTTTAAACTTCTATCTTGAGCAAACATTTCAATAAGTAGGTTTTTGTATTTTATGGTAATCTGCTTGAGATACTTCTGACAATATTCCTACTATTCCGTTTCCTTTTATATATTTTTTTAATGTTTCCTTGTTCTCTTCTTTTTCATCCATTGGATTTATTTCAATTATTTTTTTTCCATGGAGTCTTTGCATTTGCTCTTTTTGTCTATATGCTAATATAATTTGAATTTTATATTTATTTACAATTTCTTCTTTAATTGGAAAGTGTTCAAGCAGTTCTTCATCTGCCGAATGAATTGTTTCCGACAATTCTAAGTTTGATTCCTTGTCGTTACCTTCTTTTATTTTTGGTGAGTTTTCAATTCGACTCAAGAAATCAGCTACAACATTATTTTTTCCCTTTAAATATTCTATTTCAAAGTTGTATTCTTGCAATTTCAATAACCATCTCTGATGGCGTTGAGAAAATTCTTTTCCTTTATATTTATTAAAAAGATATTTGATCGCACAGTGATCAGTTATTATTTTAAATTTATTGCCATATATACATACGTATATGGTCGAAAATATGTAATAGAGAAAATTACCGCTAAAAATTCTTTGTCTGTAGTTGAATATTTTTGCTCATGATCATTTAGAGTTCTTGAAATATAGCATACTGGTTGGCCTTGCTGCTCCAATAGCATAGTCACTAGCATCAGTTGTGATACTGAATTCTTTGTCGTACTCTGGGAATTTGAGAGTTGGGTGAGATGAAATGAGTGCTTTTAAATTTTCAAAGCTTTCAATATATTGTGGATCTTTAGCGTTAATTTTATTGCCCTTTTTCAAATATTTTAACATGGGGTAAGCTATTTTAGAATAATCTTTTATGAATTTTCGATAATATCCTGTTGCTCCTAAAAATCCGTTTAACTGTTTCTCAGTTTTTGGTATTGGTAGCTTTTGAATTGCTATAATTTTATCTGGATTAGGCTTGATGCCTTTTTTTATTAAAATGTGTCCTAGGAATGTAGTTTCTCTTTGAAGAAAACTGCATTTATCTGCCTGTATTTTTAATTTATTCTCTTGTAGTTTCAAAAAAAAATTTTTAATGAGTTTATGTGCTCTTCTAATGAAGTTGAAAAAATTAATATGTCATCTAAATATACGGCACATATTTTATTTATAAATTCCCTCAATATGTCATTCATAAATCTCTGAAAAGTAGCTGGGGCATTTTTCAACCCGAAAGGCATTCGGACGTATTCATATAGTCCTCCCGGAGTGACAAAAGCTGTTTTCTGGATGTCCCTTTCTGCCATTAAAATCTGATGGTAACCTTTTGCTAGATCTATAGTGCTAAAGTACTGTGCTTTGCCCAATTTATCTAAGATTCCTTCGATATTCGGTAGAGGATACTTATCATCTACAGTCAATTGGTTTAACCTCCTATAATCAACCACTAGCCTGCATTTTTGTATTCCTGAATTATCTATCATTTTCGGTATTAATAGAATAGGCAAGCTATATCTACTGTGACTTTTTCTAATTATCCCTTGCTCTTCTAATTCAGAAATTTGTCTTCTTACTTCTTCTTCATATTTTGGAGGTAATCTATAAATTCTTGAATTTATTTGTTGATCCGTAACTGTTTTAATTTCATGAACTACTGCTTTTACATTTGTGAGCTTGTCCCCTTCTTTATAGATAAGTTTATTGAAATGCTTTAATAATTTTTCGATTTCCTTTTTCTCATTTGATTTTAAATGATCAATGTTGATGTTCTTTACTTCACTTATATCTAATGAATAAACTTGCTCTTGCATAGTTTTCATATAGAATGGAAGATTCACACCATTTTTCAAAATTATTGTCATTTTTTCGATATCAATGGTTTTAACGTTTTTAAAAAGGAAATCATTTCCTATTAACAAATCATATGGTTTATTAAAATCCGTTAATAACCATCTCATTCTGGCGTTTTCCGGGTATTTGAATTCTTTGGGACAAGGGCTTTTTACCTTAACATTTGGCGTTTTAAGTATTCCGTTAAGGTATTCACCAAAGTGCTTTCACTTTCAAGCACTGGTAATTTAAATTTTTCGAAACTAGATTTTTTCATTATACTTATTGTTGAACCTGAGTCGACCAAAGCATAAAATTTTTTCTCAAAAAATGTTAATCTTATATATAAAAATGAAACGTTTTCGTTGTCACGACATCACGCGTGAATGGCTAAACCGATTTGACTGATTTTTTTTGTTGTATTTGTTATTATTAAGAGAAGGTTCTTATGTAAGAAAAAATTACGAAGGATGCCGGAAAACCCCTAAAAACAGCCCTTTTCTTTTTCCCATACAAACGTTTTATTTTGTATATACATACATACATACATATGTATGTACATCTGTAAGGAAAAATGATTGTTTGTTTGTTAGTAACGCTAACGCTCGAGAACGGCGGAACCAATCTTTATGAAATCAGAAGTTGTTCGCCGTGGTTCTGGAAAGGGTTAGATATAAAAAAACCATATGTATACTTTTCATAAGGAAAAGTCGAAAAATTGGAAATTTCCAAAATTGACTTTTCATACAATTCTTTTTTGTTTGGTTGTTCAATATTTTGATTTGTAAATTATTTGAATCGTTCAATTTCGGTCGCTTGCTTTTCTATTCCTGCTATTTAAAAGAAAAATTATTGAAAATTATTCAGTGAAAACTTTATGTGTGTTTCAAACGAAGTGATCAATTACAGATTGAAATTTGTTACGAAGCAACGAAGACATCGCGCTAATATCGGTCGGCGTTCTTTTTGCCATCAACGTATGGCAGCCCAAGACACATGAACTACATGAGACTCCCAGGATGCGATGACATATGTGTGGAATTATGGATCGCTGTCAATCAGTAAGCGATCATCACGATAATACAGCAAGACTTTTCAAACAACAGCTACGATGTTTGATGGACTTTATCTTGAAACAACGTATGTATGTATATACAAGTTGCAAAAAAGAGGTTTGCCGCACGTACACATTCTTCTTTGAATGGTGGATAGTGGTTACACCAGATCAAATTGATGAAATCATTTCTGCGGAAATTCCTCATTCAGAGAAAGATCCATTATTCTACGAAGTGATGAAAACCAATATGGTGCATGGACCTTGCGGACACCACAATCCGTATGGATCGTACCATATTCGCCACTATTGTCTAATTCACACTCAAAACTCATGCCAATGTTTGATATTTCAGTTTGGTGAAATCGACTTTTCCGACTGTTGTGCATTTCGCAGTTCATTTGGAGAATGGCTAAAGAATGTTTTTCAACCCAGAGAATACAGTACAGCCAGCGGATACACTTCCAACAACAAAATTGACATTGACGAGTTTTTTCTCAACTTGCGTCAGTGATTCGTTTGAGAGAACATTGCTCTATTTGGAAATGCCTTGATATTTTGCATCAAATGCATCGCCGAAGAAATAGGTACGCAGAAAGCAAGGCCAACCAATAGATTGACATCCTCGTATGCTCTCAACTAATTCCTTAGGACGAATTTACATTATCCATTCGAAAAACTACGATTGCTAATACCTTCGGTTGCTATTAATAAATGTACGTCGTTCAGTTTGATTTGAGTCATTGCGCACACTCTTCGCGATGGTCATTTCGACATATCAGCCTTCAAATCCACGTCAATTATGGAACACGAACAAAAGTACATTGCCGAAGACATTTTACATCGTAATCGTTAAGAATTGGAAATAGGCAAATTTCGTTTCCAGTGGTTTGATATCAATTCCACCTCCCTTTCGTCAATTCACTTCAACGAAATATGAACTCATCACGAATGTTTATGCCAAATTGGCCAAATTATCGTAACTACGATTGCATAGGTGCGCGCCGATTATACGTGGCGTTTTCCCGAGTTGGAAAACCATCTTCTCTGTACATTTACGCACCGGAATAGAAACCAAAAAATGTTGCTTATCAAACTGCGTTACATTGAAAAAAAATTCAGAAAAATCGAAAATAAATGATTTTTAACACAACGTAAATTCATCTTTTTTTTCATTTCAAAACACATAACTTCAGCAGGATAACGCATGCGTTGTCACGGCATCACGCGTGAATGGCTGAACCGATTTGGCTGATATTTTTTTTTGTAGTTTTCTAATACTCTGTACAAGTTTCTTATGGAAAAAAATGTTAAGAAAATTTCTCATAAAGATTGAAAAATATACATTTCATTTTACATATTTTAAAAAACGCGCGTAACGAATGTAAACGTAATTAAATTAAAAAAAAATTGTGGTAATCTGTTTCCTTAAAATTTTATTAAGTCTTATACAAATAAAAATGAATCGCCAAAATGTATGTACGCTCATAACTTTCATACGACTGAACCAAATTTGATAATTCTTCTTTTAAAATGTTCGTTGAAGTTCAGGGATGGTTTCTGCGGAAAAAAAATCGAATAATTGCCGGAAAACCCCCAAAAACAGCCCTTTTCTTTTATCATACAAACAAATGAATGTTTGTTCGTTAGTAACGCTAAGAGAACGGCTGAATCAATATTGATGAAATTTTCAAGAGAATGTTCTATGTGAATCGGGGAAGGATTAGAAATAAAAAAACCTGTATGCTTTTCGTGGGGAAAAGTCGGAAAATTGGATTATTCCAAGAAGTTAATTTTTTCCATACAATTTTTTTTTTCAATTTTTTTGTTTTGTTTTTCAATTATTTGAATCATTCAAATTTGTCGTTCGCTTCAAAAATTTTTGAGAATTATTCAGTGAAAATGTTATGTGTGTTGCACATAAAGTGATCAATTGCAGAAGTCGCCCTAATATCGGTCGGCGTTCGTTTTGCCGTCAACGTATGGCAGCCCAAGGCAAGGCAAGGCAAGTAGTACTCCCAGGATGCGATGTCATACGTTCGGTATTATGGATCGCGGTCAATCAGGAAGCGATCGTCACGATGTCACAGCAAGACTTTTCAAGCAACAGCTTCGATGGACTTTATCTTGAAGCAACGTACATATACGATATATATGGTGCTGTTAGATGCTAGATGTACTCTGTTGAGTGGCAAAAGAAAGGTTTGCGCACGCACACATTCTTCTTTGGATTGTGGATGGTGGATGGTGGTTACACCAGATCAATTTGGACCTTGCGGACACCACAATCCCACTTCGGTTTGTATGTCTCACAATAAATGCATGAAACAGTATCCACGTGCTTTTCTTTCGGAAACACAAACTAGAAATTATGGATATTCACTCTATCGGTGTTGCTCACCAGACGACAATGGCAGAACATTCAGCATCCAATTTAGATCCAAGAGTGAATATCGAAGTTGGCAACACATGGATCGTACTATATTCACAATTATTATCTAATTCACATTCTAAACTCATATCAATGTTGAGTATTGCAGTTTGGTGTAATCGATAAAATACGTTTGTAAATACGTCACCAAAGGAAGCAACATTTGGAGAATGGCCAAAGAGTGCATTTCAACCCAGGGAATACAGTACAGCCAGTGGAAACACCACCAGCAACAAAATTAACATTTATGTGTTTTTGCTCAACTTTCGTCAGTGATCCGTTTGTAAGGACACTCGGAAATACCTTGATATTATACATAGAATGCATCGTCGAAGAAATAATTACACAGAAACAAGGGCAAGCAGTAGGGACATCCAAGTGTGTTATCAATTAATGCATTAGGACGAATTTACACAATCCAACCGAAAAACGACGATTGTTTCGACCTTCGGTTGCTATTGATAAATGTACGCGGTTCACCTTCATTTGAGTCATTGCGTACTGTGAATGATACGGTGTGTGCAACTTTTTGAGAAGCAAGCCAGCAATTACAATTGCGGGAAAATGATAATCACTGGAATGCAAATGCCTTTAAATCTGCGTCTGTTATGGGATACGAACAAAAATGGCATTGTCGAAGACATTTTACATCGTCTTCGCTAAAAATTGGAAAGGGATCAATTCCGGTTGATACTTCCGGTGGTTTGATATCAATTCCATCTGTCGTTTATCGATTCATGAAAGATCGACTCATCACGAATGTTTATCAGAACATTGGTCAAATTATCGTAACTGCGGTTCCTTGAATGCACGTGCAATGACAGCTGCCAAAAATACCGATGTTAATGACTTAAACTGGAAGATTCAAAGTCAAATTCCGGGAGACTTGCGCTCATACAAATCGATCGATCGTCTTGACAATGAAGACGACGCCGTGAATTATCCAATGGAATTTCTAAATTCTTTGGAGAGGCTTGGTATACCGCCGCATCATTTGCGTCTCAAAGTTGGATCTGTCATTATTATGCTTCCCAATCTTCATGCATCGAAACTGTGCAATGGAACCCGACTGATTGTGATGCACCTATCGAATACAAGGGGGCAGAATGCTTGATTCTACGAATTTCTTTGAGTTCTATCGATTTGCCATTTCAGTTCAAACGGATTCCGTTTCCAGTAAAAATTGCATTTGAGATGACAAGCATCAGGACACAAGGATAGTCGCTAGAAATGTGTGACATAAATTTGGAACTGCTATGTTTTTCACACGGCCAAAAATACGTGGCGTGCTCACGAGTTGGGAAACTATCTTCTCTCTACATTTACGCACTGGGACAGAAACCAAAAAATGTTCTTTGTCAAGCTGCGCTACATTGAAAAAAAATGTAAAAAATCGCAAATAAGTGATTATCAACGCAATATGATTTTTTGTCTTTTTTCATTTCAAAACACATAATTTCATGCAGGAAAACGGCTGCGGGGTCAGCTTGTATTATTATAATTTTGTTTGATGATTCCGAGGCTAATTTGTAAAAAACTCCTCGTTCGTGTTTGATTCTTATGGATCACCTCTCCTACTCATTGTGTCTACGTCCATGGGTTCTGGTCCCCTATTTTGTATTTGTTGTCTACTATTTACTGAATTTCTTTGCTGTTGTGAAGAATTATAATGATTTTGATTTGTTCGAACTTGTTCTGAATAGTTTGTACGATTTTGCCATCGAGGCTGTCTTGCTTGATTGGATTGTTGTCCATGAAGGTTTATTTGACGTTGTCCGGATTGTGGACGATACTGTTGTTCAGAAAAATTTTTATTTTGTGAAAGATATTGTCCTGAATAGAAATTTTTGTTGTCAACACCATTATTTTTGGTATTAGCTTGAAAGTTGTTTCCTCCTATTTTTAGATAAGGATTTAGATTGCCTTCATCCAACCAAATAAATTTATAAATTTCATTCGCCATTTCCGTTAATGAAGTGACCGATTGCACTGTATATGCAAATGTCCCTGATGTTAATTGTTTTATTCGCTGAATTGGCATTCCCGAAAAAATTTCTCTCATAGTGTCACCATTTTCGCTTAGTGCACTATATTCTGTTAGATCATCCACGATTTCGTTTAATCTTTTATTTAATTCCGCTATACTAACGGGTGATTTTTTTGAGGTTAGGATTTTCATGCATTAGTATTTGACAGATCACGTGGGATTTCAGACATGGTGTCAAAGAGAAAGATGCTCAGTATGCTTTGACATTTCATCATGAATAGACTTACTAACGAGCAACGCTTGCAAATCATTGAATTTTATTACCAAAATCAGTGTTCGGTTTTTTTTTTTTTTTCGGACAAATTTTGTTCAGCGATGAGGCTCATTTCTGGTTGAATGGCTACGTAAATAAGCAAAATTGCCGCATTTGGGGTGAAGAGCAACCAGAAGCCGTTCAAGAACTGCCCATGCATCCCGAAAAATGCACTGTTTGGTGTGGTTTGTACGCTGGTGGAATCATTGGACCGTATTTTTTCAAAGATGCTGTTGGACGCAACGTTACGGTGAATGGCGATCGCTATCGTTCGATGCTAACAAACTTTTTGTTGCCAAAAATGGAAGAAATGAACTTGGTTGACATGTGGTTTCAACAAGATGGCGCTACATGCCACACAGCTCGCGATTCTATGGCCATTTTGAGGGAAAACTTCGGACAACAATTCATCTCAAGAAATGGACCCGTAAGTTGGCCACCAAGATCATGCGATTTAACGCCTTTAGACTATTTTTTGTGGGGCTACGTCAAGTCTAAAGTCTACAGAAATAAGCCAGCAACTATTCCAGCTTTGGAAGACAACATTTCCGAAGAAATTCGGGCTATTCCGGCCGAAATGCTCGAAAAAGTTGCCCAAAATTGGACTTTCCGAATGGACCACCTAAGACGCAGCCGCGGTCAACATTTAAATGAAATTATCTTCAAAAAGTAAATGTCATGAACCAATCTAACGTTTCAAATAAAGAACCGATGAGATTTTGCAAATTTTATGCGTTTTTTTTTTAAAAAAAGTTATCAAGCTCTTAAAAAATCACCCTTTATTTACTTTCAGAATCGAAATTTCTTTCGTGATCATCATTTGATTTTTTGTGGGTCTATAATATTGCCTTAATTTAGTTTTACAACTTTCCCAATTTTCAGGTGGGTTTATTTACAAAAAATTTATTGCTGATCCACCAATTTTCAAATCATAAATAACCCTGAATACTATTTCTTCCTGTCCTACATAGTCCCTTCGTACCCTGTCAATTGCTTCAATGAAAGATGGCAATTTGTTTACAATTCCTTCAAAGGGAGATACATATCTTAAGTCTTTTTCGACTCTTTGCCTAATTGTAAGTTGATTTATTGCTGCATTTTGTGCTGCTATCTGTGTTAAAGATGCCAAACATCGAGTTAGCATTTCTATTTGCTCTGCCATATTTTTTATTTTTATTATTATTTTTTGCAATAAAAATTATAAAACAATTGCAACTCTGTTGGCTTGTTTCTTTTCTCGTTTGTTCGTTTCTTTTTCTAACGGTATTGTTTTTGAATTGATTGAAACATTTAGTGGGTATAATTTCTGTGTTGGCTTCAAATAAAACTACTACTTAAATTACTAAATTATTAGTTGAATATTATTTTACCTTGCTGTTGGTGCTGCTGTTGTTGCTGTTGTTACTGTTACTGGTGTCGTTGTTGTTGTTAATGTTGTTGCTGTGTTTTGCTGCTGTTGTTACTGTTATTGTTGCTGTTGCTTTTGTTAATGTTGTTGTTGTTGCTTTTGTTAATGTCGTTGTTGTTACTGCTGATGTTGCATTTGTATGGCACTTACAAATATCTCTGGTACACAATTACATATATTTTTTATAAAATTATTTTATAGTTCACTTTTTTTTACTTCAACAAATTATGCGAAATTGTATATGCTTTACATAAATATGACGCCTTAAAAAATTAGTTTTTCTTTTATTTTATTTTTTTTTTTGCAACTTTCATTTATTTAGCAAAGTTTATTAATAATTTATTTTCAATTTATTTATTTAGCGTATTTTATATAGTTTAATTTACTTCATTATATTTCATTTATTTAGTATAAGTTTGAGAATAAATTTTGCTTTCAACGCACTAAAATTGTTACGATGTATACGATGGGGAACACCGAATTACCGACTGCGCCAATTACGATATTATATGTAATTTATCAGAAATTACATATTTTCCGTTTGAATAAAAAACTCCGGCTAATTTTCCGTACTGTGCGGCTTGCCGTTCAGTTTATTAATAATCATTTTATTCTTTATAAAAATCTTATTTGCTAAATTTACTTGGAGCCGTTGTGCTGACTTGACATTCCTCAGCATCAACGACCCGGCATATCTTAAATATATATATCAAATAATAACAGTGGCATTGGATTTCATTTTTAAAGGAATTTAAAAGATGATTACTTGCTTATGCATATTTCTTTATTTATGTATTTATGCATTTTAATATGTATGTATGTAGTTGAATCTGAAGATTCAACTGAACTGATGAAAAATATTTAGAAAATACTAGTCTTTTTTGGTATATCGACAAGTTTGAAAGTGGTGGAGTCGTTTGACGACGCAACTCGCTTTTTATATAACTGATAAATGATAATTGTTGCAGCCAAAATTCGCACCCGCCTCTGTGCAGCAAAAAACGCACGCCAACAAACACAAGGAAGGTTCGACGTCGAGAAGCTGCAATCACAACAGACAGCAGAAATATTTTCTACTCGGCTTGCACTCCTGCTCTCTGAGAGCACTCGCCAACAACTCGGCATAAGGGAACTGTGGGACGGCATTTCAAACTCCTTACGTACAGCTGCAACCGAAACCATTGGTTTTCGGAAAGTGCAAAAGAACAGCTGGTACGACGACGAGTGCCGTGTCGCGGCGGAGAGAAAACAGGCTGCCTACCTCGCAACGTTACGATCGACCACAACACGTGCGGGATGGGATACATACCGAGAGTTGAAGAGGGAAGCGAGACGGATTTGCGGACAGAAGAAGAAAGAGGCCGAAATGCGTGAGTACGAAGAGCTTGATAAGTTGGCCGACAGGGGTAGTGCTCGAAAATTCTACGAAAAAATGCGGCGGCTTACAGAATGTTTCAAGACCGGAGCATACTCCTGTAGAACCCCCAAAGGTGATCTAGCCACCGATGCCCAGAGCATACTTAAATTATGGAGGGAACACTTCTCCAGCCTGCTGAATGGCAGTGAACACATAACACCAGGAGAAGGCGAACCCGATTCCCCAATCGATGACGATGGAGCAGACGTTCCATTACCCGGCCATGAAGAAGTTCGAATAGTAATTGCCCGCCTGAAGAACAACAAAGCGGCAGGGGCCGACGAATTGCGGGCCGGGCTGTTCAAACACGGTGCCGACGAACTGATAAGGAGCATGCATCAGCTTCTTTGTAAAATATGGTCGGACGAAAGCATGCCCAACGATTGGAGTTTAAGTGTGCTATGTCCAATCCATAAAAAAGGAGAGCCCACAATCTGCGCCAACTACCGTGGGATAAGCCTCCTCAACATCGCGTACAAGGTTCTATCGAGCGTATTGTGTGAAAGATTAAAGCCCACTGTCAACAAACTGATTGGACCTTATCAGTGTGGCTTTAGACCTGGCAAATCAACAACCGACCAGGTATTCACCATGCGCCAAATCTTGGAAAAGACCCGTGAAAGGAGGATCGACACTCACCACCTATTCGTCGATTTCAAAGCTGCTTTTGACAGCATAAAGGAGCTGCCTTTATGCCGCGATGTCTGAATTTGGTATCCCCGCAAAACTAATACGGCTGTGTAAACTGACGTTGAGCAACACGAAAAGCTCCGTCAGGATCGGGAAGGACCTCTCCGAGCCGTTCGATACCAAACGAGGTGTCAGAGAAGGCGACTCCCTATAGTGCGACTTTTTCAATCTGCTGCTGGAGAAAATAGTTCGAGTTGCAGAACTCAACAGAGAAGGTACCATCTTCTATAAGAGTGTACAACTGCTGGCGTATGCCGATGATATTGATATCATCGGTCTCAACACCCGCGCCGTTAGTTCTGCTTTTTCCAGACTGGAAAAGGAAGCAAACGAAATGGGTCTGGCAGTGAACGAGGGCAAGACGAAATATCTCCTGTCATCAAACAAACAGTCGTCGCACTCGCGACTTGGCACACACGTCACTGTTGACAGTCATAACTTTGAAGTTGTAGATAATTTCGTCTATCTTGGAACCAGCGTAAACACCACCAACAATGTCAGCTTAGAAATCCAATGCAGGATAACTCTTCCCAACAGCTGCTACTTCGGACTGAGTAGGCAATTGAAAAGAAAAGTCCTCTCTCGACGAACAAAAACCAAACTCTATAAGTCGCTCATAATTCCCGTCCTGCTATATGGTGCAGAGGCTTGGACGATGACAACAACCGATGAGTCGACGTTGCGAGTTTTCGAGAGAAAAGTTCTGCGAAAGATTTATGGTCCTTTGCACGTTGGCCACGGCGAATATCGCATTCGATGGAACGATGAGCTGTACGAGATATACGACGACATTGACATAGTTCAGCGAATTAAAAGACAGCGGCTACGCTGGCTAGGTCACGTTGTCCGGATGGATGAAAACACTCCAGCTCTGAAAGTATTCGACACAGCACCCGCCGCGGGAAGCAGAGGAAGAGGAAGACCTCCACTCCGGTGGAAGGACCAAGTGGAGAAGGACCTGGCCTCGCTTGGAATATCCAATTGGCGCCACGTAGCGAAGAGAAGAAACGACTGGCGCGCTGTTGTTGACTCGGCTATAATCGCGTAAGCGGTGTCTACGCCTGTAAAGAAGAAGAAGATAAATGATAATATCTTGATTTGAAATTGATTGGTACTTGCATACATATCCGCAGGATAGATGTGTATGAAAGTTTTAAATGATAAGAGGTATGATTTACATACATATATTATTATTGTAATATATAATTTTTTTAGGATACTACGACAATATGTCATATATGTACATACTCGTATATAGCATATACGTATACATGTATATGAAATTATATTGTATTATATTATCAAAGTTAAGAAATATTTAAAAAGTAGATTTTATTTGCACGTTAACTACAAATATGACCTTGAAATACCATAATTTCATTACAATATTATCAATTCTGCAAGAATTCACAAGAATTCGCAAAATGATATTCATATCATTTCATATGATTGCATGTAAACGTATAAAAATATAGGCAATAGAGCAACGTACGTCTGTAATAGCAATGTACATATATTTTCGAGCATAATTTTCATTGAATGCTCAGCTCTGTTCGCTCAGCACTGTTAAAATTTCTCCTTCTCAGTCAAAAGGAGTGAAATCCACTAATAGGATTTTGTCAGCTCTTGACAGGTTACACACCTGTCCGCAATTGAACCTTCTCTATATTATAAGTTCTCTGCTCGCAGCTTGTGCTTGGTTTCTTTGTATAAATTATTGCCGGTTAAATTAAAACGGCTAAAAAAATTTATTTTTTTGGTCAAAATGACCTTTATTGTCAAATGTTCTGCTAAGACTAAAATTACAATTTCAATTAACAATTATTTATAACTTAAAAATTACTTATGCTAGCACTATTGATTTATTTACTTGTGTCTTGTTATTCCGCGTGTGCCGGATGTTGATTTGTTAACTGCTCGACAATTGTTGCAATGGTTGCATTATTGTTGGTCAGCATTAATTCCTGTCTGCAGTTTATACTGCGTGTGCAGGATGTTGATTGATTAATTGCTTATCCAGCATTATTCTGCTTATCGCAGTTAACTTTAATGTTGCTAACTCCTCCGCCGTCAAAAACAAACGTCCTCGTTTGTTTAAACTATTAGGGTTATTGGCATTTTTGACGTGGGAGTTTCCGATTTGTCTCCTTTGTTATTGGCCACATTCACGTTTACATTGTAGCTCGATGGTTCTATTAGCTTTGTCTTACAATTCTTCCTTATGATTGATGCAGTGCCTATTGTTGCTAGACTGATTAGGCAAATAATTACTAATGAAAAATTTGTTATTAGAGCTGCTGTGTGGGTTGTCTGCAGTGTTTATAAATGATTGGTGTTATTTATGTGGAGTTCCTTTATCATCTCAAGGCTGAGAATTTCTTCCTCTTTGTTCGAAGGGATATTTGACTGTAGGATTGCGGGTAATGGTTTGCTAGTTAGTATTTCATTAAAGGAGTATTTTTGGTTGTCGATTAAAACTGTGGAATTACGATATTGAACGGCATATAATCCCACAAGATTTATTTTTTGGTTATCGATTTCAATTGTGCCATTATACTGGTTTAATAATATGATGCCAGGGTAGATGTTTTCTATCGATGGGATGTGCTGGTTATTTATTTGAGTGCATTCTGCTGGTTCGCTTCTGAGTAGTTGCGGGACACAAGTAGTATTATTAATATCTATCATATTCTTATAGTTACAAATTCCTATATGATTATTCTCGTTACATTTTGTTTTTATTCCAAATACCTTATGTTTACTACAGGTTACGATATCCTCATAGGGAAATTTAATAATATATTTATTTTTCTTTATGGGTTTGATAACAATGGAATCGCACATTTCTTCGTTTATTAATGGTATTCCTATTATATAAAATAATAGTGTTTCATTTGAGGCTACTTTTATATTTGCAAATTCCAGCGATTCTTCTACGTTATTTAATGTGAAGTTATTTTTTATAAAAATGGATTTTGCTAATGCTAGTTCTTCATTTGATAAAATATACGAATTGACGATTCCGGCTTTGGCCCAATGAATCGCATAATCAATATTAATAATTTCTTCTTTTAAAATCTTTAATTTATATTTTAATTCTATACCAAAATTGCGTTGTACATCTTCGTTAGATTGTACCGCTTTTAAAATCTTATTCGATACTCTCGTAATATTGTTTATCCTGTCAAAAATTATTTTATTTATTACTACTTGATTATTGTTATTGTTTATTATATTATTTATTTGATTATCTAAAATTACTAAGTCGTCATGATCGGGATTTCCCGCGATCCATTTCCAAACTTTTCCTATTGTTTCTATAGATTTTTTAAATCTTTTGGGTCGGAGTCTATTTAGGTAAGTTTGTGTAAGGGTTAATTCATTTATCAAGATGGGTAGAAAGGGATTTTCAGATGTTATCTTGGTTTTAATAATGTTGTCCATTTCGTCGAGTGTCATTTGAAATGCGTCTAGGTCTACTTTATGTATTATTCGGCAGGTTCCTGTTTGTATTCTTGTCAATCCTGTATCAAATGTTGCTAATTGTGAATTTGAATAGTCTATTATTTTAAAGTCTGCGTACACTAGGTGCACAAAAAACCTGCAAAGTTAAAGAGAAAAAAAAATTGCTATTGCCTGATGTTGCTTTTATGTACTGTTCGTCCTTTTTCAGTGATTACTACACTGGATTTGTCTTCCTTAACTGTTTCCTTTCTATATTTTGCTGTAAGTTTTGATCCTATTCGTTTGTTTATTCTGACATAATTTACATCTCCAGGTTAATAGGTTTCCGTGTTTTATTATGGTTTTCTAAATCTTTTGCCTGTCTTCTCCGAACGGTTTCTATATTTTCCTGTCGTGCATTTTCATACTGCTCTGGGTCTACTGTAACACGTTTGCCAAAAAATGTCTCTATCGGTCGTTTCCCTGTTGCGGAGTGTATGGTGTAGTTATATTCGTATGTACATCGATCTAAGAGTTCTTGGAATGAGCGGTGTGTGCGTTCCGTCTGAAGGCAGCGCATAATTTCAGACAGGGTAGAGTGAAATCTTTCTACTTGTCCGTTAACTGTGCTTGTGTATGGGGGAGTCTTAAAAATTTTAATACCGATTTGGTCTTAGACCATAAATTGTATGGAGGCTGAATTTAAAGATTTCTCGTTGTCGATAACTATTGTGTTGGGTATACCAAAAGCGAAAAGTATTTGTCGTAAAGGTTCTCTGATATCTTCTATTGAGTTTGACTCTATTATTTTAACTTGAGCATATTTGGAGAATTTATCTACTGCTGTTAGAACAAATTTTTTTTCCGTAATAATATGATGCCAGGTAAATATCTATATGCACAATTTCTCCAGGGTATTGAGGTATTGGGGTTTATTAGGGCGATCATACTTGTTTTCCTTGCAGACTCTACACTGTTTAATTATATTTTCTATTTTTGTTCGCATCTTTGGAATGTAACATCTTTGTGTTAGTTGTTTTTTTATTTTCGTTTCTATTGCTATGTGCTCGCTTGTGTTCGTTTAGTATTTCCTCGTTTTGTGCATTCTCGCTTGTTATGTCCTTTACTTCTGTTTGGGTGTAACGAATTTTATAAATACCAAAGTGAAGTGGGTAAATTTCTTGGATTTTCCCTATTATTTCTTCAGAGGTAAATATACCACTTATCACTGAGGGATTAAGGTATCGTTTCAATATTGAAGTTAAATTCTCTGTTGAAAACTTGGGTTTGGTGATTATATGTTTATGGTAGGTCGGGAATGGTATTTAAACTGGTAGCTGTCTTCATCTGCTAACGAGATCCAAATTTGATTTTTGAATGCATTTATGGGTCCTTCTACTGCTGGAATTAAATTGTGTGATGAGCTTTCGTCGGAATGTGAAGCAACTGATAGGGAGTTTACTTCAAAAGGCCTGGATAATGTATCTGCAACCACATTGGCTTTCCCAGGTTTGTATTTTAATTCATAGTTGTATTCTTCAAGTATGGCTTTCCATCGCTTTAGTTTGGAGGTATTATTTTTATTACTGAGAGCGTATGTAAGTGGTTGGTGGTCTGTATGTATTACAACTTTTGCTGTAACGTATAGATAGTTTCTAAATGAGTTCTGTGCCCATATTTCTTTTTCGTTAACTGCGTAATTTTCTTCGGCCTTGTTCAATGTTCTTGATACAAAGTTTATTGGTTTGCCATTTTGCTCTAAAACGGCACCTATGGCATACTTTGAGGCATCAGTAGTTAGGTCAAATTCTTTCTTGTAATCAGGATATTGTAAAATTACATCTTTAGATGTCAGTGTGGATTTAATTTTGTTGAATGCAGATTTAGCTTCCTCATTTAGGTTTATTTGGATTTTTTTCGAGGTTCTTTTCGAAATTCTTCTTTCCTCACCTCTAAGAAGGGATGTAAGTGGCCTGGCCAATTTGGCATAATCCTTGATAAATCTTCTATAGTGTCCGGATAAGCCTAAGAATGATCGTAAGTCCTTGATTGTCTGGGGGTATGGAAAATTTAATATTGATTGTACTTTGAAAGGGTTTGTAGAAATTCCTTTGGAAGATACAACGAATCCTAGGAATTCGACCTGGTTTTTGAAGAATTCGCATTTATCGATGTGAACCTTCATGTTTGCTTTACTGAGGGTATCAAAAATTGTGTCTATGTGTTCGGAGTGTGATTTTTCGTCTCTACTAAATATAAATATATCGTCTATATATACATAGCATATTTTGCCTATGTATTGCCTTAGTATGTCATCAAGCGTCCGTTGAAATATGGCTGGGGCATTTTTCAAACCAAACGGAAGTGAAAAGATTTAGATATGTATGGTGAGTAATTTTTATTTTGTCGCCTACTGAGTTGGCTAGAAAAGGAGTACTGTTCGCTATCGCTTTTTCTACTAAGCTTGATTGTATGTAATTTTTATTGGATCCGGTGTCTACTAATATTTGCATTATGTCGCCGCTCTTCGTCCTGCATCTGAAGTAAGGTAGCGAAGAGCTATTTAGTCTAAAAAATGTACGTCAGTGAGGTCGAGTGCTTCTTCAATTGTGTCCTCGTGTTTGCTCATTGTAGTCTATTGGTTATTGTAGTTGTATTGGTCATTGTAGTTGTATACGCTTTCTTTGTATTGGTCCTTTGGTGGTTCGTTAGAATTTATGTGAAAGTTTCTTTGCACTTTTTGTGGGGGGTTATTTATCATTGAAGCGTTTGATAGTCTTTTACCGAATTCGTGGGGTTTTGGCCGATTTGCGTAATTAACGGCTCTTGTCCTTATACTCTCATCCACGTCCATCGGTTGAGGTGGTTTAGGGGGTCTAGGAGGAGCAATGTTTTGCTGTGGACTATATAAATTCTGGTTTTGTTGCCGATATTGTTGACTAAATTAATTTGGATTCCGATTTGAATGTTGTTGGATGTTAGAGTGATTAGGGTTTAGTTGGTTGCTATGGTAGTTTTGTGGGTTGTAATATGTCAGGGGATTTGGTAGATAAGCTAGTTCAGGATAAAATTTGGATGTGGTTTGAGGTTTTAATGGTTGATGATATCTGGGTTGGGTGTATTGCCGTCGTGGCTGTTGCTGATTTATGAATTGTTGACGAGAAGTTGATGGTGTGATAAAGGTTTGGTTATTAGCGTGAGAAGCTCTGAAGCTTAGGTTCTCTAATTTGAGACAAAGATGGAGGGCTTCGGGTAGGCTTTTTGGTTCTTTAATGCCAAGTAGCCGGGGAAGATCACCAGAAAGTCCTCTTATAAAAATATCGAGGGCTTTAGCGCGGTAATTCTTCGTTAACAAGTGGACTGCTTCTTCTCCTATCTCCATACATCCTATCTTGTTCAGAAGTAAAGATAAGTGTCCATATATCTTTTGATAAAATTCGTTAATTGTCATTCGTCCTTATATAAGACATGTCATTTGGTACTCTAGAGTGCCTATGTCTCGTTTGTCTGCGTAGTGAGTAGTCAAGCAGCGGGAGATTGCTGTCCAGTCTAGGGGGGTGTTGTAGGATTCTAAGGCTATATCTGCCTTTCTTCTTTATTTAAGTGTCCCTTTTAAGGGTTGGTAGATTCTTAAAATGCGTTCGACACTTTTTTTCCAGGAACTAAATTCTGAAGCATTTCCTGAAAATTCCCTTAGGGATCTCACAACGTCTGGAATCTTATCCATTTCATTGGTGTTGTTTTGGAATTGTTTGTCTATTGTTTGGTCCGTAATGGCCGGGTTTATTTTATTACTAGCTGACCCCCGCATACGTTGTCCTGCGTGAAATTATGTGTTTTGAAATGAAAAGAAAGTTGAATTTACGTTGTGTTAAAAATCTTTTATTTTCGATTTTTCTAAATTTTTTTCAATGTAACGCAGTTTGATAAACAACATTTTTTAGTTTTTATTCCGGAGTGTAAATGAACAGAGAAGATGGTTTTCCAACTCGGAAACACGCCACGTATAACTGGCACGCACTCTTGCAATCGTAGTTACGATAATTTGGCAAATTTGGCATAAACATTCGAGATGAGTTCACATTTCGTTGAAGTAAATTGACAAAAGGCAGGTGGAATTGATATCAAACCACTGGAACCGAAATTTGCCTATTTCCAATTCTTATCGAATACAATGTAAAATGTCTTCGGCAATGTAATTTTGTTCGTATTCCAAAATTGACGCGGATTTGAAGGCTGATATGTCGAAATGACCATCGCGAAAAATGTGCGAACTTCAGTGGCATGCGAAGTGGCTATTGAATCGTCCCCCGTTTCCATTGATTATCATGTTCCAGCAATTGTAATTGCTTGCATGCTTCTCAAAAAGTTACACACACTCTACTATTCACAGTGCGCAATGACTCAAATGAAATTGAACCACGTACATTTATCAATAGCAACCGAAGTTATTAGCAATCGTCGATTTTCGGGTAGATTTCGTCATACCTGAGGAGGACTTTATTAATTTTATTAAATGAAAAACAAAATATATCTTTTCATAATTGCGTTTATTCCATAGGGTTCCATAATTTCAATTATATTTTTACGAATCGCTATTGAACAACTTGGCATTTTGAAGTAAACACTGAGCTCAACACCACGCGCGCTCTAGAAAGCAACTAATAGCCTATATACCCTTCACTGCTTCTCTCTATTCTAATGCATTTTGATAAACTATATTTTTAGTTTTATGCTCTGGTGCAAAAATAAATAATGTTGATGGTTTTCCGACACGGGAACAGGCGACATATAATTGGCCATGTGCAAAACATGGATTTTCTAGGCTGATGCCACATACACTTAGCGACTGCCCTTGCGATTTATTTATTGACATTGCAAATGCAAGCCGTACTGGAAACTGTAAACCTTTAAAGCTGAATGGTATGTCTTTCGGTATCATAGGGAAGCGTGGGATTAAAACATCTTCGCCTTTGTACTTCCCTTTCAAAATTGTGGCTTCGATGACGTTGTTCAATAATTTCTTCACTGCAAGCCGGGTACCATTACACAGACGTGGCGGGTGTATGTTCCGTAACATAATAATTACTGATCCGGTTTTTAATTGCAGATTATGAGGTGGTAAGCCGGGCAATTCCAGCGAATTTAAAAATTCTGTTGGATAATTGACAACTTCATCTTCATTAGTAATGGAATCAACTGATTTGTAATTCTTCAATTCGCCAGCTAGTTTCTCTTGAATATGAAAATTAATTTCATTCACATCAACATTTTTTGCGGCCAATATAACACGATCGATTAACCAAATGTGATTTACGTAATTTTGAGCAATGTTTGGGAAAACCATCTCCATGATTTCGGTCTTTGATTCACAAAAGTTACAAAAATTGGTAGGGAATGTAATATATCCAGATGATGTATCAACAGCAATAATACCATTACCAATATCGACCAGTTGTTTGGAAAACACTTCTCCAGACTGGTCTTCCTGCAATTCAACTCTCATGTTTATACTTAATTTAAGTGTTTTAATGTATTTCCATAAAATGGACGACTTCAAACAGGCATTCAGTTCATCAGCTGGCGTTGAGCGTGGAACAATTGGCAATATTTGTCGAAAATCACCTGCCAATAGTATCATTGCACCACCAAACCGGTTTTTGTTATTTCGTAAATCTTGCATCGAGCGATCTAATGCCTCCAAAGATTTTTTGTGTGCCATCGTACATTCATCCCAAATGATCAATCTTGTTTGCTGCAGCACTTTGGCCATCGCAGAATTCCTCGAAAGGTTGCAAGTTGGAGTTTCATTAATTTGAAGGTTTAACGGCAGCTTGAGAACTGAATGAGCTGTTCGACCGCCTTCCAACAACGTAGCTGCAATACCTGATGAAGCGAGGGCTAGTGCACTTCCATTTTGCGACCGAATTGTTGCCAAAATCAATGACAACAAAAAAGTTTTCCCAGTTCCACCGGGAGCATCTAAAAAATAAAATCCGCCAGTTCCATCGTTCACTACTTTCATGAGCGTATCCTAAGCATATTTTTGTTGTTGATTTAAAAGGGGAACTGTTCTATCAACCATTTCTTGTAATGTTTCGGAATCGTATTGGGCTTCGCGTCTCAATTCTTGATCAAATGAGTCGAACATTGGGCGTTTGGGTCCTATCATTCCTATTTGTATTAATACTTTGTTAGTAAGCATCAAGCACATGTCCTTAATTAAAATTAATGCTTCATTGTGAATTTCTTCGTTCATTTGCAAATCTGCATTCGATGTTCTAAGACGCATCTGATGCAATATATCTTCCGCCATATGATCTTTGTATTTTTGCCATAAATCAGTCGGTGCTGATGGGAAGCATGTAGACAAAACTATAGAAAATAATGTTCGTATTTGTTTAGCATTTGACGAAATCACAGCATTTTCGAGGGTCTGGTCCCAATGAGTGTCATTCTCTAACAATCCCAAATTTTGACAGGCTTCTCTGTATGTGTCTCACAATACACCATTAACAGTTCGCAGATGTTGGACCACGAACATTGACTAACAATAAACGCAAATAAAAACACTCGTTTTGACTGGAATGGACTGCATAAAGACGGCCTAGTGCATCGGTGGAAAATACTTGTGGGTAATCTGAAACTGGCTATCCTCGTTTTCGTCGTTGAAATTTTTTGGATGATTGATTCCAGGTATAATATTTTGGCATTTCGGAGTAAAGTAGCGTTCTGGCAAAATCATCATTCTGGCACATTTCAAAGAAGCTGGTTAATGTTGTCGATGGTGGCCTGTCAACTCGTTGTAATACGTTTGCATCTGTAAAATACACCCGTTGACCATTTTGCAAATGTACAACCAAGTGAACAACAGTAGGGTGTCGTTCATGTATTGGAAACGAAAATATACGACACATGCATTGGTTACTACTAACATAGCGGCCCATTTGATATTAAATGATTTCATCATATGAATTTTCGGCAGCAACTCCGAAGACAGCCATGTCACTACCTTTGTTCACATACTTGCAAATATATTTAATCGATTTTATTTCCAATTCTTAACAAATACAATGTGAAATGTCTTCGGCAATGTACTTTTGTTCGTGTTCCATAATTGACGCGGCTTTGAAGGCTGATATGTCACCATCGCGAAAAGTGTGCGCAATGACTCAAAGCAAACTGAACGACGTACATTTATTAATAGCAATCGAAGGTATTAGCAATCGTAGTTTTTCGGGTGGATTATGTAAATTCGTCCTAAGGAATTAGTTGAGAACACACCTGGATGTCAATCTATTGGTTGGCCTTGCTTTCTGCGTACCTGTTTCTTCGGCGATGCATTACATGCATAATATCAAGGCATTTCCAAATAGAGCAATGTTCTCACAAACGAATCACTGACGCAAGTTGAGAAAAAAATTGTCAATGTAAATTTTGTTGTTGGAAGTATTTCTGCTGGCTGTACTGTATTCTCTTCAATATTCACTACTCTAAGTTGAATGGTAAATGTCGTGCCATTTTCGTCTGATGAGCTACGACGATAGAGTGGATATCCATCATTTCCAGTTTGCGTTTCCGAAAGAAAAGCACGTGGATAGTGTTTCGTGCATTTATTGCAAGTGTAATTGTGGTGCCCGCAAGATCCATGCGCCATATTGGTTTTCATCACTTCGTAGAATAATGGATCTTTCTCTGCATGAGGAATTTCCGCAGAAATGATTTCATCAATTTGATCTGGTGTAACCACCATCCACCATTCAAAGAAGAATGTGCACGTGCGGCAAACCTCTTTTTTGCAACTCAGCAGAGTACATCCAGCATCTGACTGCACCATACTTGTATATACATACGTTGCTTCAAGATAAAGTCCATCAAACATCGTAGCTGTTGTTTGAAAAGTCTTGCTGTATTATCGTGATGATCGCTTGCTGATTGACAGCGATCCATAATTCCACACATATGTTATCGCATCCTGGGAGTCTCATGTAGTTCATGTGTCTTGGGCTGCCATACGTAGATGGCAAAAAGAACGACGACCGATATTAGAGCGAGGTCTTCGTTGCTTCGTAACAAATTTCAATCTGTAATTGATCACTTCGTTTGAAACACACATAAAGTTTTCACTGAATAATTTTCAAAATTTGTTTTTAAAATAGCCGGAATAAAAAAGCAAGCGACCGAAATTGAACGATTCAAATAATTTACAAATCAAAATATTGAAAAACAAAACAAAAAAGAATTGTATGAAAAGTCACTTTTTGGAAATTTCCAATCTTTCGGCTTTTCCTTATGAAAAGTATATGGTTTGTTTTATATCTAACCCTTTCCAGATCCACAGCGAACAACTTCTGATTTCATGAAGATTGGTTCCGCCGTTCTCGAGCGTTAGCGTTACTAAAAAACAAACAATAAATTTTATGTACTACATTAGGTACACTTGCCTCTATTGCTAAAGTTACCATGTTTTTTATCATGTTCGCCAATTCTGGCGGAATTGTGTTATTAGGACCTGACGGTGCTGTTGGTGCAGCAGGAGAATTAATCCCGAGTACAGGGGGTCTAATTAGATTGTTTGGATTTGCCATTTTTAATTTTTTTTCCTTTCTTTTTTTCCTTTGAGTATTTATATTTTTTGTTATCCCTTCTAGCAAGGGGGCTTTTTACCCTGGAGGGTCCGGTCAACTTCTGAGTTGGCTACGGAATCACATAGTTAAGCAATATTATTTTCAGTTTAGTTTATATTATTGGCTGTATAAGCCGTATTTTATTTTTTTGGTTATATTTACTTAAACTATAGCTTTAACGAGAATTCTGTAGCAATTTTTCTGTAGCTTAATAGTTAAAATTTTCCTCTTACTTAATAATTTATTTATTATTAAGAACAATTTTTTCTTTTTTAAACTTTTTTCACAATTTTTCTTCTCTCTGTTTTTTTTTTATTATTAATTACATTTCTTATGCTACTTACACTATATACAGCTTCATTATCCTCTTAACCGATGATCGTGTATTTGTCCCTTTTCCTTGTTGGTACTGAGGTACACCTTCTCACACTGTTTTTGTTACTGTAGGCTTTGTTGGCTGTAGGCTTTCGCTGTTATTCCTTGTTGGTGTCGTTGGAGCATCCAGGAAGTCTCTTGTTCTATCCTCCACACGCTCACTGTCTTTTTCGCGGCGTTTTTTACTATATTTTTTTAAAGGCACTTTTAGACTTTCACGAACCAACAAGCTTTTTTTAAGCTCGGGCGCCAATTATTGTCGGTTAAATTAAAACGGCTAAAAAAATTTATTTTTTTGGTCAAAGTGACCTTTATTGTCAAATGTTCTTCTAAGACTAAAATTACAATTTCAATTAACAATTATTTATAACTTAAAAATTACTTATGCGAGCACTATTGATTTATTTACTTGTGTCTTGTTATTCCGCGTGTGCCGGATGTTGATTTGTTAACTGCTCGACAATTGTTGCAATGGTTGCATTATTGTTGGTCAGCATTAATTCCTGTCTGTAGTTTATACTGCGCGTGCCGGATGTTGATTGGTTAATTGCTTATCCAGCATTATTCTGCTTATCGCAGTTAACTTTAATGTTGCTAACTTATAGGCCTGCGGTTATTTATTATTTGAATGATTGATCTAAGTCTATTGCAAATCGGTAGTCGTTAACATAAAAAATATTTGGTTTAAAGGATAATTTAAACCAGTTATGAATGTTCTAAGCGCGGTTTCTCAGTTTTTATTATTTAATTGTTTTGTAATTTCGGAATTTCTTCCGTGTGTTATAGTTTTATTAATTAATAGTGCTTATTTCTTATTGACTTCATTGTAATAATCTATTAAGGATTGCGATCATTTTCTAAGTATGCTCATTTCATGATCAATTATGTATATAAATTGGCCTTCTATCCGAATAATAATATAAACGAACTCACTTGCGTAGCAGTTATGTTTTCTATCTGGCTATTTAGCTGAGCTACTTGTATGTCAGTTCTTAAGTTTGTCGTTTGAATCGCAATCAGTCGAGCTATGCCTTCAGCCATATTATCCACTTTAATCTTTTATTTTTTATATATATTTAATACAATGATAAAATTTGTCTTGTTTCATTTTGTTTATATATATTTGTTATACTAATATATGTAATATACAAAAAAACTTTTTTAAAACGATTTTGAAATAACACGGTTGGTGAAGAAGAAATTTTATTTTTTGCAGTATTAGATATCATCCAAATAGCCCTTTACGGCTTTTTTATTTTAAGCGATCGTCTCCGTGTCGATTGTTTGTTGCATTATCGGTACACCGTACAAAACATTCTCTCAAACTTTTTGTTTTTATTTTGTGTGTTTTAGCCTTAGACCTCCTAGGTTTTGGGTTTCGAGTTCGCGATATTTGTTTTCCTTTTAAATTTAAGGAGAATGAGTTGGAATTAAGAGAAAGAGATTTGATGATTAAATAAAAATAATTGGAGTTAAGGGAAAAGCAAGAATTATTACTAAAAGACAAAGAAATGGAGATGAAACTAAAATAATTGCAAATTAAATTAAAAATAATGGGAATACAAATGAAACAAAGATTGGCAATGGAGGAATTGAAACACAAATACAAATAAGTGAAAGATAATACAGTAGTGCAAGTGAATATTAAATTACCTGTAGTGAATTAATGTACCTGAAGTTTGTTTTTAATATTTACCTTTTATATTAATTTTTAAATAAAAAAAAACATTTTTATATATGTTTTAATTAAACCAATGAATAGTAAATATACTTTGGAATTATGATGTATTTTAAGTTAATATATGATTTTGTATGAAGTCAAGAAGGCTAGATTTTGTGTTACTTTCTGATGGTAAGCTATATTGAGGTGGGTTGCTTTCTTCGTTTTCAATTTGGAAATTGATTAGCATATTATGGAGAATGCAGCATACCATTATCCACTCATTGCACTCTCTTTTATTGTGCTCATTTATCATTCTAAATTCTTTCGAACACGATATTTTGAAAAGTACTTATTGAAACTGTTTCTTTCTTCCGTAGTGTAGTCCGTACTATTTTTACTGATGTACATAAAAACTACTTGCGTGGTTAGGCGCTATATCCAACAATGCATTGAGAGTCAGATGGCGTTATGAACACTTCCAGGGTATCTTATTGTGACTTGTTTAATTCGTAGCCTATAGTCACAAACAGCTTGCATTTTAATGGCATTTGGCGTTTTCGTGAATAAAAAAGTTTATGTTTTTTGGCTGGCGCTTCAGCCAACTTTAATTTGGATCCATCAATATATCCTATACAACCTGGCATCTCTTTCCGCGTTCCAGTAACAATTTCCAACCGTTCCTTTTCATTTGGCCAAAACAGAAAGTTAACCTCAATATTGCTTTAAATACGCCTTTAGTTATATTTTGAATAGTTCCCCCATCGCCCACGCCAAACAGTGAAGCCACCTTTCGTATAGATAATCCATCTCCGGAGGATCCTAACCTAAATAACACTATTTTTAATTGTGAATGCAAAGGAAGTTATGCTCCACTAGAATTTGTGTTAAATACACTATCGTCCTTTATATAACCTAGGAAGCGGCCAAATTCGACCGGGCGAACACGAATCATTTCGTTGAAATGGCTGTCATCAAAATTCCTAAGTATAACATGTCGCCATTGGGATGACTTTGGTATTCCGAGATGAACACTTCTACGAGTGTTTAATAAGTGAAGAAAGTTCAATGAAAAGTTTTCAAACATTTCGTCCGCATCTTCCTCGTCGCTGTAAAGTAATTTTTACGTAAATAAATATCAAAGCGAGACTTGCTTATAATAGTAAAACTCACAAGAGTCAAGTATCATCAGGTTTAATGCCTGATTCTTTACAGCGCGCCCATTATTTTAAATTTTCAATTCTCCTTGGCATTTTGACTGCGAAATACTTATTTTTGCAAATATTGTAATTTATGTTTTTTCAATCAGCTGATTGATAAGTGATTTACCACAACAAATTTATAACGACGTGTTCACAACCATTGCGTTTTTTCTTAATTTTTGTTTATAACTTACAACTTTATGAGACTATGTGAAACCCCTTGCGGCGGTTAGATTTAATTTAAATTTATTTTGCAATATTAATTTTAATATCATTTAATTTTCAATTTTAAAATTCGCGACAATATCGAAAACGTACAATACTTCAATACTGCATAATAAACGTTCAATAAATATTGCCATTCGGGATCGTGGTTAATATAAAAATATTGAACGTGTAGCCAGCGTCATAGAATCTGATGATTGCTTATTTTTTCGTTTTCGTTTTTTATATGACATCTCTAGGAGTTGAATTTAGCATCAGAAGCCATAATTACTTTTTTATAAAAACATGTTCTCAAAATACTCGCGGTATAACGATTGCAAAACATAGCTGTATGGATAACCTATATTGTACAATATTTCTGAACAATTTTTAAATAAATAAACAGTTTTAGTGGATACGTGCGTTTATTTCATTCACAACACCCACACCTTAATTAAATTTACAGATGTTGGCAGAATATATAATTTACATATTTAGAAAGCTGCCACAGTTCGACCATCCTGACTATGGCTTAACCAATGTTTCATATTTGCCATTCCCCGTATTCTTTCTTATGCTTAGCCAAATTCCATAGGAAATCCCTCGACGAATCTAAGTAAATACCTGTCATTACGGGGCATCTCGACAAGATAAAATCTATGTCTTACTAACTGTATTGCCGTGCCTGTTGTCTGTGGAGACTCCATATTGTTATTACTTACAATATATGGCAAACTAATTAGCAATAACTTCAGCAGTTTGACAGTGCAGTTTTCATTTCTATGAAAATTTCGAAGAGGCAACATATCCCATTTACACATATGCCGACGGCATTTTCATTTCGGTAATATGAAATTTAGAGGAGCGAAAATTAAGACAATTGTGTTGTGTTATATTAAAAAAATAAAATAAAGTACATTTTCAAAAAAACATTTTTCAAAAAAATTAATATTTAGTTTAATATTGTTAATTATAAAAATAAAATAAAGTACATTTTCTAAATAGTATTTTTCAAAAAAATTAATATTTAGTTTAATATTGTTAATTTACAGAATAATTATGAAAATTGGGTTGGGAATGAGCGAAGTCTTAAATTTAATAAACTTATACAAGCATAAATCAAAATATCATTTCTTTAATTTTAAATTTATTATTTTAATTGGCATATAAAATTTATGCCACAATTATTATATAGTAGTCCAAAAATATGAATTCTTATTTTCCCAGAAATACATTTGTAAACAAAAGGATCGTTATCCTTTTTTTATTTTCTTCATAAAAGATTTAAGCAGTTCAAGAGCTCAAAACATGCGCTACATCAGCTACCTACCTGGCGGCATTTCGCAATGGGATAAAATAAGTTTTTCAAGAGCTCAAAGCATGCGCTACATCAGCTCGAAGCTACATACCCTACGTCTTTGCGCAAATGATTATGTAATGATAACAAATGCCCACATACAGATTTGGCAATGACAATAGCAATAGATTTGACAGTTAGTAAGACATAGAATTTATCCTGTCGAGATGCCCCGTTAGGAAGTAGTTTGCAAACTCTGTAGAGACACCGTGAATACTTATATAATTTTTTATCATAACATAATCGCCTTTCATATCTGTCGTGTTTATCTTTCAACAATTTATTATAATTTTGAGACTTTGTAATATTTTCTGCTGAATTATCCTTAATTTTTGCTAAGTTACGTTCATTTCTGTTTAAAACGTTTTCTTCTAGTCTTTCTCTCAGAAAGTCAACGACAGTTCCCTTTTGTGAAACTCCGAAAGTAGTTCGCTTGGAATTGTACCTATACCACGGTAGAGGAGGAGTAGAGTAACCACCAGCTGATGTTATGTAAACAAAGGCAGTGCTGAGGGGTGCCACTGTAGAAACGTCAAGGGGAGTCCGGGGAGTGACTCTTAACCGGAAAATGGTTGCTTTGTGTTTTGCTCTGTGTATTTTCTTAAAATTTATGGAAATTAGTTATAACCAAAAATATTGGTTATATATAAAACTTTAATATATTTTCAAAAGAAAATCGTTTTATTTTAACATATGTGTATTCTTAAAGAGGAGAACAATATGAGCAAATACATAAAAAAATAAGTTTTTTATTTATGCCTCTTTTTAACTGTGGTAAGTTAATAAATGTTCGCCACAGAAAAATGATACGAACAAATAAGCAACCATGCCGAATAGTGGGGTCCAGATTAAGCTCATTCACAGCTATATTTGTATTTTTGCCGTCGCATTGCTAGGTAAGGTAAAATTAAACTTTATTTCAAAAGATTTACCAGGTATTTTTAAATTTTTTTTATAGAATCAGCAGAGAAGCTGATGTAGAAGTTTGATTATTTGTATGTTTTATACGGTAGTCCCAAACCAATGAGCTTTTTGCTTGAGGGTGGAAATATCTTTTTGAAGAGCAAATACTACGGTGAACACATTAGGATGTTGCACAAGCTATTGTCAATTGCGCTAATTATCCCGATACTGTTGGTCAAGTTTATCAGGGTGTTGGGTAGGTTTTGAGCAAAATTGTATTTACATAATGCTAAACACTCAACACCCACCTTGCAGACCAAAGCGTTACCAGATGAGCGAATTAATTGACTGGTTCCATCGTGTTATGCGCAAAAATGAAAAATGGTAGGGATACCGTCGTTAAGACATGCGTTGCGATCCTATCTTCCTATTGAAAGCCAAGTTCACCAAAACCGATAGAACATCGGGAAGAACTACGTATGTTTGCATAAAATTAATGGCAACAACGCTAACAACAACAGCCAAGCAAATAACAAACAACACTCATCAAATGAAAGTTGGTGGCGTTGGTGGCCCAGCAGCGATTTATAAAGAAACATTTGCATCTACGCGAATTACAATTCGTCTTTACATCTAGTGAATTATGGTCGTTTATGAACGATGTGGAAATTGATAATTAAACTTTAAAAAACAAATAAATGTAATTTGGTTAATAATGATCCGCTAAATTAAGGAATTTGAGTTGAGTAAATTTCAAATGGAATATATTTCGAACAATCGGTGTATTTGTATAAACAACGTCAAACTATTTCTTGCATAGAAATCTTATATTCACGTATGTAGGTGTTAGTACTTTTTTAAATATGAAAGTATATAACTTATCGCAGTTATTTGTTCACTACTTTTGTTTTCATTATTGCGTTTAGTTTTACTTTGTGAACAGCAAAACTGGCGGACCCTTTTTCTAACGATTTTATAATAAAAAGTAAATTATAACTAAATGTTTTATTTCAGTAGATTTTATTTATTGTTTTTTTGTTTTATACATATTTTTTTGCCTATACAGTAGAATCCCGATTATCCGGATCAATTAAAACCAGGGGTATTCCGTACAATCGAAAATCCGGATAATCGATTTCAAAGCAAATCAAACAATATTTAAATTATAATAAAGTTTTATTATGTAATAAGTTTTACAAGTGTAGTTCAGATAATATGTAAGATATATAAAAACCGAGCTATAACGATAAATAATGTATTACATAATGCCTATGTAATTTAAAATTTTGGTTGGAAATAACTTGTTATTGGTCTTTGACGTAAATCACATCGTTCCATTGCGGCCAAGTCCCCGATTCGTTTCAGTTGTAACAACTGTATGGGATCCGATACATCCTGTCTTTCAAACCACTTGAAAGCAATATCAAGAGCTTCAAAAGCTTCTGCGTGAGATGGTACTTGACATACATCCCCAGTTTCAGTATCTTCTTCATTTTCTCTTTCGTTATTGTTCAAATCCTGAATGATTTCTTCATCAGTTAATATTTGGAATCCAGGGTCTTCATTATCGCAGTTCAGCCATTCCTTAATATTTTCTTCATCGCACCCTTCAGCAATGCTAAGAATTTTCATTGCTTCTGTTATTTCTTTAAAATCGTCATGCGGTTTAATCGAGGAATTAGATAGAGTTAATTTTAATAATTTATTCCAAGCTCTTTTTAATGTTTGCAATTCCACAGAGTTCCACGCTTCTACCAGCATATAACAACAATCTTTTAAATTTGTTTCTTAAAAAACTTTAACGTCGTTTCTATTTCACTGTCCTCTGTTGTCAAAAGACGACGCAATAGTCGTTTTCTGTATAAACGTTTTAAAGTTTCAATGATACTTTGGTCCATTGGTTGCAATATTGATGTTACGTTAGGGGGTAAAAACTTAACTGTGAACTTCCCATTTTCTCGATTTAGTGTTTCAGCGGAAGGGTGCGTTGACGCATTATCTAACAACAATACGTCGTCGTCTTTCCCCACGTCCTTTTGAAATTTCTTCACTTCAGGAATAAACGTATTTTCATACCAAGTAAGAAAAATATCATTTTTTCATAACTTTACGTTGCGAACTTCCATCTTCTTTCTCAAGCGCGCAGGTGAATTTCATTATGGCATCAGAATTATTTTTAATGTCAGATTCACCATTTTTTATACTTTTAATTATCTTCACTTTGTCATTAAGAGACAACACTACTCTTTTTCGCTTGGACATTGTAAACTTCCAACACAAAAAGGCAGACAAAAATAAGAGACAACATTTCAGTTGAACGCTATCTAAGAAAATGAAACTATAACAAACACTATTCCGCAAACAAATGAAAGCGGGAGTACACGTAACACGATCGGTCGCGAAAATAAACTTGTCGTAACATGTAACATGTAATCGGGATTCTACTGTATTGCATTTTCCACACCACCATGAGGTATGCAACTAGGCGCGTTACCGATTTTTTTGGGGTGTTTGGTTCCCCCGGAGGCCTATTTGCATCCGTATATCTTAAAACTAAGTAACAAATATTGGGTTGTCAAAAAAGTCTTGCGGTATTTTCACTAGTTGGCGCTGAAAGCGCGTAGTTCTAGTTGTATTCGTCGCATCGGGTCATGCTATACCTTTATGGAAAGCTCATTTCACGCGCTAACACGTGTTTGATTGTCGTTTCTTATAAGTCGTTCGTGAGTTAAAGCGTCGCAAACATGGAGCAAAAAAATTGAATCGGTCGTCGCTGTGAACGGACGTATTTTTTCTATGCTCCTGCGTGCTATTGTTTAATCTTTATTAATGCCGTGTGTTTGCGGCCATAGATTTGATCGTGCTCAGCCCAAGATCAGCTGCAGTAAATGCAATGAATTCTTCCACTTATCGTGTGTGAATTTATCACTGGCTGATGTTGATTTTTTGGTGAAATCTAAAAACGCTTTTTATTGTAAAGTATGCGCGGTAGTTCGCAGAAATTTTATTCGCTCGCCGTCTGCGTCGCCATCTGTGCGCAACGCTCAATCAAGCAGTGAAGTGAACGAACCTTTGTTAGAGTCTAATGACCTTAATATGGTAAATGCGGTGCTTAACTCTTTGGTTTCGGAAGTTAGTTCACTGAGAAGTGAACAATCGAAGGCGCTCACATTATTACAACAACTCTGTGATGATCGAAATTCGTTAATGGTTAAGCTTAACGAACTTAAATCAGAGTTCTGCATTGTGCAAAAGAAATTGTCCGATATCGGCAAGTTCTCTGCACCAGCTTCGAATGCTCTCTCTGCTTCGACTGCTGTTGATACAAATGCTTCTTCAATCGCTTAACGCTGCTGTGTCTGATGTTAATGAGAGTGTGAATTATCTCGCTCCCACTATACCGAAAACACGCTCTACAGCTTCAACTACTGCTAACTCCACTCGCACTTCTACGTCTACTGTGGTGCTCCGTCATCTAACGTTATTGTTTCTGCTCCTACTGATAATGTGAGTATGAATTATCTCGCTCCCGCTACATCGAAAGCAATCTCTGCCGCTCCGTCTGCTGCTTGCTCCACTCTCTCTACGACTGCTGATAATGGTACAAATACAGCTGCTCCCAATGCTTTTAATTATGCCGGTACATATGCTGATGCTGTTGCTATGAATAGCAACACTCATTCGAAAGCCAAAAACAATCGAACAGTTGCTGCTAAACCAGTTCGTCCCTCTGTCGCTGTCAATGCTGCTCAATTAGTTGCCGTCGATGACTCTGTTAATCTAAACTCTTCGACTTCAATTAATGCTAATGGAAATGTGAAGTTAAAAGTGAGTACTAGGAGCAAAACATCCCCAGCTGCTTCAACTGTTGTTCGATGACTCTGTTAATCTAAACTCTTCGACTTCAATTAATGCTAATGGAAATGTGAAGTTAAAAGTGAGTACTAGGAGCAAAACATCCCCAGCTGCTTCAACTGTTGTTGGTTTTAATGCCAATTGTGATCTCGATGTCGTCATACCGAAGAAATGGATTCATTTGTCGGCCTTTAAAAACTCAGTCACCGAAGAAGATATTATATCTTTTGTCGTTAAACATGCTAATGTTGATAGAGAGCATCTCTTATGTTACAAATTAATTAAGAAAAATACTGATTTTAATAATCTTAAGTGGATTAACTTTAAGTTAGGTGCGTCCCCACCTTGTTTTAACGCCGTTTTCTCCTCTTCAGTGTGGCCTTCTGGCATTAAGTTGCATCCCTTTAAGTTTTTTCCAAAGGGAGGGGAAAACAGCGCTGCAGATTAGTGGATGTGCCTGTTAGTCACGACTTTTTTCATGCGTTTTCTGCACCTTATTCAACTGGCTCCTGCCTTAAGGTGTACTACCAAAATCTATCGGGTATTAGGTGTAAATCAAATATTATTCGCAACTTTTTTTCACATTCGGATTTCGATATTATCGTTATTGTTGAGACTTGGCTGAATTCCAGTTACTTTGATAGTGAATATTTTGATTCAAATCTCTATTACGTCTTCCGTAAGGACAGAGATCATGAAAAAACTGACTGTTTAAGAGGGGGTGGTGTTCTCCTAGCAGTTCATCGCAAATATCGTCCTCGTCTTATTATGCTTGATAATGATGATTCCATTCTGGACCAACTATGTATTTGTATCAATGACGCTCTGTTCATTGCAGTCTCATACATCCCTCCTAATAGTCCTCTAGAGTTGTATAAGTTTCACGCAAATAATATTTCCTCGCTGATACTAAATAAGGTGAAAGAGAATAATATTTGTGTACTGGGTGACTTCAATTTAAGCAATATCGCCTGGTCTGGTTGTTCCTATAGTCCTGCTCTTATTCCTTCCAATTTTTCGTCTCCTCAGGAGTTATTTCTCATTGATAGCTTGCTTAGTCTCAATCTGATTCAAGTCAACTCATATTCAAATAACCTCGATCGTTTTTTTGACTTAGTCTTTCTCAGCGATAACTTAAAATTTAGGTTTTTTTGATGGATTATCTTCAATTACTCCTGCCACCATTCATCACTCTCCGCTAGCGTTTGAGGTGGATACTTATCTTTTCGCTCCTGTTAAACCTATTGATGGGCTTGGTTTTAATTTTGCATTTTGTGATTTTGAACGACTCAACAATCTGCTCTCCGAGATTAATTGGGATGATTTACTTTCGGGACTAGATACAGCTAATAGGTTCTCGATTTTGAAGAAATTAATTCAGGAATTTTGTCATAATAATATCCCGCTCAAACATATGCAACCATATAAGTTGCCTTGGTACACTAAGGGCCTTAGGCGGTTAAAAAATAAATGTTAAGAAATAAATACGACAGAAAATTCTCTTCAACTAAATCTCATGTTTTCTTTGTTCAATATCAGCACTACACAAAACTGTTTAATGAATTGGATAAGTCTCTCTATAAAAGGTTTATTTTTAGTACGAAGTCTGCAGTTAAGTCGAACCCCAAGTTCTTTTGGAACTTTGTAAAATCTAGAAGAGCGTGCTCGGCCATTCCCTCTGCTCTACGCTGGGGTGATAAGTCAGCATGCACTCCTGGCGAAATCTCCAACTTGTTTGCTGAATTTTTCAAATCGAATTATGTTCACGATGATCCCGGTACTAATTCCACTTTTTCGGCTAATAATTTCCCATCCATAAATTTTGGCTCACTGTGTCTTTCACAGGATGATATTGCCAATGCTATTGGTGATATTAAGTCTTCTTCTAAATTGGATTTGGATGGGCTTCGGCCTGTACTTATAAAAAATTGTACTGCCTTGGTATATCCTCTCATGCTTATCTTTAATAAGTCTCTCTCCTCTGGGAATTTTATTTCTGACTGGAAATTGACATGCATTACCCCTATTCTCAAAGGTGGTAGAAAGGATATAGTCTCCAATTACAGACCTATTTCTAAACTTTCTACTATTTTGAAAATTTTTGAGTGTTCTGTTAAAAATAAATTATTTTTTGCAGTAAAATCAATAATTAATGTCAATCAGCATGGGTTTGTCTCGGGTCGCTCCACAGTATCAAACTTAGCGGTTTTTAGCGATTATTGAATGTCTGCATTCTCCGCTGGATTTCAGGTAGATTGTGTCTACACAGATTTCTCTAAGGCCTTTGATAAAGTTTCACACAATATTCTAATTAAAAAATTATCATCTTTAGGGTTTCACTCGGTCTTCTTGCAGTGGAGTAAATCATATTTACACAATAGACGATGCGTTGTCAGTGTCGATGAAGTGTCATCTGATTCATTCATTGCGTCATCGGGAGTGCCACAAGGAAGCGTTTTGGGTCCACTTCTTTTTGTGCTGTTTATCAATGACATCTCCTGTTGCTTCTCTTTCGCTAACTTCCTGTTATATGCAGATGACTTAAAAAATTTTGCAATAATCAAAAACCCACAAGATGTACTCAAACTTAAGTGTGATATTAATACTTTTTATTGGTGCATGAAATCGAAGCTTCTTCTGAATCTAGATAAATGCTCTCAGATCTCTTATGGTAGGGAACGTAGCAATACAATATTTCTAATTACAAGTTACAATATTTCTAATTACGTCCTAAAATGTGTTACTGAAATCAAAGATCTTGGGGTAATGTTTGACAACAGATTTTCTTTCAGTAATCACATCAACTACATCACTTCTAAATCATTCTATGTGCTCGGCTTTGTCCGTCGAAATGCTTTAAATTTTTCCGACCCCTACACGTTAAAATTACTGTATACATGTTTTGTTCGGTCCATTTTGGAGTACGCAGTGTTCAACCATATTGCATTTCGTCAATTAATAGGATCGAGCGTGTTCAAAAGATTTTTCTTAAATTTGCTCTCCCCTCCTTAAAGTTCGTTGACCTAATACCATCGTATACATCTCGCTTATTGCTTTTACATCTTAAATTGCTGGAAAATCGACGGTCCATTCTCTGCCTTTCATTTGTTTACAATGTAATTAATGGAGATATTGACTGTCCTTATTTACTAGGGAAAATTAACTTCAATACTCCTCAGCGTTGTCTCAGATCTGTTTCCCCATTTTATAATAAAAAGGAAAGTACTAATTTTGGTGGATATGCTCCTCTCAAGCGTGCTATGCGGGAGTTCAATTCGATTTCCGAGAAAGTTCTTCTAGATTTTTCTCACTCTAGGGTATCCTTCATTAACATCCTCAATTCTGTTTTTTAGTTTAAGTTATCTACATGTTTAACTGTAATTTAATTCTCCATTAGTCTGTAAGAATTAATGTTCATAAACTTAACTAGCTAAATAAATAAATAAATAAAATAAAGAGAAAATTCGGCATATTTTACAGTACTACTACGATAAAGGCAAAAATGCATCTCAAGCCGCCAATAAAATTTGTGCAGTTTATGGACCCGATACAGTTTCCATTTCCACCGCACAACGATGGTTTCAACGTTTTCGTTCTGGTGTAGAGGTGGTCGAAGATACGCCACGCTCCGAAAGGCCTGTCGTCGAAAATTGCGATAAAATCGCTGAATTGGTCGAAAGAGACCGGCATAGTAGCAGCCGTAGCATGTCAAGAGCTGCGCATGAGTCATCAAAAATTCATCTTAATTTGAATAAAAAAAAAAATTCAATAAAAATACCGCAAGACTTTTTTGAAAATACTTTTACTTTTGCAGAAAATAAATTAAAAGTAACAAAAACAATTCATTTGGAAAAAATACTTTATAATAAATATGTATGTACATGTATGTATAAAAATACATATATAATAATATTGTATTTAATATGTATGCCAACAGTGGAGATCTAACAAAAGCCTGAAAAATGATATGTGGTGGAGGGTCCTATCAATAAAAAATGCGAAATGTGCCTAATAGAAAGAATATACGAGTGTGCAACCCTATTGTAATATTTTATTGAGCACTTCAAAATGTCAAAATTAAATTATGTTAATAAATTAGAACTCGGAAAACCAATGAAGATTTTTTTCAGACAAACACCCGGACAAAGGACTTCGGACAAATTTTACATGTGTGCAACACATAAAAATTTCACATGCTTTAAGGCAGTTGTGCTTGTCTGCTTATTAAAATTTTTTATTGAGAAATACGTTCTTATCCTTATGGAAAGGCATTTAGGAACGTCTGGCTGAGAATTAGCACGGCAATAAAACGGCTCTATGCGTCCCATTTTTTCAAATAAACATTCTTTCTTCTTCTTCTTTACTGGCGTAGGCACCGCTTACGCGATGATAGCCGAGTCAACAATAGCGCGCCAGTCGTTTCTTCTCTTTGCTACGTGGCGCCAATTGGATATTCCAAGCGAAGCCAGGTCCTTTTCCACTTGGTCCTTCCAAAGGAGTGGAGGTCTTCCTCTTCCTCTGCTTCCCGCGGCGGGTATTGCGTCGAATACTTTCAGAGCCGGAGTGTTTTCATCCATCCGGACAACATGACCTAGCCAGTGTAGCCGCTGTCTCTTAATTTGCTGAACTATGTCAATGTCGTCGTATATCTCGTACAGCTCATCGTTCCATCGAATGCGATATTCGCCGTGGCCAACGCGCAAAGGACCATAAATCTTTCGCAGAACTTTTCTCTCGAAAACTCGCAACGTCGACTCATCGGTTGTTGTCATCGTCCAAGCCTCTGCACCATATAGCAAGACGGGAATTATGAGCGACTTATAGAGTTTGGCTTTTGTTCGTCGAGAGAGGACTTTACTTTTCAATTGCCTACTCAGTCCGAAGTAGCACCTGTTGGCAAGAGTAATCCTGCGTTGGATTTCCAGGCTGACACTGTTGGTGGTGTTAATACTGGTTCCTAAATAGACGAAATTATCTACAACTTCAAAGTTATGACTGTCAACAGTGACGTGAGTGCCAAGTCGCGAGTGCGACGACTGTTTGTTTGATGACAGGAGATATTTCGTCTTGCCCTCGTTCACTGCCAGACCCATTTGCATTGCTTCCTTGTTCAGTCTGGAGAAAGCAGAACTAACGGCGCGGGTGTTGAGACCGATGATATCAATATCATCGGCATACGCCAGCAGCTGTACACTCTTATAAAAGATTGTACCTGCTCGATTAAGTTCTGCAGCTCGAATAATTTTCTCCAGCAGCAGATTGAAGAAGTCGCACGATAGGGAGTCGCCTTGTCTGAAACCTCGTTTGGTATCGAACGGCTCGGAGAGGTCCTTCCCGATCCTGACGGAGCTTTTCGTGTTGCTCAACGTCAGTTTACACAGCCGTATTAATTTTGCGGGGATACCAAATTCAGACATCGCGGCATAAAGGCAGCTCCTTTTCGTGCTGTCGCAAGCAGCTTTGAAATCGACGAATAGGTGGTGAGTGTCGATTCTCCTTTCACGGGTCTTTTCCAAGATTTGGCACATGGTGAATATCTGGTCGGTTGTTGATTTACCAGGTCTGAAGCCACACTGATAAGGTCCAATCAATTTGTTGACGGTGGGCTTTAATCTTTCAGGCTTATCCCACGGTAGTTGGCGCAGATTGTGGGGTCTCCTTTTTTATGGATTGGGCATAGCACACTTAAATTCCAGTCGTTGGGTATGCTTTCGTCCGACCATATTTTACAAGGAATCTGGTGCATGCTCCTTATCAGTTCTTCGCCGCCGTGTTTGAATAGCTCGGCCGTCAATCCATCGGCTCCTGCCGCTTTGTTGTTTTTCAGGCGGGCAATTGCTATTCGAACTTCTTCATGGTCGGGCAATGGAACGTCTGCTCCATCGTCATCGATTGGGGTATCGGGTTCGCCTTCTCCTGGTGTTGTGCGTTCACTGCCATTCAGCAGGCTGGAGAAGTGTTCACTCCATAATTTAAGTATGCTCTGGGCATCGGTTACTAGATCACCTTGAGGAGTTCTACAAGAGTATGCTCCGGTCTTGAAACCTTGTGTAAGCCGCCGCATCTTTTCATAGAATTTTCGAGCATTACCCCTGTCGGCCAGCTTATCAAGCTGTTCGTACTCACGCATTTCGGCCTCTTTCTTCTTCTGTCTACAAATGCGTCTCGCTTCCCTCTTCAACTCTCGGTATCTATCCCATCCCGCACATGTTGTGGTCGATCGTAACGTTTCGAGGTAGGCAGCTGTTTTCTCTCCGCTGCGACACGGCACTCGTCGTCGTACCAGCTGTTATTTTGCACTTTCCGAAAACCAATGGTTTCGGTTGCAGCTGTACGTAAGGAGTTTGAAATGTCGTCCCACAGTTCCCTTATACCGAGTTGTTGACGAGTGCTCTCAGAGAGCAGGAGTGCAAGCCGAGTAGAAAATCGTTCGGCTGTCTGTTGTGATTGCAGCTTCTCGACGTCGAACCTTCCTTGTGTTTGTTGGCGTGCGTTTTTTGCTGCACAGAGGCGGGTGCGAGTCGATGCTAGGACCTCGGAGCGCACGCACATCTAAAACACTGGAGACGTGTCTTCCGTCTATCACAACATGATCGATCTGGTTGGTGGTTTTTCGATCCGGAGACAGCCAGGTAACTTGATGAATCTTCTTATGCTGGAATCTAGTACTACAGATAACCATATTTCGGGCCCCGGCGAAGTCGATCAGCCTCAACCCATTTGGGGATGTTTCCTCGTGGAGGCTGAATTTACCGACCGTAGTGCCAAAGATACCTTCTTTGCCCACCCTGGCGTTAAAGTCGCCAAGCACGATTTTGACATCGTGGCGGGGGCATCTCTCATAAGTGCGCTCCAAACACTCATAAAAGGCATCTTTGCTCACATCGTCTTTCTCTTCCGTCGGGGCGTGGGCGCAAATCAGCGATATGTTGAAGAACCTCGCTTTGATGCGGATTGTGGCTAGAAGTTCATTCTCCGGAGTGAATGATAGTACTCGGCGACGGAGTCTCTCTCCCACCACGAATCCAACACCAAACTTGCACTCCTTTATATGGCCACTGTAGTAGATGTCACAAGGACCTACTCGTCTCTGTCCTTGTCCCGTCCATCGCATTTCTTGGACGGCGGTGATGTCAGCCTTTATTTTCGCGAGGACATCAACCAGCTGGGCAGCGGCACCTTCCCAATTAAGGGACCGGACATTCCAGGTGCATGCCCTCAAATCGTAGTCCTTATTTCGTTTGCCATGGTCGTCATCGAAAGGGGGGTTTCTCATCCGAGGCTTATAGTTGATTTTCATTGGGGGTGTTTTTTTACGTGGCGGGTCCCAAACCCAGCGCACAACCCTATGCAGGGGATGTTTCGCCTTCTCACGTTAGCTCGCCTTCAAACGGATGTTCTTAGGCTACCCAAAGGATACTTGGTCAAAGACCGGAAGTCGTGAGCTGCTTGAGTCACATGTAAAAGAATCGTTTCTGGCCACTCCCAAGTGAATGGCAATCAGAGAACTTTCCTCACTTGCGTGAACTTCTACACATGACTCCATCCTCCAGTGAATGGCAATCAGAGAACTTTCCTCACTTGCCACCAGAGGTGGCCATGATGTTTTTATTGTGAACGTACACTTGGGGGGTAGGTTAAGGACTGTGAATGGCTCTTTTACTATGGTGAATGGGCACTTTCCCTACCATGCCTATACTACGTTGCATCGTATTGCTTAAAGCATACTCTATGTCCGGCAAAATTTTGTTTAAGCTAAAATTACAGCCACCACTGGTTAGTTTCGCTATCATGCTACGATTAACGAGCTCTACCTGTTCATTGGCTTTTGGCGATGATGTTGCAATTTCGACATGTTTTACGTTATTTGTTTCTAAAAAATTTTAAAATCTTTTGATGTAAACGCTTTGCTCCGATCAGATATCAATATCCTTGGACGACTGTAACTACTAAAATGCAGTTTTAAACAGCTCAGGACCTCCCTCGTGCCTGCTAAACACACCGTATATAACAAATTATATTAAATTAAATTTAGGCTGTTTACGGTAAGGTGGTTATCGGGTTATGTGATTATTAGATTAAAAATAACCTCTATGCTCCGTGAGCACCCTATGTTGTATGGTTATTTGCTTGTTTTTACACAAACAGCTGTTCATTGTTTACAATTTTAGTTCAACGAATTTCCAACTTATAAAATGCCTAAACAAAGTTTAAAAAGCAAAATAAATGAATTTAAAATAAGTTCTGCTATTCAGGAAATGGACTTTATTGAAGGTATGTGCTTATTAAATAATCCGAATTTTTAGGGTTCAAAAAATTATTTGTATAAAATTTGCAGACATCTTGCATAATTTGCTAATTGTAAACAAAAAACAGCTTTTATTAGCAGAATTTCCAATAAGAAAATCTAAATAGAAATGCCATTCGCTTAGTTTTATTTATTTTTTGTGCTGTCATTTAGTAAAATTCCAACGACTTTCTAACACTGGAAATAAGCAAACAACCACATAATCTGTAAACAAGGGCCTAGGTTGGTCAACTTTGGTTATTTTGTCACAACGCATTTTGTTGTTGTTTACTTAATCACATAACCACATAACCCGATAACCACCTTATCGTGAACAGCCTAATTATAAATCCATCTATAACCAAAAATACATATTTTTGCTTAGAACGTTTAAATGGCACTGGAAGAAAGTGATCCGCGTGAATAGTTTCGAATGGTACGATTCATGTTTCCTACTTTTCGCGGAAAATGCAATACACTTCAGGCAATTTGAGATATATGAATGTATTGTTTAATTTCTTCCTTCATTTTGGGAAACCAATATGATTTTATTATAGCACTGAAAACTTTGTTACTTCCCATATGAACCATTCCATAGTAGATACAACTTACCACTTGTTTTTAAATACCCACTCCTTTTAGGACGCAATATATAAGTATTTTGTTGTTCACTTCAAGTTAAAAATTTTATTGAAAGCAACGAAAAGGTTATAATAAAAACCTCCTGGTCGGATACCAGTGAAGGTGGCAATGTATTATAAAACGATGTAGTGATGATGAGTTGATTCAGCTGCTGCGCGTAGAGGATCTCCCAATGTGGGAACGGTGGTTGAGCTGCGCGCCGAAGATGACGAAAAATGTATATATATAAAAAATCGTGTAGCTGCGTGCCGAAAGTACCAAAAATGTAGAAACGTGGAGCTGCGTGCCGAAAATACCAAAAATGTAGAAACGTGGAGCTGCGTGCCGAAAATACCCAAAAATGTATAGAAACGTGCGCCGATGTTTATTGCTCGAAAATCGCGGTCGAAAAGGGCGGCTTCTTCCAGGACGAGGCTTTTTGCTCGTTGGGCTGTGGAGAGTTTTGGTGGGTTTGGGCGTGTATTGGTGTGTGTGTGTGTGGGTGTAGACTGCTGCTTCCAATCGCTGAGTGTTGTCTCCAGGTGTGGTGAGTGTGCCAGTGTTGCTTTGTGAGTGGAGTGTTGTGTGGTGTAGTAGTGTATGAGGGCGGAAAGCTTAACTCATTTAGCCATCCCGGCCCCCCTAGGCGAAAGTTCAGCCTAGCAATCGCTGAAGTTGTTGCAACGTTGCCACAACGTTGCTAAGTCCGGACGTGCGCCGGTAGTGTGGTCTTTGACGATGGCGCCTGATGGGTACTGCGTTTCGCGGACGCCATAGGCGGGACTCAGGAGGTGGTGGCGGTCTTCGTCGTCGTGCCACACTGCTGGGTTGCTGCGGTCTGCGAGTGGCAGGTGGCCGACCAACCTCACGTCTTGGGGTGCGGTGGAGCAGCGTGTGATGCTGCCGGCCACACATTTGGCACAATGCCCCAGAGTCACAGTCCTCAGTCGCGTGCATGTGTGCCAGACAATTGTTGCAATGCCCATGCGCCTGTGCTAACTGCTGCCGCTGGATGGGTGACATGCCCTTGAAGAGCCCACAGTGTTGCAGTCGATGGGGGCGGCGACAAAGGGGGCATCGTATGCGATGCGGCTCCGCTGGTGGTGACGGTGTGGGTACTGGTGCTCGTGTGCCATTACGAGCTGCAGTTGACGGTGCGGATGCGGTGACTGTACGGGGCGCCGCGGTTGGGACAACCCCAGGACGGGGAACACTGATGGCCGATCGCAGTGTTGGTGTTGGAGTTGACATGCTCTCTGAATCCATGTTTGCCTGTATGGAGAAAAAGTCGTTTTTAGTTGCAACTCATTTCTATATATTATGAAATTGTACGATTTGTAACCAACTGTATTTGGTTTGTCAGAGTTTACTAATCTACCCATTATTTTTTAATATCTTTTTGATTTATCATATGTGCGATTGATTTCGGTTTTAGTTATTAACGGATGCTTCATTTTCTGCGTGTCGGTATTATTGTACGGATTGTATGGATTGTTCATTACGCGCATTTTCGCTATTATCTGCGGTTGGTAGGAAGCACAGTTTAACGAGCGGTCTGGTCAGCGTTCCGTTTTGCGTACGGAGATCGACTACTCGGATATGACCGTCGGAGCCGTGATGAAGCTTCTCTATGCGACCAAGCCGCCATTCTGTAGGGGGGAGACAATCATCGTGTATTAGGACAAAGTCTCCAAGCTTTGGCGCCTTTTCGGGAGTTTTCCAGCGGTACCTTTTGTGAAGGTCCTTTATATACTCCTCCTTCCATCGGCGGCTGAAATTATGATGGAGAATTTTAATTCTTTCCCATCTATTTAGCAAGGAAAGCGACTCCACGCCTGGCTCAGGTATGGCCAGAATGGGTGCTCCTTTGAGAAAGTGCCCTGGTGTAAGAGCTGTTAGATCTGAGGGATCTTGCGAGCGGCTTCAATACGAATTAATAATGTTGTAAATTCTTCGAAGTTAAATTTGTAGTTTCCAGCTACTTTTTAAAGTGGGATTTAAAGCTTTTTACCGCTGATTCCCATAAAGCACCCATATGAGGAGCGCTTGGAGGGATGAACTGCCAGTTAATGCCTTGGGGAGCGTACTTTTGTACAATCTCAGGGGAAACTTGTTTGATAAAGTCCACAAACTGTTTTTCGGTGGCTCTTTGAGCACCTATAAATGTCTTGCCGTTGTCGCTCATGAGCTTTGACGGAAAACCACGTCGTCCGACGAAGCGAGCAAATGCCGCGAGGAAAGCCTCTTTTGTCAGATTACTACATAGCTCGAGGTGTACTGCTTTTGTCGTAAAACAGACAAAGGCAGCCACGTAGCCTTTCATCATTGTGGGAGACCTTAGCATGGACGCCTTTATTTGAAAAGGCCCAGCAAAATCGACACCTGTGACAGTGAAGGGCAGAGCAAAGTTGCAGCGTTCCGGTGGAAGTGCTGCGTTAATCTGTGTTCGCATCTTTTGTTTATGCATAGTGCAAATCTTGCACGAAAAAATGCATTTCTTTATCTTTGGCTTGAGTCTTGGGATATAAAACTCTTGGCGGACTATTTGCTGCATGAGGCGGTGTTCTGCATGTAATAATAGTACGTGGACATAATTGAGATATAATGTGGCAAGTTGCGATCTCTCTGGTATAACAATGGGATGACGTTCGTTATACGTTAGGCTTGAATTGGCAAGCCGACCATTTGCACGAAGTAGACCCTTCGTATCTATGAATGGGTTTAGTACTAAGAGTGAGCTCTTTTTGTCAATTGGCTTCGATTCTCTTAGTAACGATATCTCTTGGCTGAAGTAGCGCGCTTGAGTAGATGCGATAAGAGCGACCTTTGCTTTTTGTAAGGCTAGGTGCGTCACTGTATCGCCTTGGGGATATACGGTGCGTATTCCCTTAATTCTAACAGCCCTATTCTCATGCCCTCACAAAAGTCACCAACCTCACTACAATGATGTTTCTCACTGTAGTGAGGGTTACCTTATTCTGGCGAAAATTCAAAAGCTCAAATGCTCACTATTCTCACAAATATCTGTGACGTGTGAAAGCAGGCATCATAATACAAAACATCTGTGTTTGTTTTGTTTTGCATATTTTGAATTTTTTAAAATATTGAGAATTGAGTGTTATTAGAAATGGAGGAATTATTATTTGTATATGCGGCAATTGTTGAGGAGGAGGAATCGGGAGGTAGGAGAAAAATTTTAAAGGTTTGCGAGACAAAAGCGATCCCTTTACTATGCAAGACACTGCATTTATTAACACATTCGATTCCCAAAATCGCTATGTAAATTGCTGATAAGTGAATTGGAGCCGCATGATGTGCAGAAGTCAAATATTCCTTTTGATCTGCGTTTCCTGACGAGTTTTATATTTTTACGGGCATGGCTCGTATCAAAATGCGTTGGGAATAATTATATGCTCTCTATGAGCCAATCCTCAGTATCAAGAGCTCTGCACTTTATTTCAAAACTAATTGTTGATGTTAAGGGAAGTGAAATTTATTTCCCTTCAAGCGCGCAGGATGTGTCAGATGCAAAGAAGGGGTAAGATAAATAAATAAATATAAATATAAATAAATAAATAAAATAAATTTTTTTTTACAGTTTTTACACGAAATTTGGAATCAAGGGCACAATCGGCGCAATCGATTGTACCCATATTGGGATTGTTTCACCCTCAACTACAGACGCCACTACTCCTCTCTCACTGTTTATGAACCGGAAACCGGATTTTACAGCCTTATTGTAGAAGCAGTACGTAATGGTTTATATTATACAAACTATTTACCAATCTTTCTATTAATACATACATATGTATGTATATATTTGCATTTTTGGCAGGTTTGTGATCATCGACTTCTGTTCACCGCTGTCAACGCAAAATATCCCGGGTCTTGCCATGATTCTGGTATTTGGACCACATCCCCAACACGTATGCACCTCACAAATACCTATAACACGCAAAGTGATTCGTGGTTGTTAGGCGACCAAGGATATCCATTGGAGCCATGGCTGTTTAACGCCAGTCGCTGAACCTTCAAACGCAAGGGAAGTGCGTTACAATAAGTTGCACGCCAAAGCACGTAATACCATTGAGAGGGCCTTTGGTGTTTTGAAGTCACGATTCCGGTGCCTCTCAAAACACCGCATTCTTCATTACAGCCCTGAAAAAGCGTCTTTGATTATTTACGCGTGTACAATTCTTCACAACATATTACTGAAGCATGGTGTGGCTGCAGACCTTGGCTTCGAAGAAGTTTTAGAAGAATCACAAGACACCGAAATTGTTTTCGAAAACCCCAATTTTAGGGAGGGTGCTAGAGTAAGAGAACGTTACATTATGTCTTTATAATATACATATGTATGTATATATTTCCAGCGGCGTTATGTATTATAAATATATATATATAAATATATATACATATATGTAAGTTACTTACTGTCTCTGTACATTTTACTTCCTCTAAGAATGAATAAAAACACATCTACATATGTTTAAATAATTCATGTTATTTTATTTAATTTTTTTTTTCATTTTTTACATTTTTATTTCATTTTTTACATTTCTATTTCATTTTTTACATTTTTATTTCATTTCTTACATTTTTATTTCATTTCTTACATTTCTATTTCATTTTTTACATTTTTATTTCATTTCTTACATTTCTATTTCATTTTTTACATTTTTATTTCATTTTTTACATTTTTATTTTCATTTTTTACATTTCTATTTCATTTTTACATTTTATTTCATTTTTTTTACATTTTTTTATTATTATTTATCCAATTTTTGGGACAACTTAGCCATAACCTCTGACAGCGAGGTTAGTGCCTGTGTCATTTGAGTCAGCACCCCTGCCATCTGCGCATTTTGCTCTACAATTTGCCTTTGTAGAGCAATGGTTTCCTCCTCTCGCTTTTCTCTGTCCTCCATTTTTTTTAGCACTGTTCCAAGCATCTTCGCTGCAGTCAACTTTTCGGGAGGGATATAAGAAGGCGATGGCATAGAAGAAGATAATATGGGAGGAGATAAGGAAGAAGATGGAGGTGATGGTGAAGAAGAAAAATGAGGTGATGGCGAGGAAGAAAAATTGATTGATAAAGCAGGAAAAGCTGGAGCAGGCGATGTGACTGCTAGTGAAGATGCTGGAACAGGCGATGCGACTGTTGGTGTTGGCGCTAAAGCAGGCGATGCGACTGTTTGTGTTGGCGCTAAAGCAGGCGATGCGACTGCTAGTGAGGGTGCTGGAGCAGGCGATGCGACTGTTTGTTGTTGGCGAGGAAGCTGGAGCTTCAAGTGTATTTATATAAAACGGCAAAACCTGTAAGTATAAAACGGACCAATTATTGCCTCATGTAATTAAAAAAAAATAAATAGTCCGACAAATATTAAATTAAAATATTACCTGATGACCCAAAGTCGCAACACCCGGCAATCCATCTACCGCTGCTGCTGCCCCAAATGTTGTTATTGGCTTGCTCCTCGAATGGAGTCATTCCACTTATCGGAGGGCCCCCACCAGTCGCTTGCGAATGTGCTTTCAGTTTGCGCGCTCGCGATCGCAACTGGTGTTTCCAATGCATTAATGACTATGGAATATATGTATGTATTTTTAATAATATGACACAAACACAAGCATTTATTAACTTACCTCCTTCCACTTGGCTGCCGACCGCGTTTGGGCCTCTTAATGCATTTAAATTGTCTGCTAACTCTCCGACCAAAGCATTTGCAGCCCTTGAGGGTTGGTCGGAGTTAGCTTTCCCGCGTTGCAACTCAGATGCTGCTTGCAAAACATTATGTAATGCTGCAGCTGCTCCTGAGTTGTTCTCTCCGTTTTTGTGCGCCTAGGAATATATAAAATTATTGTATATATATATATATATTTAAAATTTGCAAAATTACTTACATATTCTGATTATCCATTGTTGTGTCCATTTTTGTATGCTTATTTTTCTTAAAACAGCTGTTTGACAGCTAAAAGCTTTTTACCTCACGTGGTGACTTTTTTAAGCTTTTTTCTTATGAGGTTTGAGCTAGAATAGCCTCACAAATTATGCCTCACAAGAAAATCTCTCAAATATTTCCTCTCAACTCAGTTGAGAGGTTTTTTCAGAATAGGGCTGTAAGTTTGAGTCGCTCGATGAATTTGAACATGTAAGCGATTACCCTGAGGGCTCGGGGTAAGATGAAAATCTCTCAAGGATGTCAGTATCATCCAATGTTGTGTGAAAGGAGTCGATCTTTCGACTTTCTGGGGCAATAATGTTGCGCATGAGCGATTGTGGCCAAGAATCGGGAGATTCTGTTAACCATCGGGGGCCATTCCACCAGAGGGTGGTGGTGGCAAGGTGCAGAGGTTTGCACTCTCTTGTACCTAGATCAGCAGGATTGTCAGCACTGGCTACGTGTCGCCAAGTGGTTGATCCCACTAGGTCAAGAATTTGAGACGTTCGATTGGAGATATACGTCTTCCATGCATGTGGTGGTTTTTCCAACCAGGCTAATACAATCTCGGAATCAGACCAGAGATATAATTTATTTTTTGCCATATTCAGTTGCGTTTGCACTATGGATGCTAGTTTGGCAAGTAGTAGTGCACCACATAGTTCTAGTCGTGGTAGACTTATGGTTTTTAGAGGAGCCACCTTTGCTTTTGCAACTAGTAAGTGGCTTGTGGTCGCTTTGTCGCTTTGTGTGCGAACATATATAGTGGCGCAATACGCCTTTTCAGAGGCGTCACAAAAGCCGTGTAGTTCGACTTTGTGCTCTGGGATATAATTAACCCATCTTGGGATTTGTATTTGTGTGATATCTTTTAGATTGCTCGCGAACTGGGACCACTTTTCTAAACGAAGTGGTTTTACTTGCTCGTCCCAGTCGGTACCATCTAGCCATAATTCTTGTATCAGGATTTTGGCTTGTATCATAATTGGCGATAGCCATCCTGCGGGGTCAAAAAGTTTTGCCACAGAGGAGAGAATTTGGCGTTTTGTAATGGCGGATAGTGCGGATATGGACTCAGTTGTGTATGAAAACTGGTCCGATATCGCATTCCATTGGATGCCCAGAGTTTTTGTTGTACTTTCCTTTTCGAAAATAAGGAAATTAGTGTCCAACAAATTTTCTTTTGGTATATTTTTTAATATAGTTGGGTGATTTGCCGTAATCTTTTTTAATGGAAACCCTGCGGATTTGAGGGCTCTTATAACCTGTGATAGTGATTCGTATGCTTGTGGAAGACTGTGACTTCCAGACAGAATATCGTCTACATACGTTTGCGATTTTAACACCTGGGTCGCCAGAGGAAATTCGGACTTGGTGTTTTCAGCCAATTCATGGAGTGTTCGAATGGCTAAGTATGGGGCACAGTTAACGCCAAAGGTCACTGTTTTTAGCTTGTAGTCGCGTAGTGGACTATTGGGGGATTTTCGGAAAATAATTCGCTGAAAATCTTGATCGTCTTTATGTACGACTATTTGTCTATACATTTTCTCGACGTCCCCGTTGAATACGTATTTGAATATACGCCAGTTTAGAATAAGCAGCATTAAATCAGGTTGGAGCGTGGGTCCCGTAAACAGGATATCGTTTAGGGAATTCCCCGAGCTAGTGGATCTTGAGGCGTTGAAGACAACTCTTACTTTAGTTGTTTTTTTATCTGGCTTTACTACCGCATGATGTGGCAAGTAAAATGAATAGTATTTGTCATTGATAATTTTTTCGCATGGGCTTACTTCCTCCATGTGATCTAAATGGAGGTATTCTTCCAACACACCATCATATTCTGGTTTGAGTTCACCTTTTTTAAGTAGGTTTCTTTCCATACTTTGAAACTGCTGTATTGCAGAGGTGCGAGAGTGACCTTAGGCGATTGTGTTGGGAAATTGTTGTTTTAGTGGTAGTCGTACGACATACCGACCATTGTCTGATCTAGTAGTTGTAGCTTTGTAAAAGTCTTCACAATGCTGATCTTCGGGGGTTTTGATTGAAATGGGGGGGAGTTCTTCTATCTCCCAAAATTTTCTCAATTGTGAATTGAGGTACTCATTTGAGATTTCCTCAACTTGAGTTGTCATAGTTGTGACTGGTTCCTTTACTAGTCCGCTTAGGATCCAACCGAAAATAGTCTTTTGTGCCAAAAGTGTGTTTGAAATTTTCTCAATACCATCGAGTATTATCTGTGGTATGAGATCGCTGCCTAATAGAAGGTCAATTTGAGCGGGGGTGTTGCAGTTGGGATCTGCTAACTTAAGGTGTGAAACCTTATCCCAATGCTTGCTATTTATATGATAGCTTGGTAACATATTGGTTAATTGCGGTAAGACTATAGCTTCTGCTTGTATTCTTATATCCGCTTGGGGGGAAAGTAGGGTAATGGGGCAGATTTTATTAGAGTTTTGAACTACTCTTCCGCCCATTCCCGTAATTTCAAAGTTGGCTTGTCTTGTTGGCAGATTTAGCCTATTTTGTGCCCTAGACGCTATGAAAGATCGTTGTGATCCTTGGTCTATTAGGGCTCTGAGCTTAAACAGTTCTCCTCGATGTTCGATGGAGACGACTGCTGTGGGTAGTAGTACCCTACTTTGATCTTCGCTGTGTAGCGTTTGAGTTTTTAATGCCTTTGAGCAGCATGGTGCTTCTTGGCAATTTTGAGAATTTGGCACTTCGGGATTTGTTGTTGCAACTAAACCCGCGGCTCTTTTGATATTTGCGCTGTTTGGGGGTAAGCTGGAAAAATTATTAATATGAAGCATCGAATGGTGTCGTTTATGACAATAGACGCAGTTAAATTTGCTTTCGCACTCTTTGAGTGTATGCGCATGTGACAGACAGTTTGTACAAAGTCTTTTAGTTTTCACGAAATTGTTGCGGTCGATAATATTCAATTTTTTAAATCTCTCGCAAGATTTGAGCTTATGCCCTCCTGTACATAGTTTACATGATCGATATTTATTCTGTTCAGATGAGAACGATTGCGTTTTGAAGAAGCTTCTATTTAAATTGTTGTTGCTATTGGCTTGGGGCTTGTGGAAGCTTCTATTGAAGTCTTGCTGAATACCTTTTGGTTTACTTGTATTTATTTTTTTGTCTACCCTTTCTGCGATTTCGTACTGGGTAGTGAGAAAATCTTTCATTTGTTGCCACGTTGGGCATTTTTTACGTGATGAGAGCAATTGCTCCCACAATAATAAAGACTTTTCTGGCAATGCTGCTGTGCATATATTTACCAGTATAGGGTCCCAGTTATATGTGGGAATATTTTGGGTCGATAAAATCGACAAACAATTGGAAACAGTGGATTGAAGTTTGATAAATTCTTCACTGGTTTCCTTTTGAATTTTTGGCAAGTTCATCAGAATTGTTATCTGCTTATCGACCAATATTCGTTCATTCTCGTATCTTGATTTTAAAGCTTCCCAAGCCATATTAAAATTGTCGTCATTTAATGCGAACTGTTTTACTATGACGCCAGCTTGACATTTCGTTTTGTATCGGAGGTGATACAATTTTTGTGCATTAGATAATTTTGGGTGGTTTATGTAAACGGCTGTGAACATGTCCCGGAAGGACGGCCATTGTTCATAACCCCCATGAAAAATTTCTGTGTCACATGCGGGCACCTTGAGGTGGATGCCTGAACTTGCCTCGTGACTTTGTACTTGTGGCATCTCTACTCGCGGAAGTGGAGTAGGTGCAATTGCTTTAATTAGTTTCAATTGATCTGTAATCATTGCTTTCGTTTCTTCAAATTGGTCTAAGCAATTTTCATATTTGGCGTAAGCCGAGGATTTGAAATTTTCTGGTAGGTCTGAATCATCAGATTCTACTATTGCGTCGTAAGAAGCTTGGAGACGTATCCAAAAATTGTCCAGATTTTCTTTTTTGATTTCTAATGCCGATTCAGAATTATCTTGAATCGGCGAAGATGAAAATCGAGTGCAGTATTTAATAAAACTGTCACTCTCAGCAATAAATTTACTGTATGTAATGTCTTTCCCCCTTTTTTGTTTCGTAACACCTTGCTTTGAGCGTGTAGCTTCTGCAGGTGTACATGGACTTTTTTCGTCCGAAATCATTTTTGGAACTTTCAATAGTTGAGAAGATTTAGATTCTTTGGAATCTGTGTCCATTTAGAACAAATTAAATTTTATCAAAAAAAAAATTTCTATCAGTGTAAACTGATTGACTTTGAACGGAATTGCTGATTGCAAGTTTTTTGAAAATGCGAAAGTTTTTTGAAAATTGGTAAAATTGTAAAATGTTTTGTTTTATTTTATTTTGTTGATCGGATTAAATTAAATAACGCGTTTCGTTTTAATTAATCTCGAAAAAAGTATAAAAGTATTACCGAATTTATTTATTTTTAATATATGCAATATTTATTTTATTTATTTGCTTTTTGTTTGTATGTCTTATAGGGTATACCTATAGACGAAAACGTTTGTATGTACTTGCAACTGAGTGCTCGTATAAGAGATCAGCGCTTTTTGTACATATGTATATACGCAATCCTGCTTGTTTTTGCTTATCAAAGAACAAGGGGTATTGCCGAAAATGTGCCAATTTGGACTTTGAACATGTAATTTAAATTGTTCGTAATGTTTAATTATTATTTTATTTATATATGTAAATATATTGTAATACTTTATACTTTTCCTACCGAACCGTTTAATAAGTATATAATATTTTGAGGTACCCTCGTAGGGTATAATCAACGTTCCGTATATAATTACTCATACACATATGAGTACCTGTAAGCAGGAGTATTTTGTTTCTCCTTTGAGCGTGCGCGCATAGACGGAATAGAAAAACAAAGCAAAATAAAAGTAAAATAAAATCGTTTGTGAACTTCGATTAGCAAATGTGCACTCTCTTAATTTCCCGTAAGTCTATTATTACACGAGGCGACAAAAGTTGCTAATTCTCGGGCGATTCTCTTTTGCTGTCGCCCATTACCTTCACACGAGCAACTTGTGTGGCGAACTCTGTTCGACTTTTTTTCTCATTCTCTTTCACTTTACTTTAACCCATTGTCTACTCTTTACTTTAACCCATTGTCGTTTCTTTTTCCTTATGGGTATTTGGGCCACTCTATCACATATAGTTATTAATCAGTTCTGACAATTAAGAAATACATTTTATTTATAATTCAAAATGAAAACAAAGATTATATGACAGAATTTCACATACATATGTATGTCACCCTTTTCACTATCGTCTGAATCAATTTGTATGGCTTTCTCCATACATTTCACAATATCTTTAATTAATTCGATTTTTTCGTCATACTCCATTTTCTAAAATATTTAAATTATATTATGTATATTTGTATACATATTTGCAAATTACTTGCCAAAAGATGAAATTAAATTTTTTAAATATATTCAAAATATTAATTTCAAAAAATATACTCAAATGCAACTATGTACTACGAAAGAAAGAACACGAATGCCGAAAAACGTCGCAGCGAACTGCTACGAATAAGAACACAAAGCGAGTTGCTGAACATTGGAAACTCGGCGCGATTCTCCTCTCCTCGTCGCCCCCTCGCCTATAAACCAAGAGTTGCCGAAACAAAAGTTGCTGCGTGTAATAAGCGAGTAAATATGTATGTATGTAAGTATTATGGTGAGCACAAATTCCGGTCGTGCAATTAGAGGCTCTCCAACGAATGAGTATAGATGTATATATTTGTATGTATGTAGATGAGCAAATATTCCGGTAGTGCACTTAGATCAGTGGTCGGCATGAGAGGATCTGTCACTGTGTTGGTGAGCACGAAAATAAAGTAGCCCAGTGAGAAATTGGAATTAAAATTAAGCAATTTTTATTATTAATTAATAGTATAATGAAAATTAACAAATTGTCTTTTGAGGATATATTCCCTATTATCTTTAAAAGACTTGGAATATAAAAGGCATTGCGTGGCATCAAAGGCATTTGGAATCATAAAATATTTCTCGGAGGGCATATTTCGTTTTGCGCTATGGTCTTGCGTGATGTTAATTCGTTGATGGCTCGACAACGACTGAACGATAGAGCGTAAGCGTACGTGTGAAGTTAGTTTGCAAAATTTTGCTATGAAATGCCGACCACTGACTTAGATGCTCTCCAACGAATGAGTATAGATGTATATATTTGTATGTATGTAGATGAGCAAATATTCCGGTAGTGCACTTGCTCTCAACGGCTGAGTATATATATATACGTATGATAAAATTTTAACTATAATAAAGCGTATATATATTGAAATAGTGCATATATGTAAATATGTAATATTCGATTAGGTTTTCTTGACCTTTTCTCGCCTTTTTTTTCTCTATGTATATATACATATATATATATAACTATTTTTTTTGTTTTCGCATTTACTTTAGCTTACTTACTTGAATTTTTTTTTTTGGAGATATTTTGTGTTTTGATACACGAAGGTAAGCAGTAAATGACAGTTAAAACATTTATATCTCGATATATATATACGGTATATAAATATATATATATCTATATATATATATGTATATGTTGTCGGTTATGCCCAACTGTTTTTTGCAGTATTTCAGTTTTTACCAAAAGTTATTTATAACTGTTTGATAACCGGTGTGTTGTTTGTTTTTTTTTTTTTGCAAAACCAATAAATAAAGTGAGAATAACTTGATGAGTTATTCTATGTAAGTTAAATGAATTTGTGACAAATTTTTACCGTAATAATACATAGTACATATGTGCAAAAAATTGAAAAATGAAATACTAAAAGGAATCGATACGACTCACTTTGATATCCCTCATGGGATTTTGGGGATTAGTAATGGCCAAATTGTGGGTCGGACGGTTTTTGTCCTTATAATCCTGCCCTGGGATGATTCGGTGGGTTCCTTGTTTGCTGGCTTGTTGTTATTTGTCTGTTGTTTTATTCCGCGCCCGTTTTATATTAATATGTATTTTTTATATACATATATGATTATATATTCGCGCCCGCTGTTTTTTGTTTTTTACTTATTAGTTAGGTGGTTTTGTTTTCTTTTTCCCGCGCCCGTTCTTTATTTGTAACTGCTTATTTTTTGCACCGCACTGTGATGTATATGTTATGTATGTGTATTCTTATTTGATTTTAATTTCTTTGTTTTCCTGTTTTTTGTCACTACCCAAACTTTGTTGTTGGGCTTTTTGCGGGCACATGGAATAGGTAAGTATGTGTGCACTTTTAACACTTATACTTTTTTTTCCTTTTTATATTCTATTATTTTAGTTTCGGGCACTGTATCTTGTTTTATTTTTTATATAATTTCACATGCTGTTTTCACTTGCACTCTTTTTAATTGTTATTTTCTCTTTTTTTTTTTCTTCGTCAATTTCACTGCACTTGCGCACTTATTCACTTTTGTTTGTCACTTTAACTTAATATTTTTAGCTTTTTTTTTCCCACCACTTGGTTGTATAATTTTGTTTTAAATTATTTTTATTCTTATTATTATTATTTTTTTCTTTGTTTCACAATAGTGCCATCCAAGATGGCTCGAAGGACCATAGATACGACTTACCACTTGTTTTTAAATACCCACTCCTTTTAGGACGCAATATATAAGTATTTTGTTGTTCACTTCAAGTTAAAAATTTTATTGAAAGCAACGAAAAGGTTATAATAAAAACCTCCTGGTCGGATACCAGTGAAGGTGGCAATGTTTTATAAAACGATGTAGTGATGATGAGTTGATTCAGCTGCTGCGCGTAGAGGATCTCCCAATGTGGGAACGGTGGTTGAGCTGCGCGCCGAAGATGACGAAAAATGTATATATATAAAAAATCGTGTAGCTGCGTGCCGAAAGTACCAAAAATGTAGAAACGTGGAGCTGCGTGCCGAAAATACCAAAAATGTAGAAACGTGGAGCTGCGTGCCGAAAATACCCAAAAATGTATAGAAACGTGCGCCGATGTTTATTGCTCGAAAATCGCGGTCGAAAAGGGCGGCTTCTTCCAGGACGAGGCTTTTTGCTCGTTGGGCTGTGGAGAGTTTTGGTGGGTTTGGGCGTGTATTGGTGTGTGTGTGTGGGTGTAGACTGCTGCTTCCAATCGCTGAGTGTTGTCTCCAGGTGTGGTGAGTGTGCCAGTGTTGCTTTGTGAGTGGAGTGTTGTGTGGTGTAGTAGTGTATGAGGGCGGAAAGCTTAACTCATTTAGCCACATAGTGATACTTTCTCAACAAATGTTCTTCCATCTCAATTGGTATCTAAAATAGTATATATTGCCTGTTTTTTTCTATAAACTAAGCCATTACGTATTTTTAAAACACAATTTTCCCTATTGGCCAACTCTCTCCGGATTCCAATTATTTATCTATCCCGATCGAGGCGTATTGACATATTTTGCTCAAACGTGTTTTCTTCAAGAACTAGGATATTTTAAGTGCGACTAAGTGCGTCCACATGGAGCATTCTGTTTCCATTACGATGTTCGAGAACATATTAAAAATTTTCCAATTCATATGTCCATCTGCTTGTACCTGGCCGCTCATTGCCACCGTTCAACCCCAAACAAAGAGTGCTTTTTCTTTAAGTAAATAAAGGGTGATTTTTTAAGAGCTTGATAACTTTTTTAAAAAAAAAAACGCATAAAATTTGCAAAATCTCATCGGTTCTTTATTTGAAACGTTAGATTGGTTCATGACATTTACTTTTTGAAGATAATTTCATTTAAATGTTGACCGCGGCTGCGTCTTAGGTGGTCCATTCGGAAAGTCCAATTTTGGGCAACTTTTTCGAGCATTTCGGCCGGAATAGCCCGAATTTCTTCGGAAATGTTGTCTTCCAAAGCTGGAATAGTTGCTGGCTTATTTCTGTAGACTTTAGACTTGACGTAGCCCCACAAAAATAGTCTAAAGGCGTTAAATCGCATGATCTTGGTGGCCAACTTACGGGTCCATTTCTTGAGATGAATTGTTGTCCGAAGTTTTCCCTCAAAATGGCCATAGAATCGCGAGCTGTGTGGCATGTAGCGCCATCTTGTTGAAACCACATGTCAACCAAGTTCAGTTCTTCCATTTTTGGCAACAAAAAGTTTGTTAGCATCGAACGATAGCGATCGCCATTCACCGTAACGTTGCGTCCAACAGCATCTTTGAAAAAATACGGTCCAATGATTCCACCAGCGTACAAACCACACCAAACAGTGCATTTTTCGGGATGCATGGGCAGTTCTTGAACGGCTTCTGGTTGCTCTTCACCCCAAATGCGGCAATTTTGCTTATTTACGTAGCCATTCAACCAGAAATGAGCCTCATCGCTGAACAAAATTTGTCGATAAAAAAGCGGATTTTCTTTTTTTGATTTTGGTAATAAAATTCAATGATTTGCAAGCGTTGCTCGTTAGTAAGTCTATTCATGATGAAATGTCAAAGCATACTGAGCATCTTTCTCTTTGACACCATGTCTGAAATCCCACGTGATCTGTCAAATACTAATGCATGAAAATCCTAACCTCAAAAAAATCACCCGTTATTACTAGAGGACCCGTCCACATTTGACTGTAGCTGATACATAGTTAGTACTACTAATACCATCTATGTGATTTCTAGTATTTAGATTATGACTATTAGTTAAAGAAATGTAGCATTTTTGGCGAACCAACTTGTGTTAGTTTACAAAAAAAATGAATCAAAAAGCATTTCGAGCGTTAATAAAGCATTGGTTTTTGGTGGGAATTTGGGCTGTGCACCAGTGAAATCAACCGAGTCCAATTCGATAGTAGTGGACTGCTTGTTATGAAACGGTTCTCAAGCGTGGAAAGACAAAAACATCACCTGGCAAGGTTGTGGGATCAGTCTTTTGGAATGCACGTGGTATATTATTCATCGAATGATTACTGAGCCAGTATTATTTAATTGCACTGTGTGTTTGATTGCAGTTCCATTATACTATTCCCAATATTAAGCAATTTTATTATTTTTTAGGAAGGATCAGTTTGAAATTGTACACATATGTATACTTCATCGTTCCCGTTTAAATATTGCACTGTTCTGTGCAGTGCTTCGAAAATATTTCTATATATCTCAAATTATAATAGACCTTTATATCAGCACTCCAAATATTTCGCTATATTTTTATGCAAAATTTGGCGTTTGGTTTGTAATGAATGAATTTGCGTCCTGCGGCCATAATATAGCAAAGTATCTGCAATGCTTTGACGACGAAAATGTCAATGCATTTTTTTGTTGTGATATTAAATATATCTGACGGCTTCGTCCTACAAAACTGCCTGGTTCAGGAGAAAAATCAGTACAACTCATATTATACGCATGTACGGGTATACAAATTTTTATTTGTTTATTTTTTTTTTGAATTACTAAAATTTTTAAATGATTTTTCCATGAACTACGAGCAAGTTGTCTGCTGCTGAAGTTTTCTTTATGATTTTCATTATTGTAATTTTTTTTTTTTTGAAGAAATGAAATTTTCAAATGAATCATACATGAGCTTTGAACAAATGCTTATGCTTTAAAATATATTTTTTTGTATTTATGCATCGTATTGAATTTTAACATAAGTAGATGAAAAGTATTATATGTCCCTACCCTGTTTCTAAGCTAAAACCACACCAATTTTCAGCCAAATCAATTCAGCCGTTCTTGAGTTATAAATAGTGTAACTAACACGACTTTCTTTTATATACATACTTATATACAGATGATACATGTAGTAAGCGCTAAATTGTATTGGCGTTTAAGCAAAATTGTCACAGAGGGTGAACACGCTATTGGGCTTTGAGCCAGACACCAAATTAACGGTATTCTATGGATGTCACTACAAAAAATTACCAATATCAATAAAGCACTAGAGAATGTGCTTTACCTGCATCAGGATACTCTGCAGGGCAATATATTAATATTCGAAAGCGTGACATCAAACTAGATTTGCCTACCGTCGAAGATTATTTCTTGAATTTGGTATATAGAGTGGAAATCACGTTATGTGAAAAATGCAATCCCAATGAACGGGAAATTGTACTAGATCTTTCCAACCGTTACAATTATGATCAATTGGCAAATTGCAGTTCTTTATGTGTGTGAGTAGTTACAAAGAGACAACCGGCAATGCCATTTCGAACACCTTCAAGGGAACTGTTAAGGATCTAGTCGCATACTGCAAGTAAAGCGCAACCAAGAAGCTCTTCTATCAAAGACTGTCTCTCAGCATCCACGAACTCGACAATGAGAAAAAATTCAATAGCATTTGGATCTCAAATGATCTCAAGTAGGAAAAAGTGCAAGGCATATTGGGCGAGGCTGCCAAAAGGATATAATTCGCTGAAAATAGTGTCAAGAAATTGCGATTACTTTAAGTGGCCAATCTTATCATTGGGGACGTTTTTTACGTGGCGGGTCCCAAAGCCAATGCACAACCCTGTGTAGGGGATATTTTGCCTTCTTTCTTTAGCTCGCCTTCGAATGGATGTTCTTAGGCTACCCAGAGGATACTTGGTCTAAAACCGGAAGTCGTCAGCTCCCTGAGCCATAGAATCGTTTTTGGCCACTCCCAAGTGAATGGCGATCAGAGAACTTTCCTCACTTGCGTGAACTTCTACGCATGACTCCAACCTCCAACTCCGACTACTATCCTCATTTATACCTTCCTTCGAAACCACCCAAACATGATTTTGTCGTCGACCACACCACTTCTTCGCCGATTTCAAAGCTGCTTTCGACAGTACGAAAAGAAGCTGCCTTTATGCCGCGATGTCTGAATTTGGTATCCCCGCAAAACTAATACGGCTGAGTAAACTGACGTTGGGCAACAAAAAAGCTCCGGCAGGATCGGGAAGGACCCTCGGAGCCGTTGGATACCAAACGAGGATTCAGACAAGACGACTCGCTATCGTGTGACTTCTTCAATCTGCTGCTGCAGAAAACAATTCGAGCTGCAGAACTAAATGGAGCAGATACAATCTTTTACAAGAGTGTACAGCTGCTGGCGTATGCCGATGACATTGATATTATCGGCCTCAACACCCGCGCCCTTAGTTTTGCTTTCTCCAGACTGGACACGGAAGCAAAGCAAATGGGTCTGGCGGTGAACGAGGGCAAGACGAAATATCTCCTGTCATCAAACATACAGTCGTTGCACTCGGCTAGGCTCTCACGTCACTGTTGCAGTCATAACTTTGCAGTTGTAGATAATTTCGTCTATTTAGGAACCAGCATTAACACCACCTACAATGTCAACCTGGAAACCCATCCGCAGGATAACTTTTTCCAATAGGTGCTACTTCGGACTGAGTAGGCAATTGAGAAGTAAAGTCCTCTCCCGACGAACAAAAACCAAACTCTATAAGTCACTCATAATTCCCGTCCAGCTATATGCCGCAGAGGCTTGGACGATGACAACATCTGATCAGTCGACGTTGCGAGTTTTCGAGAGAAATTTCTGCGAAAGATGTATGGTTCTTTACGCGTTGGCCACGGCGAATATCGCATTCGATGAAACGATGAGCTGTATGAGATATACGACGACATTGACATAGTTCAGCGAATTAAAAGACAGCGGCTACGCTGGCTAGGTCATGTTGTCCGAATGGACGAAAACACTCTAGCTCTGAAAGTATTCGACGCATTACCGCCGGGGGAAGCAGAGGAAGAGGAAAACTTCCACTCCGTTGAAAGGACCAAGTGTAAAAGGACCTGGCTTCGCTTGGTATATCCAATTGGCGCCACGTAGCGAAAAAAAGAAACGACTGGCGCGCTGTTGTTAACTCGGCTATAATCGCGTAAGCTCTAGGCCAATGAAGAAGAAGAAAGTAGCCGATCACAAAGTCGCCACCATATAAAAGGAAGTTGTGTCGCTGGAAGCGCTATAAAAGTCCAACGAAACGCTGACGGCACAAAGTGCGCAGAAGACTTTCCACATTGGGGAAGTGCCCGCCGATGATATGCCACGGGCCGAGAATGAGAAACTCATTCCCGTGGCATATTACAAAAAAGAGATATAAAATTCCTTTGGTGTACAATTCTTGATCAAAGCGAAAAACAACGAACCATAAGGTGCGCTAATACAACGCATACAAAAGCGCTGAATATGCCCGATAAGGAGTGGAAGAATTGTATAAACCTCAGTGGGGTATTCGAACGAGGTTAACCACAATAAACCAGTCGATATGGAGATCTATCGTATTTGGTCTAATGCACATTTGCCGTACTTTGGACTAGATCACATAAATAAATCCAGAAAGCGGACATCCTTAAATGACTCATTGTGGGATCGATAAGGTGTGCGTGCAAATAACAACACAAACCAAAAATGCATTTTTAACTTTTTCTGTCACGTAAACTATACACAATGTCGACGGTCTTTTATGTAAAGGTAATTTCGAAAAAGGATGGAGTCATGTGTAGAAGTTCACGCAAGTGAGGAAAGTTTTCTGATCGCCATTTACTTGAGAGTGGTCAGAAACGTTTCTTTACATATGACTCAAGCAGCTCACGACTTCCGGTCTTTGACCAAGTATCCTCTGGGTAGCCTAAGAACATCCGTTTGAAGGCGAGCTAAAGTGAGAAGGCGAAACATCTCCCGCATAGGGTTGTGCGCTGGGTTTGGGACCCGCTACGTAAAAAAACACTCCCAGTCAATAGTTGTAACCAGCCGCGGATGAGTGACCCCCCTTTTGATGACGACCATGGCAAACGAATTAAGGACTATGTTTTGAGGGCATGCACCTGGAATGTCCCGTCCCTTAATTGGGAAGGTGTCGCTGCCCAGCTAGTTGATGTCCTCGTGCAAATAAAGGCTGACATCACCGCCGTCCAAGAAATGCGATTGACGGGACAAGGACAGATACAAGTAGGTCCTTGTGGCATTTACTACAGTGGCCATATAAAAGAGCGCAAGTTTGGTGTTGGATTCGTGGTGAGAGAGAGACTCCGTCGCCGAGTACTATCATTCACTTCTATGAATGAACGTCTAGCCACAATCCGCATCAAAGCGAGGTTCTTTAACATATTGCTGATTTGCGCCCACGATCCGACGGAAGAGAAGGACGATGTGACCAAAGATGCCTTTTATGAATGCTTGGAGCGCACTTATGAGAGATGCCCCCGCCACGATGTCAAAATCGTGCTTGGCGACTTTAACGCCAGGGTGGGCAAAGAAGGTATCTTTGGCACTATGGTAGGTAAATTCAGCCTCCACGAGGAAACATCCCCAAATGGGTTGAGGCTGATCGACTTCGCCGGGGCCCGAAATATGGTTATCTGTAGTACTAGATTCCAGCATAAGAAGATACATCAAGCTACCTGGCTGTCTCCGGATCGAAAAACCACCAACCAGATCGATCATGTTGTGATAGACGGAAGACACGTCTCCAGTGTTTTAGATGTCCGTGCGCTCCGAGGTCCTAACATCGACTCCGACCACTATCTTCTTGCAGCTAAGATTCGCACCCGCCTCTGTGCAGGTGAAGGTTCGACGTCGAAAAGCTGCAATCACAACAGACAGCCGAACGATTTTTACTCGGCTTGCACTCCTGCTCTCTGAGAGCACTCATCAACAACTGGGTATAAGGGAACTGTGGGACGGCATTTCAAACTCCTTACGTACAGCTGCAACCGAAACCATTGGTTTTCGGAAAGTGCAAAAGAATAGCTGGTACGACGAGGAGTGCCATGTCGTAGCGGAGAGAAAACAGACTGCCTACCTCGCGACGTTACGATCGACCACAACACAAGCGGGATGGGATAAATACCGAGAGTTGAAGTGGGAAGCGAGACGCATTTGTAGACAGAAAAAGAAAGAGGCCGAAATGCGTGAGTACGAAGAGCTAGATAACCTTGATAATGCTTGAAAATTCTACGAAAAATTGCGGCGGCTTACAGAACGTTTCAAGACCGGAGTATACTCTTGTAGAGCCCCCAAAGGTGATCTAGTCACCGTTGCCCAGAGCATAATAAAATCATGTAGGTAAAACTTCTCCAGCCTGCTGAATGGCAGTGAACGCACAACGCCAGCAGAAGGCGAACCCGATTCCCTAATCAATGACGATGGAGCAGACGTTCCATTGCCCGACCATGAAGAAGTTCGAATAGAAATTACCCGCCTGAAGAACACCAAAGGGGCAGGGACCGATGAATTGCCGGCCGAGCTATTCAAATCATGCATCAGCTTCTTTGTAAAATGTGGTCGGACGAAAGCGTGCCCAACGATTGGAATTTAAATGTGATATGTCCAATCCATAAAAAAGCAGGCCCCACAATCTGTGCCAACTACCGTGGGATTAGTCTCCTCAACATCGCATATAAAGTTCTATCGAGGGTATTATGTGAAAGATTAAAGTCCACCGTCGACAAACTGATTGGATCTTATCAGTGTGGCCTTAGACTTGGAAAATCAACAACCGACCAGATATTCACCATGCCCCAAATTTCGGAAAAGACCCGTGAAAGGAGAATCGACACACACCACTTCTTTGTCGATTTCAAAGCTGCTTTCGACAGCACGAAAAGGAGCTGCTTTAATGCCGCGATGTCTGAATTTGGTATCCCCGCAAAACTAATACGGCTGTGTAAACTGATGTTGAGCAACAGCAAAAGCTCTGTCAGGATCGGGAAGGACCTCTCGTAGCCGTTCGATACCAAACGAGGTTTCAGACAAGGTGATTCCCTATCGTGCGACTTCTTTAACCTGCTTCTGGAGAAAATAGTTCGAGCTGCAGAACTAAATAGAAAAAGTACCATCTTCTATAAGAGTGTACAGCTGCTGGCGTATGCCGACGATATTGATATCATCGGCCTCAACACCCGCGCCGTTAGTTCTGCTTTCTCCAGACTAGAAAGGGAAGCAAAACAAATGGGTCTGGCAGTGAACGAGGGCAAGACGGAATATCCCTTATCATCAAACAACTGTCGTCGCACTCGCGACTTGGTACTCACGTAACTGTTGACAGTCATAACTTTGAAGTCGTAGATAATGTCGTCTATCTTGGAACCAGCGTAAACACCACCAATAATGTCAGCCTGGAAATCCAACGCAGGATAACTCTTGCCAACCTGTGCTACTTCGGACTGAGTAGTCAATTGAAAAGTAAAGTCCTCTCTCGACCAACAAAAACCAAACTCTATAAGTCGCTCATAATTGCCGTCCTGCTATACGGTGCAGAGGCTCGGACGATGACAACAACTGATGAATCGACGTTGTGAGTTTTCGAGAGAAAAGTTCTGCGAAATATTTATGGTACTTTGCGCATTGGCCACGGCGATTATCGCATTTGATGGAACGAAGTTCAGCGAATTAAAAGACCGCAGCTACGCTGTCCACTCCGTTGAAAGGACCAGGTGGAGAAGGACCTGGCTTCGCTGGAATATCCAATTGGCGCCACGTAGCGAAAAGAAGAAACGCATTTTTGGTTTTGACCAGTGGGGTGGTTTGTTTTACCCTGAATGGGATAAATCAAGTTTGCCACATTGTTTGTAACACCCAACAGAAAGAGACCTTGTAACAATTTATATAATTGACCAGTATAACAAACTGAGTCTGTTTAGCCATGTCTTTCTGATTTAAAAATTTAAGTCGTTTTCCAACTTCTATTTTTTTCAAAGTCGGTACCCCCTATAACTTCAAAACTACTGTATTAATTGTCTTGAAATTTTGAACATAATTCAGTTTATAATTTACGAGATAACGCCGGAAAGATATTTTTAATCGTACATTTATCATACATGTTATTATATGTATCACTTAAAAGACAATGGATATAGATTTATACATATCTGTATATAAATGATCACGTTTTGAAATCGGGATGATTGTCTGTCTGTCCGTCCGAGGAAAGCTGTAATTTTAGTAAAAATTGAGATATGTTGATGAAACTTGGTATGCGCGTTCAATGGTAAAATAAAGAACGAGTTTGCAGATGGGCGTAAAGGGACCACTGCCACGCCCACCTAACGACATTAATCTAAAACACACTAAATTAAGATATAGAAATCTAATTTGGTACAGTGGACGTAGCAAGGCGCACTTGTGGAAAATTTTTTTGAAAATTATAAGTATAATGTACATATCTCTTAAACCACTTAAACAACAATAACCAAATTCGCCTAGCGCGGAACCAAATTTGGTATGTGACATTCCTTTGACATTTGTATTTAACAGTGTGAAAATTGCGTCCACGCCTATTTCTCATATAACACAATTTCAAATGCCATCTGCTTTAATTAATATAACGAGATAAAACTTTATACGAATAATGCATTTAGAGTATCTCACTTTATGGCCAGAAGTTCTCTAAATCTAATTGTTCAAGCCCCTAGTACCGAATATTTGGACCCCCATACCTTTAATTGACTTTCTACTAAAAATATCAATCAATACATGTGATACACAATTGAAATTCAGAGAGTATTCCTTCTTGATAGTAATAAATACAATATGTCTGTGTGCTACAAATAGCTTAAAATTATAGAAATAGGTTAAATTCCTTTATCCTCCTTATACCTAACATAAGTATTATCGAACTTCCGGGTACCTTATACCGCATATATCTTCGAATGTATGTGTCATCCCAATGAAAATGAGAGAGCGTGTTTTATATTATATCTATATATATAAAAGAAAGTCGTGTTAGTTATACCATTTTTATAACTCAAGAACGACTGAAACGATTGGGCTATAAATTGGTGGGGAAGTAGCTTAGAACCAGGCTAAGGAAATGGAATACTTTTGTATCTCTTTATGTTAAAATTCAATACAATTCATAAATACAAAAGTTATATTAAAAATCACAACCATTTGTTCAAGATTCATGTAAAAATCATTTGAAAATTTCATTTCTTCATAAAATAACAGTAATAGAAAATTAAGAAAACCTCTCATCTATATATATAAAAGAATGTCGTGTTTGTTACTCCATTTATAATTCAAGAACGGCAGAACTGATTTGGCTGGAAATCAACGGGTAGGTAGCTTGGAACCAGGATAAGAGCATATGATACTTTTTATCTTTTCATGTTAAAGTTCAATACAATTCATAAATATGGTTGGTGGTATTTCGATCCAGAGACAGCCAGGTAGCTTGATGAATTTTTCTGTGCTGGAATCTAGTACTTTTTAGGCTATCAAAGGTTACTTGGTCAAAGGCCGGAAGTCGTGAGCTGCTTGTGCCATGTGTAAAAGAATCGTTTCTATCAAGTGAATGGTGATCAGAGAACTTTTCTCACTTGCGGGAACTTCTACACATTACTCAATCTTCGAACCTCACATCTGTACATATAAAAGAAAGTCGTGTTATTTTCCCCTGTCAAGAATGTCCACATTTTTTATTTCAAATTATTATCAAACGAATACAAAGTTTATTTTAAAATAATTATTGAACGAATACCAAAATGTATTCAAAAGAAATTAAATAATTTTTATACGAATGCTTGCGACTGCTCCGTTTGCTTGTTCACTAACTGTTGAGAATACCAAAAGTCACACTTGTACACATACACATTGTGTGTGTGTGGAAAGGGAATGAACAATGAAGATCACAGAGAGAGGCAAAGCTCTCTCTTCTCTTTGTTCTCTCCCTCTCTGCCTAAGAACATTTTTGCTTCATTTTTGTATGCACATGCGTGCCCTTTTTACTTACTTGCAGACAACGAGAGCGTGCGGTTGTGTTAAAGAAATAAATATTTAAAACGACAATTAAAGTGTTTTTCATTTTACTATTTTGGCAAATAGGGCTGGTGTGTTTCCTGGAGTTGATAAAAAACATTCATTATATAAACTCCATAGGTTATGGGCCCAGTCACAATTTGCAGCTAAGTGCTATAGTGAAGTGCTTTGAATATTAAATTAAATAATTAAAGTGAAATAAAAAAAAAAAAAAAAAAAAAAAGAAAATAATTAATATTGAAATTTGTGCTTATTTGTACATATAACAACGCACCAAATTGGAGCACTTTTTTTTCTTTCAGTTTCTATGCGAGTGTTAAGCAGACTAGCAACACAAATTCTAAGAAGCGCATAACAGTCAAAAAGGAAGAACAGTTATTCTCGGAAGATGGAAAAAGGAAAGAGAAACATAACACCCTTTAACGGGGAAAAGTATTCTATATGGAAATTTAGAGTCAGGGCTTTTTTAGAGGAAAACGAGTTGTTAAAAGTGATTGATGAGGAACCAAGTGATAAGGAAAGTGATGAAGTGAAGCGAGCAGAAAGAAATGCAAAGAGTCTTGTAATTGAATATTTGAGTGACTATTTTTTAGTTTTTGCCAACAATGGGAACTCGGCTAGGGAGATTTTTGAAAATTTGGACACTATTTACGAGCGTAAAAGCCTGGCATCTCAGCTTTCATTACGCAAACAACTATTGTCTTTAAAATTGAAGGGTGATACTCCGCTATTAAACCACTTTCGTTTATTTGATGATTTGGTTACTGAGTTAGTTGCGGCGGGAGCCAAGATAGATGAAATGGACAAAGTGTCTCATTTGCTTCTAACACTTCCAACTAGCTATGATGGGGTAATAACAGCGATAGAAACTCTCTCTGAGAGCAATTTAACATTAGGCTTTGTAAAGACTCGGCTTCTCGATCACGAAATTAAACTAAAAGGAGTTAGCAAGGACACAAGTGCAAAAGTTTTGCAGGCTATAGGCAATCGAGAGTCTAGGGATAGCACATACAAAAACAAGATAACAAAATTTGTGAAGAAACAATTTCAGAATAAAGCAAAGCTTAGGCTGAAGTGTTTTCATTGCGGCAAATTAGGTCATATAAAGAAAGACTGTTTCTTCCTAAAAAGGCAGGCAGGTGGCAACCAGAATGTTCATGTGCAGAGTAATGTTAGAGAGAGACAGGCTCAGATGGCAACAGCAACGCAGCCAGAACGCTCGTTTGCATTTATGATGAACGTAACGGTTAGTGAGAAACAGACTCAGAAGGCAGCAACGCAGCTGGACTGTGCTTTCGCATTTCTGATGAAATTAGCTAATTCCAGTGAAAAGACAGATGGCGTAGATTTTATATTAGATTCAGGGGCGTCAGATCATATAGTAAATGACATAACTGTATTTTCCGAGTATGAGAATATAAATCCAAGTGTGGCGATTGAGATTGCAAAGCGTGGAGAATTTGTGTATGCTACTGCTAAAGGACAAGTTAGTCTTAACAGTTCTGGGAAAAACATTACATTACAAAATGTACTGTATTGCAAGGAAATCCCGCACAATTTACTATCCGTGAAGAAGATGCTAGATGCTGGAATGTCCGTCGAATTTAATCCGGATGGTATAAAAGTAATCAAAAATGGTAACTTGGCATTTGAAGGGGTATGTAAGTATAATGTACCGATTATGAAATTTTATTTAAATAGTAAAGTATATACATCCAAAATTTTAAATGATGCTGAATATCGCTTGTGGCATGAAAGGTTAGGCCATATCAGTGTAGGAAAATTCTTAGAAATTAAACGGAATAGCTTGTTTGAAGATGTTGAACTTATAAAAAACGTACAGCTAAATAGAAATGAAATATGTGAGGCGTGTATTAACGGAAAGCAATCTAGGCTAAAATTCGAAAAATCTAAAAACAAAGAAAATATTGACCGCCCATTGTTCGTAGTTCATTCTGACGTGTGTGGTCCGATTACGCCCTCAACTATTGATAATAAAAACTACTATGTAGTATTTATTGATCAGTTCACACATTACTGTGTGACATATTTAATAACTTATAAATCAGACGTGTTTTTTGTATTCAAAGACTTTGTGGCGAAAAGTGAGGCTCATTTCAACTTAAAAATGGTAAATCTATATATTGATAATGGTAGGGAATACCTCTCTAATGAAATGCGTGAATTTTGTGTAGAAAAAGGTATCAGCTATCATTTAACGGTTCCTCATACCCCACAATTGAATGGTGTTGCTGCAGAACGGATGATTAGAACAATCACCGAAAAAGCTCGTTCTATGATTAACTGTACTAAACTTAATAAAAGTTTTTGGGGTGAAACTGTTTTAACAGCAACTTATTTAGTTAATAGGTCCCCAAGTAGAGCTTTGGAAAATATAAGAAAAACACCATATGAGATGTGGCATAAAAAGAAGCCAATATTAAAATATTTAAAAATTTTTGGATCAACTGTATACGCACTAAATAAAGTGCGTAAGCGAAAATTTGATGAGAAATCTATCAAGACTATACTCGTTGGGTATGAGCCAAAAGGCTATAAATTGTGGAATGAGGAATCGAGAAAATTTATGATAGCTAGAGATGTAGTGGTGGACGAAAAAAATATAAAATCTATGACCTTAAATGAAAATGACTCTGTGGTAAAACATAGTGTTGTTAGCAGAAGTCATGATTCTCCAATTGAAGAGAATGAAGAGTCAAATTTTTCATCACAGGAAATGAATGAATCAATGGATTCAAAGTCTGGTGAAAACTCAAATGAAAATTCCACTTGTCTCGAGAATACCGATCCAGTAGTTGAAACTGATGATAATATACAAGAAAATGAAAATCAACAAGTCAGACGCAGTGAGAGAAATAAAGATAAACCAAAATTATCATATAAATTTTTAGAAAAATGTCTTATGAATACCCAATTATGTTTAAGTGATATTCCCAATACATATGAGGAAATTAAATTTCGCGATGACAGAACCTTGTGGGAGGAAGCCATTCAAGATGAACTAAATTCTCATTTTGTAAATAATACATGGTGCTTAGTGCAAAGGCCTATGGATAAAAACATAGTAGATTGCAAGTGGGTTTTTAGTTTGAAGCAAGATGAAAATGGTAATTTACTAAAATATAAGGCAAGACTGGTAGCAAGGGGCTTCACCCAAGAATATATGATGGATTATGATGAGACCTTTGCACCTGTTGCACGAATTTCTAGTTTCAGATTTCTTTTAGCATTTTCTAATCAATATAATTTACTGATCCATCATATGGATGTAAAAACAGCATTTTTATATGGAACTTTAAAGGATGAAATTTATATGAAGGTTCCAAAAGGTTTAAACCAGTATGATGGAAATAAAGTATGTAAACTAAATAAAGCTATTTATGGCCTTAAGCAAGCTGCACGATGCTGGTTTGAGGTTTTTGAAAGTGCACTTAAAAATTTTGGTTTTCAGAATCTAGAAGTAGACCGATGTATATATATTTTAAATAAGGGAGATATAAGTAAAAATATATATATACTATTATATGTTGACGATGTGGTAATTGCCACCAGTAGTTCCGAAAGTATGTCTAAATTTAAAACTTATCTTTCAAGTACGTTTCAAATGACTGACTTATGTGAAATACGACATTTCCTTGGAATAAAAATTGATCGAAAAGATGATCAAATTTGTCTCAGTCAATCTGCATATATTAAAAATATTTTAAAGAAATTCAAAATGGAAGATTGTAATCCAGTTAGTACCCCTCTTCCAAGTAAACTAAATTATGAGGACTTGCAAGCTGAAGAACCGTGTGAGGCACCATGTAGGAATTTAATTGGCTGTTTAATGTATATAATGTTGTGCACACGTCCGGACTTGAGTACATCAATAAGTATCTTAAGCCGGTACACTAATAATAATAATAAAGAATTATGGCAATGTCTTAAACGAGTTTTAAGATACCTAAAAGGAACTGTTGACTTAAAGTTATCGTTCAAAAGGAATCTTAAAGTGAATAATATTCTTATAGGGTATGTCGATTCTGATTGGGCTGGAAATGAGACTGATAGGAGAAGTACTACAGGATATATATTTAAAATGTTTGGAAATTGTTCAATTTCCTGGAGTACTATGAAACAAAAATCAGTAGCTGCTTCATCTACCGAAGCCGAATATATGGCCTTATTTGAAGGTGTTAGAGAAGCATTATGGCTAAAGTCATTAATAAATGAAATTAAGTTAAAATTAAATGGCCCAATAGATATTTTTGAAGACAACCAAGGTTGTATTAGTATAGCCAATAATCCTACTTGCCACAAGAGAACTAAGCACATAGATATTAAATATCATTTTACCAGGGAACAAATTGAAAACAAACTAATCTGCGTCAAGTATATTTCCACAGATTTCCAATTGGCAGATATTCTAACGAAGCCACTACCAACAACTAGATTCACTGCACTGCGAGACCAACTGGGACTAACTGGACCTTCAGCCTGAACATAATTCACCTTTAAAACCAAGTCAAACTGGATCTCTTGGCATATACATATATATATAGATATATTTAACAATAATCAAACTAAAATAATTTCTAGTCTAACCATTGCTGTTTATATAAACGAATCTTGTTAATTTATATTTTTTTTATTGATCTGATTGGGTTTTACTGGGTTTCCCCAATTCTTTGCAGCAAATGCTGGATCAAAAAAGAAAGAGTCCCCAGAGAAGAAAAATAATACAATCATTTGAATATGCACGCACTCGTCTGAAAATTATGTATCTTTTGTTATTCCTTAATTTTGTATCAGTGTAACTTTTGAGGTGGCGTGTTGAGAATACCAAAAGTCACACTTGTACACATACACATTGTGTGTGTGTGGAAAGGGAATGAACAATGAAGATCACAGAGAGAGGCAAAGCTCTCTCTTCTCTTTGTTCTCTCCCTCTCTGCCTAAGAACATTTTTGCTTCATTTTTGTATGCACATGCGTGCCCTTTTTACTTACTTGCAGACAACGAGAGCGTGCGGTTGTGTTAAAGAAATAAATATTTAAAACGACAATTAAAGTGTTTTTCATTTTACTATTTTGGCAAATAGGGCTGGTGTGTTTCCTGGAGTTGATAAAAAACATTCATTATATAAACTCCATACTAACGAATGCCTCTCACTCGTTAAAACTGTCTGTGACAGCTCGGCCTCTCCTGACATGTCGTCCTGCAAGGACGATTCGTCGTCTTCATCGTCGCCATCTAATTCAGGGCTCAATCTACAGGGTGGCTGATGAAAGCCGCTACCAAAAAGAAAAATAAATAACTTTTTTTCTATTTAATGAATCTGGTTAATTATTTTTATTTTGCAGATTGAGTTTTACATTTAACAAAAATGGATAACTGGGACACTGAAACAAGAATTCGGATTGTCCGCCGCAATCACGCACTGGAGTCCGTAGTTTCGGTTCAAAGAGAGTATAGGCGCACGTTTGGCGGCAATCCTCCGAGCAGATGGACCATAATGGGACTTGTAAACAATTTTGCCGAGCATGGGACAGTTAACAGAAGACATTACCATCGAAACCCTTCAGTTCGAACGGAGGAAGGAGGAGTAGCTGCTGCCATAAAAAACAATCCATGTGTTTCGACAAGAAGCTTATCTGCTCAAATGGGTGTAAGCAGACAGTCATTACAGTCAATTATGCACAAAGATTTGGATTTATTCCCATATAAAATTCAAATGGCCAACAAACTGAACGCTGCAGACTTGCCGATTCGTTTGGAATTTTGCCAGAAGAGGCTTCAAATGGTGGAAGAGGATGGAAACATGTTGAACTGTTTAAACTCCATTATTATTTAAATTCCATTATTTTTAAAACTAACTAAGCTATATTTAATAAAATTGAATGAGCTTTAACATGAATTCCATACACTGAAAAAAAAATTATTTGAGTTTCTTAATGTAACAAAATTCATCAGCCACCCTGTACACCATGGTTTTACATGATATCCACTACAAGTGTTAAAATAACGTCCTTGAGTCTGCGTTGAATCTGGTAGGTCTTCAATGATGTATCTATCGTAGTTGTGTACCTTCGTAACGATATATGGACCTTTGAATACTGGATCTAGTTTATGCGACTCGCCTGTCGCATTATGAAAATAATCGATGACCACTAAGTCACCGATATCCGCAGTGCTACAAACTGTTGCATCCCCAAAACCTCTTAATCTCTTATTGCAAACCTTCTTAGAAACATTGGCTGGAACTTTCGACTCTGTTATGAGTGAAGTAGCGCTGCCCGTATCAATAAAAGCTAAGTATTGATGACCGTTTAATTCCACGTTTGACACTAGTGCTGGATATTTATTCTCACTTAAAACTGTAGCAATTGTTGGCTTGTCAGAACGACAAAACTTTGCTTCATGCCCTACCTTGTTGCATTTACTGCACCTAGCATTACGTTGCGGCTTGCAACATTTTGCTGCGATATGCCCAAATTCATTGCAATTAAAACATTTGATCAAATTCTCGCCTGCATTCGTTTTTTGAGCAGAATCGTTGTTGAAACGCATATGACTCTCTATATTCTTTGGTGACCATGGTAAATTCGACAAGCTCTCTAGTGACCGCAACAAAACATTGCACGTTGGTAATCTTATTGCCATAAGAGTTCGCTTGCGCTTCAACATTTCCGTCTGCACTTCCGCTGCGCTCATTGTAAAAGGGAAATCATGTTGGAATGCTTCTACGAAAGCAGGCCAACGCTGGAACACATTTTGTGCATCAAGCCATTCTTTGACGACACCTTTTAGCTTAGATTGAGCTAAACTTCTCGCTCACATCAACCATATGCCTGTTGGAGTTGCATTACCTTTTATATAAATTGCTCCGCAGTTAACTGAACTGCCACAAGATCACTCACAGACTTGGCAAGCCCCGAAATCATATCTGCATAGCAGACATTTCACAGCTTTTTTAAACTTCTTCAGCATCAACTTCTTCCGAACCGTATGTCTTTATCAACTGCAAAACTTTCGCCGCTTTATTGCCCATAACCGTCGCACCATATTTCCTTTAGCAGTTGAACTCTTTGCCATAAACGTTGAAAAAAAATGATGAAATCCGTTTGCCTTCGTCATAAAATGCTGTCGCTTTCGTGACTTTATTCGTCGACTCCCAAAAATTTAATAATTCTGCTGACAATTCTATTTACAGTTTTTTTTCAAAAATTCTCAAACGTTGTTACAATTGAAAAAAAAACAAAACTAGTTGCCTTTGTTTTTATTTTTTCAAAGCTTACTTCGATTACGTTGTATTCGTTTTTCAGCTTATTTGTTGGAACTTTTTCTGTTTCCATGCATAACTCTCTGCGATATTCTCTTAAAACATGTAGAATCGTTTGCACTGAATTACGTTCACTATTTGCCCGTTGAGAATTTACGTTTCTCGTTGGCATTGAAACGTTTGCAGTACTCGTTGAATTTGATAATTTCCCACTGTCCCACATAGGAGCATTTGGTCTCAAAAACCGGACAAAATTATTTAAGGTAATGCATTATTAAATATAATAATGCAAAATATTAAAATAAAACAAGTAATGAAGGACTAAGTTCGGTTGCAACCGAATATTTTATATTGAATATATTTGAGAAAGGGGTAGTGCCGACCAGATTTTATTTATTTTTGCTCATCCCGCATACTTCTAATATGTCACTACTCAAAAAAATATTCCCTCGGTTTCATTTAGGTACCTTACATACAATCAGCAATCATATGGAGCAAGATCAAGTGAATATCCGAAAATCTTGGTAATAGTTATATAGGTGGGGGTTGTGTTGGAGGGATCAATTTTTTAGCGCAATTGTATCTATCTTGTATATGTTCTGCAATTTTCAATGAGAAATTTTCAAATATTGGCGCATATATCCAACATAAAGTGTCCTAGAAGTTCTAAAATCTTTATATTAGGTATATGGGGGCTCAGGAAAGTATTTACCCGATTCAACACATTTTTGACACAATGAAATACTATTGTCAGAAAAGGATTCTGTGTGAATTTCAATTTCATATCTCACAGATTGAATGATATTTTCGGTCAAAAGTCAACTGTTGGTATCGGGTTCACATATTCGGTATTAAGGGGCTTGAACAGTTTTAGATGGATTTAGACAATTATTGGTCAAAAGGTAGCTCACTGTAAGGAAATTATTATCGCAATATTGTATTCCGTTATGTTAATTAATTCTTTATTTGTGTACTGGAAAGTGAAAGAATCAAATGAAATTTTAAATTGTGTTATATGGGAAGTAGGCGTACAACCACGTCCGATTTCGCTCATTTTCACAGAGTGCCACAGGAAATGAAAATAATGTTACGTTCTAAATTTTGTCGAAATCGGTCAGTCGGGTCCCAAGATATAGGATTTCACCAGAAAGTGGGCGGTGTCACGCCCATTGTCCAATTTTCACACCGGCTCCGATAGAGCCCCCTTATACCATCTACACACCACCTGTATAAAATAATTAAGTGTGATTTCAGTATTTAATTAAACAAGAAAAATAAATAAAGCAGTACTTATTTTATGCAATTGAGCAATTTTTTCAACGCGCTTTTTTTAAAGGGGGGAAAGACAGGGAAAATGTTTAAGCTTATATGATAAGTGGAAACCCTGTAGTTTACTAGGGAAAATAATTTATAGCTCGACCTCGCCCGACACTATAACAAAAACACTAATTTCTAAAAAATTAAAAAAAAAAAATAGTGTTTTTAATGATTAATTGTTTTCTACCCAAAAAAAAACATAATAATACATTAACTAAATTAATTTTTATATCAATAATATTAAATACATACCATATTGTCTTGAATCCATAAAAAATATTTTCAAGAATTCCGTTCATGCAATAAAAAAACCACTTGCAATTTCGAGAACAGTTTCGCGAATAAGCACGTGAGTTATAACTTTAGTTAATTGATCAAACACGAAATTTATAATATTAATTTATTTATAATATAGAATTTACAAAATTTGGTTGATACCGTGTACAATATAAGTCCACTTGCTTTCAAGAACGAAATAAGAATGAATGTGTGAGAATATGATGTGCTGAATAAGTACGAAAATAATGCCCATGAGTAATAGGGTGAATAGTAACTACAATATGTAACTTATGAGTAGTGAATAAGTACAAAAAGTGATGACCATAAATAATAGGGTGAATAATACAATATGTAACTTCTCCATCGCTAGAATTGAAGATATATCTTAAATTCTAATAGAATTTTCGAATTTCAGTTTTCTCTTAATATTAGAGCTATGAATATTTTCTAAATTAGAATATTTATATTTCGGTTGTTCTTTATGTCTTAAAGATTTATAATTTTTTATGTATCCATTACACCTTTGTTCTTTGTAAAATTTTCTCTTTTCATTTCTTTTATTTATACATTTATTTTTTCTTATTAAAATGTTTTCATAAATTTTTCTTTTATTACAATTTCCTTGTTCAATATTTATTGGTTTTTCTTTTGTAACTGAATGGTAGGAATTGTTATAATATTCTATTGCTCTACTAATTTTTTCTTTTATATTAAGAGATTTTTGTTCAATCATTAAAACTCGAATTTTTTCAGAAATAGTGATATGCAATCTCTCAATATCGGCATTGCCAGAGTGGTTATTAGGCTTCACTAGATGAAGACTTATATTTTCGGTTTTTTAAATAATCTTTAATGTTTACACTTTTGAATTCATTATCGCAAATTAATTTATTAAAATGTCCCTTTTGAGATTTATAAAGTCTAAGTTTTTCTATTATTGTTTGATTGGTTCTGTCTTCAAGATAATAAGCAACAGCAAATTTTGAAAAACGATCAATAAATGTCAGAAAATTTGATTTTGTATTTGTGTATACATCCATATGTATTATTTGTTTTATGTCTGTTGGATAGAATTTGGCTTTAATTGGATTTCTATCAAATTTAGATTTGGTACAAGTGGAGCAATTATTAATGTATTTTTGGATTAAAAATTTCAAATTCGGAATATAAATTATCTTTTTTAGACCAAAGTAATTTTCGTCAATACCGGTATGACCAGTTTCATTTTTATGGTAATTATTAATTAGTTTAAAAGGTTCTTCTTCTGTTTCAACATCTTTTGCCTGATATGAACAACGAACGAATCTGATTTTTCTAAATCCTGCAAATAATTCTATTAACTTATTTTGTAAAATATTATAATGATTTTCATCTAACTCTGTATATATTCCAACTTTTCCTTTTGTTAAATGTTCTTTTAAAATTGATTCTAAATTATTTTCTAAATCGAAAAGGTTAATATAAATCTTTTTATTTTTATGTTTTAATTCCATATCCTTAGTTTTATGTTGTGTTAAAATAATTTGAGTTTTAAATCTATTTACGACGGTTTCCAAAACTGGAATGTGAGTCGTGAAAATCTTCAGACTGTGAGTGAACGGTATCTAAATCGTCAGATACATTATTATATAGAGAACCAGTAGATGCATTTATCATGTTAATTTCGTTAGTGTCTGCATTAATTCTACTAAGAAAGTCCCCTACTGAGTTGTTTTTACCTTTAATGTAGGAAATATTTATGTTGAATTCACTTACCTTGATTAACCAACGATGTAACCTTGGACTCATTTTCCCCTGCGATTTAATGAAAAGCCATTTTAAGGGCTGATGATCTGATAGAATATCAAATTTGACACCATACAATTATGGTCTAAAACAGGGATGGGCACATTAGCCCTCAGTGGCATTTTGCCCGTGCGGGCACGAGTGCACATTTTGAGGGCTAGGTGAGGGGATCATCGCGGGCAAACAAGAAGAGGGAAGTGAGAGCAACATTTTACCACTCCATATTTACAAATGAGAGCAACGTATTTTCCACCACCATTGACTGATCTATCACATGTACAGTGGTGTGAACAAAATAGAAACAACCATAAGGTATTGTGAAGTTTTAAAATATGCTTCCGATACGAAGTAAACTTCCACCCTTAAATTTGTGTACAATGTCAGTATTGCCGCAACCACTCTGCGATGAACATCAAGTTACGGAGGAATGTAATTCATTTTTTTCGCAATTTTTCTCAACTTGTTATGCCCTTCTCTCCGTAAACTGATATTCCCCTCATCTAGCCCCCGTGCGCACTTTGCTAACTTTGCGGGCTAAAAATGTGCCCATCCCTGGTCTAAAATAATTAGTAGCCCAAACAATAGCAAGCAGTTCTCGTTCAGTAGCTGAATAATTTTTTACGTGATCGTTTAACGTTCTACTCGCATAACATAGTGAATGATTATCCTGTTGTAAAACAGCACCAAGAGCATCTGAACTTGCATCTGTGACGAGCTGAAACTGTTTTTCAAAATTTGGGTACTTAAGTACCGGGGACTCCGTTATTACTCTCTTAAGCTTTTCAAATGAATTAATATAATTTGGGTCATTTACATTTAATTTAACACCCTTTTTCAAGTATCTAATCATTGGGTAAGCTACTTTTGAAAAAATCTTTTATAAATTTTCGGTAATAACTAGTAACACTAAGAAACGACTTAATCTGTTTCACAGATTTTGGCAATCCCAATTTCAAAATTTTATCGATTTTACTAGGATTTGGTCTAACTCCTTCAGGGGTTAATATATGACCTAAGTACAAAGTTTCTTTTGTAAATAACTTGCATTTATTTATTTGGATCTTTAAATTTGCCTCACGAAGTTTCGTTAGAACTGGGTTTATATCATTGAAGTGCTCTTGAAGACTTGTGGAGTATATCAAAATAAATAAAATCCTTCAGTAGTTTGTTGATGAATCTTTAAAATGTGGCAGGCGCATTTTTTAGTCCAAATGGCATTCGGTTGAACTCGAAATGTCCATATGGAGTGGAAAAGACAGTTTTCGACCGGTCTTCTTGTTTAACAAGAATTTGGTGAAACCCTTTTGCCAAATCAATTGTAGTGAAATATTGCGCTCGACCCAATTTATCCAAAATATTTTCAATATTTGGTATGGGGAATTTATCGTGGATTGTAATATTGTTTAATGCCCTATAGTCGACAACAAGCCTCCATTTCTTTTCACCTGAGTTGTCTAATTTCTTCGGAACAACCCATAAGGGACTATTGTATGGTGAATTACATTCTCGGATTATACCTTGTTTAAGCATGTCGTCGATTTGCCTACATATTTCTTGTTTGTGTATCTGAGGATAACGATATATTTTCGAATATACCGGCCTGTCTGATACAGTTTTAATTTCAAGATTTATTATATTAGTATTTGTTAGAGTCTGTCCTTCTATGTAAATTAGGTCTTTATACTTATTAAGGATTTTTTTAAAACTGATTTTTCTTGTTTGTGTAAGCCGCGAAATAAATTGTCAAGGACTTACTTATCCACATTGATTTCTTCTAAGGTATGAATTTCACTAAACATTAATGGTTGAAAAAATTTTATTTTATTACCATTAAATGTAACGGTTCGATTGTACATATCGATAACACTACGCATTGGAGTCAGTATATTCTGTCCAATAATTGCATTGAAATATTTACCCTTAAAGTCCACTAGTTTTCAAGTCATAGTTGCATTTTCATTAAATTCAAAAGGAAGATTTGTGATTATTTCTTCTGTAATATAAGTACTATTATTCAATGAATTAAGGCGAACATTTTGTATAAGTTGTATTCTTTTATATTTTACTAATTTATTTGTATCAAGTAGCGATGTTGTTGCACCAGTATCTATCAATGCTAAAATTTTTTCATTGTCAATAGTTAATTCTACTAACGGTAATGATTTCTTGAGGCAGATGTAAAAAAAAAAAAAAATGTCCTCATAGTCGGAAACCCAAGTTCCTGCATCTGCTTGTAAATGATCTACTTCCATAGGTGACATGTTATTCACATCATTATTTCTGTTACGAAATTGAGCGGAGTGGGTTTGTGCATTATTATTCCGGAAATTACCATTATTTCTCGTTTCGTTTGACATTATTTTTGTGAGAGTTGGAAAATCTTCGAAAATGTGTATACCTATTCGAATTTTGATTATTAAATGTTTGAGAAGGTTGTTTATAAAAAACTTGCTAGGAAACATTGAATTAGGATATTGCAAATGTTGATTACACTGATTAGTATTAAACTTATCAGGATTTCTTAAATTAGTTTTACTTTCAGTACGAATCAAATCATTTTCTTCTAATATCTGAAAACCATCCCTAATATTAGTAACTTTAGAATTAATTATAACCGAAGCTCGGTTTGCAACAATATTATTTAAAAAAGTACGCAAAATAAATTTATCAATACGTTGTGGTTCATACTCCACTGGCTTTTCAATGTCAAATTCAAATTTTTCGTTGATTTTGCTACAAATATTACAAAGCTGTGTATAATAACTTACAAGGGGTATTCTCTTGCTCTTGCAAGATTGCAGATTGCAAAAATACTACACCGAAATATACAAGGGCACGAGAGCACCCATTGCAGAATCTAGTGATATATGAGCGACTGATTCAGTCAATTTATTGTAAATGACTATTGTGCATGGCTATTGTGAATTGGCGCACCTTCTGCATACATTTTTAACAAAAAAAACTGTAACAAAACTTTATAATTTAAATAGAAATTATAAAATCTAATTAAAATTTACCTTTCTCAACAGTTTAACGACGTAATATGTCTTTATGTAAAATGGCAACTACAACAGGGTTGCAATTTAATTTTTGCGTGACATTGCACGCTAATATACACGGGTTTTGGTCTGACATATTTCACAGCCCTTGCAAATATTTTTCTGCGTGTGTTTGTTGTTGTGCCGTTGTAAATTTGCAATGCTTGCACCGTGCACCGGGTTTTGCAAGAGCAAGAGAATACCCCTACAGTATTCTTATTGATAGTTGTATGTGCACGTTTGAATAGTTCGTCGTATGTCTCCTAAACACCAAAGTTTTTTATTAGCGCTCGTTTCACACACTCCCACGTTGGCGATCCACCCAGCGTTCGTAAAATGTGAAGAGCGGAACCTTGTAATTTATTAAGAATTACGCGTTCATATAGTCTATTATTACACGCGGCAACAAAAGTTGCTAATTCTCGGGCGATTCTCTTTTGCTGTCGCCCATTACCTTCACACGAGCAACTTGTGTTGCGCAACTCTGTTCGAGTTTTTTTTTCATTCTCTTTCAGTTTACTTTAACCCATTGTCTACTCTTTACTTTAACCCATTGTCGTTTCTTTTTTCTTATAGATATTTGTTCCACACTATCACATACATTAATCAGTTCTGTCAATTAAGAAATACATTTTATTTATAATTCAAAATTAAAACAAAGATTATATAACAGTCCTTCACATACATATATCACCCTTTTCACTATCGTCTGAATCAACTTGTACGGCTTCCTCCATACATTTCACAATATCTTTAATTAATTCGATTTTTTCGACATACTCCATTTTCTAAAATATTTATATTATATTATGTATATCTGTATACATATTTGCAAATTACTTACCAAAAGATGAAATTAAATTTTTTAAATATATTCGAAATATTAATTTCAAAAAAATATACGCAAATGCAACTATGTACTACGAAAGAAAGAACACGAATGCCGAAAAACGTCGCAGCGAACTGTTACGAATAAGAACACAAAGCGAGTTGCTGAACACTGGAAACTCGGCGCGGTTCTCCTCTCCTTGTCGCCCCCTCGCCTATAAACCAAGAGTTGCTGCAACTTTTGTTGCCGCGTGTAATAGGCGAGATATATACGTTTGGAGAGTAGGTTGCTCTCTCACTAGAGTTTGTATTGACTCCACTTCTCTTATGAATGATGATAACGCATATGTATTGTCGTCTTCAAATATAACGATTGATTGTACATCTTTGATGATGTCGCTCGCAGTTAGCTGAAATGCCTTGATGCACTGGTAATTCCAATATTTTGCTGCTTTTCCAACCAGTTCGCTAAATAAACGTCGTTGCGCTAATAATTGTGTTCGTGTACGTTTGAATTTTTGGAACAGCGGTCGTCGTTGTCGTCGTTGATACACTCGTGCACAATGTTGCTGTAGCTGCGCTGCTACCGTTGCCGCTATTGTGCCTATGCTGTTTTGTACTGTTGCCTCTGCTGCTGATACGTTCAAAATGCGAATAACACAAAAACCGGCACACAACTATTTGTCTTGCTTTGTACAACACCATTGGAAATATACACACCGAATCTGGCTGCTGTACCCAGATTTTTTAATGTTTCCCGTTTGCTTTACGTTCCAAGTTCGTTTTTTACGTGATAAAACTGTGTGAGAGGACCCACTTTCTGTTTTAATTACTACTTTAGATTTTATGTATTTTCCAATATTCAAAATTTTATTCAATACTCTTTTACGATTTTATTTTTTTATGAAGTTTGTTTTTCTTTGAATGAATTATATTTAATCGAAACTTTATAACACTGCTTTTAAATTAATTGTGTTTCTTATATTTTACGCTGCTCTTCATTAACACTGGCAACATCTTTTCCGAAATGTCAATTTTTATTTTGTGTGTTCGTTGTTTCTGTTTTTTTTTCGTCTTTTCGCAATCACCTTTTTCTCACTCTAGCTGCTTTCTCTGTCACCGCTTCTTTCTTAAATCTCTTCCTCTTTTTTTTTTCTTCAATCGTCACTGTTCTATTTCCATAAAATTCTATTCGCTTTAAAGAGTGTTTCACGTTGCTTTTTTTGTGTTAGCAGTATTTTCAAAATCCGTTAGCTTAACTCTCATATACATATATAAACTTATGCCGCAAAACTGTACGATGGCTTTTTTTCAATTTAACTTTAGTTAATTTACTTTAAATTGACGTAGGTACTTTTGTTTAAAGACTGCGCCAGTTATAACTTTAGTTAATTGATCAAACACGAAATTAATAATATTAATTTATTTATAATATAGAATTTACAAAATTTGGTTGATACCGTTTACAATATATGTCCACTTGCTTTCAAGAACGAAATAAGAATGAATGTGTGAGAATATGATGTGCTGAATAAGTACGAAAGTAATGCCCATGAATAATAGGGTGAATAGTACAATATGTAACTTATGAGTAGTGAATAAGTACAAAAAGTGATGACCATAAATAATAGGGTGAATAATACAATATGCAACTCGTGCGTTCTGAACGAAGTCTAGATTCCGACTACTTGTGTGGCAATACAGCGGCCTGAAGGTCATTCATTTAATCGGTTCATTGTAGAACGGTTATTTCGGTACCAAAGAAAATCAATTTTGAGTACCATCGCTGAAGTTTGTAATTTTCAATTTTGTCCGGTTTTTGAGGATAAATGCTCCTATGTGTGTCGCTACAAATAATTTCTTCCTCTCTTCTTTGTTTGTTCGCTAGTTACGCCGGCGCTCTCATCGCTTGCAAAATTATTTCCCAAAACGTATTCTTTTCCACAAATTCGTATAATTCTAGGCATTTGTAATCCCACTTCTGAGATGTCAAGAATGTCCAAATTGTTTATTTCAAATTATTATCAAACCAATACAAAGTTTATTTTAAAATTATTTTTGGACGAATACCAAAATGTATTCAAAAGAAATTAAATATTTTTTATACGCCTGCTTGCGGCTGCTCCGTTTGCTTGTTCACCAACGAATGCCTCTCACTCGTTAAAACTGTCTGTGACACACCATTTATAACTCAGGAAAGGCTGAACCGATTTGGCTGAAAATTGATGGGGAGGTAGGTTACAATCAGGGTAAGGTCAAAGAATTCTTTTCATTTCTTTATGTTAAATATTAATACAATTCATTAATACAAAAATTGTATTAAAAATTGATGTAAGAATCATTTTAAAATTTAATTTCTTTGAAAAAAAAAAAACAAAAAATAACAACAATAAAAAAACTCACTTCTATATATATATAAAAAAAACCGTCTTTGTTACACTATTTATAACTGAAAATGGCTGAACCGATTTGGCTGAAAATTGGTTGGGAGGTGGATTGGAACCAGGGTAAGGGCATAGGATACTTTTTTTTAACTCTTTATGTTAAAATTCAATACACTTCATAAATTCAAAAATTATATTTTACATCATAAGAAATAAAGAAAATCTCATATCTATCTAATACATATGGGCCATTTTGAGATTTTTTTACATAAAATTGGATAACTTAAAATTTTTTTCATTCAATTTTGAGGCCGTTAAAAAATAAAAGAAATACTAATTTTTTTGTTTGATCTCAATTTGAATTGCGCGCCCAAAAGCAATGGAACAACTGTGACCACTAAAAACTTAACAGATATTCTTCTTTTGGTCTATATTATGATATTCTAAAGTTTGGTCAAAATCGGAGAACCACGGGTACAAAACCATGTCGCCAATTGATGGAATGGCCCATATGTATTAGATAGATATGATATTTTCTTTATTTCTTATGATGTAAAATATAATTTTTGAATTTATGAAGTGCAATGCATTTTAACATAAAGAGTTAAAAAAAAGTATCCTATGCCCTTACTCTGGTTCCAGCCGTCAGGAAAAGTGCAACTATCTGAAATTGAAACACCACCTGTACCATTGATATCCGCACGGATCCAGATTCTAACGTATTCATGAAGTCAATTCGAACAGAAATAGTTCGAAATACTAATGCTAATGGTCAACAATACAATTCTACATTCAAAATCCTCTTTTGTCGTGGCGAAGGGGCTTAAGTAAGAGTAAAGTGTGCATCCCAAAGGAAACGCATTCTACTCTTACGAACTAAGAGGGACACGTCATAATTCCCACAATAGTGATATGGCTGAATAAACCCTAGGATTTACGGCCATCTCCTATAGTGGAAGTATGAGGATACCAGCACCAACACCACCCTAAGCCAAGGTGTTGAGGTACCCGTGCCGATAGCTGAATGGTCAGCGAGCGGTAATGAACAGCTGGTCGTGAACGATCCGCCCGGGCGAGATCGGAGATATAAATGCCTTCTCTATGCATTCCGGCTCTGCGGACGAGTGACCAACTTTTTCCGGCTTACTCGAGGGACCAAATATGAACGTAACCAACAATACAACAACAACAACCAAATTGACGACAACATCGACGACTAATGACATGACTTATAGGAATCATATAACGGAATCCGAGGCGGACGAATTACTCGCCTCCAGCCAGGAGACGAGTAAGAGTACTGACGGACATACCAGCCAAAATATTCCGGTAGATTCAGTAGCGAAAACAGCAAATCTATGAAGGGTCCACCTCCAAAGCGGCCATGAGCACAAACCAAAGTGCACTGGCGGCTAAGGAGAGTACAAGAAAAAGCGCAAGAAATCCCAGAATCATCTGAGGAAAAACCGGTACCAGAGGGCAGTATTCATACTGGGAAAGATGGCCAAAGAACAGGCAGCCGGTATCCCAGTTGATGAAACAAAGCGCATCAAATCCATTTTAGAGGAATATGAAAGCTTCCTAAAAAGGAAGGCATCAGAACCTCTAGAAAAGAGCAAAAATCCGAGAAATTCACAAAAAAGGAATCGCTCTATTACAGAACTATAAGAAACTCTGCCCAAAAAACCTAGGCGGAGTGAAGGTGAACACAGCAGTATAGCAACGGCAAGGAATTTCTGGGATTTAGCCCGGGAGAGCCTACAAGTGGCCATTATACACAGAAACTCCTGCTCCCCGAGCGCAATACAGGAAAAATGGGTGGAGATCGACGTCAGATTGTCGAGTACGGTGCTAAACTTCGTATTCGACAATTCTGCGGATCCTCACCCGGAGTTTGACTCCTCTGAGATCCTCAGGGGTTACAGGGTCATCAAGTGCGCGGACTAGGCCTCGCTATATTTCCTGACGGGTAGTGTTATCAAAATAAGCAACGCCTTTGAAGGCCTCCAATTGGGGGTTATACCCGCCAGGGACATACCGAAGAGACCTCGTGCGCGCATTTAGCTACCCCTCTAGAGGAGCCGAGCAAAAAACACCTGAGGTGCATCAAGTTGCGACCCGGAAGAGGTCGACGATGCCAGCCAGTTGCTGTGGAATGTGGGCATCAAAGAAATCCGAGATGTCCAATAACTAAGATGCGTACAGATAAACCTGCAGCACTCGAAAAGTGCTACAGCGAATATGACAACCCTCATAAACGAGGGGGCATCGACATCAGCCTAATACACGAGCCCTGGGTCAATGAAGACACCATTAAACAGCAGCAACTATGACCTATTTTACTCACGAAACAAAGGTAAACCTCGGGCATGCATTCTTATCAATAGTATAGTATAAATGCATTTCTTTGTCCTAATTACAGCACAGCAGATATCACAGTGGTAAAGGTGAAACAGAATGAAAATCCCTTCTTCTTCGTTCCAGACTAGTAGAGGACAACAGGAAGGAAGATTTCCTAATAGGGTGTGATGAAAACGCAAGGCACGCTTTATGGGGTAGCTCCAGTATAAACACCAGAGGTGAGTTACTCTTGTGGTATATTCTGAATAGAAATCTAAGTATATGCAACAAGGGCGATAAGCCAACCTTTATTTTCTCAAGCTCTGATAGGTTTCCGGGGTGGGAGGAAGTGCTGCACCTCACGCTATCAACAGACACAGACAGTCTCGTTGTGGATAACTGGAGGGTATCCGATGAGCCTTCCATGTCGGATCACTCCTGGATACTCTTCAGCATCCGTGAGAAATACAGTACTTCTCTCATATATCGGAACCCTAGAAGAACAGCGTGGAAAAAATTTACCAGTATAGCAAAAAATTGCCTAGAGAAGGGAGGCAATAATAGTATTAGTAATCCTCAGGAACTAGATTCAGAAGTAGAGAAGTTGGAAAAACTCCTAACCACAACTTTCAATAAATCCATTTCGCTAACAGTTCTGAAAACAAAAAAGTGTCTCCCTTGGTGAAACAGTGAACTCAAGAATTTGAGAACACAACTAAGGAAAGCTTTCAATGAGAGTTTTAGAACCAAAATCTGGCAGTTTTTTGCCCAGTCATATAAAGATATTGTGAAAAGATACAAAAAGGCAGTCAGGAAAGCTAAAAACGACTCTTGTCATCTTTCTGCACATCGATAGAAGGTTGCAGAGAAACCGCAAGGCTGAGCAAAATGCTATCCAAAGATCATACTAATACTGCCTACATTAGGGCGGAGGGAAGTGATTGGACCTCCTCGGCAAAAGAGTCTCTGGAGATACTAATTACAACGCACTTCGCCGGTAGTCAGCAAACACCTTTAACGACGGTTCAATCAGAACCACCGATAAACGCAGCTGATTATCAAAGCCAAATAGTAGACAAAAGCAAAATCAAATATGCCATAAATAGTTTTGCACAATTTAAAGCGGCAGGTCCTGACGGGACTATGCCCATTATGCTGCAAAAACTGGTAGAACCAGTGGTTCAAAGGCGTGAAGATATATTTATACAAAGCTCGCATTCAACTATCTTACAACCCAAGAAATTGGAAAAGAATTAAAGTTGTGTTCCTTCCAAACCCAGGCAGAAGAACACATGATAATGCCAAGGAGTTTAGACCTATAAGCCTCACCTCCTTTATGCTGAAAGTATTAGAAAGGCTAATAGACTTACATGTAAGAATAATAATGGCGGATAAGCTATCGAAGTCCCAACATGCGTACATAAAGGGCCGATCAAACCCAAACTGACCTTCACCAGGTGATAAGTGTAATTGAAACATCACTACACTACAAACTATACACCATGGCTGCTTTTCTAAACATAGAGGGCGCCTTCAATAACATACATAGAAGTAAATGCTATAATTAATTCTCAGACACATGGTAACATTTTTTTTTATTAACTTTTCTATTATTTATTGAATCTACCCTACTTAAGAGCGTAACAATTAGTTTGCGAATCTTAAACTACTCACTATTATTATTATTTATGATTATTTTTTTTTTAAACTGAGCTTAAAATATATTACGTCTGGGTTGGTAAGTCGTTTCTACGTAATCTCGAGCTCCTTTTCACACGCAATAACGATCTTGCTAGTTGGTTTGGGTGAACCGATATTTTCAATACATATTTCGCGCTTCGTTGCTCTATTTCAGTTCGTACGTCTGGAATTCTTAAGTCGTGTTGGATGTTCTTATTTCGGATATACAATACTACGGTGCTGCGGTGATTGTACGAATAATTTTTGACTGCGCACGATGAAGAATTTCGATGTTGCTGCTACTCGCGTTGTCCCACAGCTCACACCCAAAGGTCCAGATTGGTTTTAAAAGTGTGTTGTATATAATGACTTTATACTCCAGACTCAGGGCTGAGCGGGAGTTAATAATCCAGTGCAAAGAACCTGCCTTTAACTTAAGTAAGTCCTTTTAGCCTCTATGTGGTTTCGCCAAGTAAGTCGTCTATCCAGATGGACTCCTAGGTAAGTAGCATGATTGCTTTGTGGCATTTGTACGTTGTTCAGTGTCAAAGGCGAACAGCTGCTCTTGTTTAGGGTAAATGTAGAGTGCTAACATTTTTGTTCGTTAACCTTTATCCTCCAGTTTTCGAGCTAGTTGGCCACAGCTTCAATATGATTTCCTAGAAGCGCATTTGCATGAATTGGGCACTTGGAGCGGCTGATTATTGCAGGGTCATCGGCAAAAGCAGACATAGTCAAGCGGTCGTTTACTGGGATATCTGAAGCGTATAAAACATGTAACATTGGGCCGAGAACACTGCCTTGTGGTACACCAGCTTCAATCGTTTGGGCTTCAGATGTAGTGGTGTTACATCGAACTACAAAATTTCGATCATAAAGATAGGACTTAAACAGTTCGAGGGTGTTTTGCGGGAGTAGCGTTTTATTTTGTACATCAGACCATCTAACCATACTCGATCTAAAGCCTGTGCGACATCAAGAAATATTGCAGAGAAATATTCCCGATTTTCAAAAGCTGTTCGAATTTCAGATGTGATCCTATGTACTTGCTCTATTGTTTCATGCTTTTCCCTGAAGCCAAATTGGTGAGATGGTATTATGTTGTGGGTTTCAAGATATGGCTTAATGCGGAGCATAAGAAGTCTTTCAAATAATTTCGACATACAGGGTAACAAGCTGATGGGCCTATAGGAGGATGGCTGCGTTTTGCCCTTTCCAGGTTTAGGTATCATCACTATAGGTGACTTTTCCCATTGTTGAGGAAAGTGAGCTTGTTTTGTGATTGCATTGAAAAACATACAGATGCAGATTATAGCACAATTTGGTAGCTCAATAATCATTTTTGGAGTAATTAAGTCGTGCCCAGGAGCTTTTCTTGGTTTCAATTTCTCCATAATTATTTTTGATATCTCTGCAGGTACGAATTTCACTGGATCCGATTCCATCAAATAGGGTACGGTTGGAAGTGTAAAGTCATTAGTGTCTGGGTTTGGCTGGAAGATATTTTTTAGATGAGCTGCGAAGGTTGCTGACTTTTCTGCATCACTCTGAGCCCATTTGCCATTATAGTCACGTATTGGCATTTCATACTTTATTGGCGCACTTAGAGTTTGATGTGCTTTCCACAACGGGTGGATTGTACTAGTCGGTGACAGTTTTTGAATATACTGGTAATGCGCAGGCTGTTCCTCGCTTCTGAGGGCTCTCGTAAGTGCATGTGCGACTGCTTTCAACAGTTGTTTTGAGGCTGGTGATGTATGAACCTGCCACTCCTTTTGTAAGCGTCGTTTTTGTAATACTAGTATTTCAATTTAATTAGTTAAGCTGTGCTTTTTGTTTTCCATTTCCAGGAGTTGAAATTTTGGCGGCTGTTATAATGGTTGATTCGAATGCTGTGATGGTGTTTTCAATATTTCCCGGTGAATCTAAATTTGGTTCAAGTTCTATGTGTGTGCTGATTTGTGTTTTGTACTTTAACCAGTTTGTAGCTTTTGTCGTGAGCATATAGGGTAACTCTTTATAATGTGACTGATGCCGCAAAGTGAAGAGAACTGGTGAGTGGTCTGATGAGAGATCTGCTTCTGTTTCTGCAGTAATAAGACTGTGAGGAATTTTCCTAGTTACTGCGAAGTCAATTAAATCTGGCAGCTTTTTCGGGTCTGCCGGCCAATATGAAGGCTTTCCAGGAGAGACGTAGTGCTGTTTGTTTCTTTTACATGTAAGGGCGTTATATAATTGCTTACCTTTAGGGTAACATAACCGGGAACCCCAGTGAGGGTGTTTCGCATTATAATCATCTGCAGCAAGAAAGCACTCTCCCAGCGAGCTGAAGAAATCTTTAAATTGTTTTTCTGTAATCGTGAAACGTGGGGGACAATAAACGGCGGACAAAGTAATGTCACCGTGCTGACAACGCATATTGATGTTGCTTGCAGATAACTCTCAGCAGTTCCAGTTAAACAATGGTGTTTAATGCGACTCCTGATTAAGATACCAGTTCCAAAATGCTCCTTTCCATCTGTATGGTTAGTACAATAGAAGACATATCCCGGTACATTAAAATTGTATTTATTAGTTAGGTGAGTTTCTGCAAGGAGCATTACATCAATTTCCTTGCCGTTGAGAAATGCAGCAGTGTAGTTTGACTTCGCATGAGTTCTGGCATTATATTCTGCATTGACGCTATCATTGCTTCGATATTCGATTGACTACCAGATTGAACGTGAGGCTGCTGTCCTTGCGGCTCAATAAGACTCGCTGTTACTGTGGTTGTGAGTTTTCCTAGGCCTGATTTTGGGACGTTTGCTAACGATATGCCCTTGACGGTTTTTGATGGAGCTATCAGCGGATTCATATTTGAGTATACAACATTAGGTACATCATTATTGCGTTTGGAGACTACACGTTGGTTGATCCGATTTTTCAGCTCCTTATAGACCGGGCAGACCGGAATTCTGTAGTTTGCTGTGTAGTTTCCACCGCTGTTTCCACACTTTTTTGAAGTAAAACTTCTTTAGGCGCGCTTGGCATGGGGAGTGAACTGACAAACGTGTAACGAAATCGTGTAACGAAGAAGTGTGATTCGCCGAACGTGTAACGAAATTGAAGTAAAACTTCTTTAGGCGCGCTTGGCTTGGGGAGTGAACTGACGAACGTGTAACGAAATCGTGTAACGAAAAAAAGTGTGATCTGGCGAGACGAACGCAGAGACTTGCCATGCATATGCTATTTAGACAATTGTTGTTTTGTTGTTGTAGAACAATGCTTCAATTTTTTGTTGAAGCACATATTGACATGTGTCTGCATATGTTTGTTTGTATTCTTGTGCATTATTTGTTCGGAAGTGTAAACAAATATACATATGTACATATAAGTATATGTGAATGTATGAGCATGCAGATTAATGCGCGCACATGCGTATACATACTTATGTATGTATGTACATATATTCATATGGGCAGATAATAAGATTAATATGATAGACGATATACATACATAAATAAGTATTTATATATTGTTGTGATAAATTTAATTTCTATTAGTAGGAAATGTAATACAAAAATATTTATTAGTATAGTCTATTATGTAAAAATCAAAGATAATTATTAAATATGCAAGTCCAAATTGACTATAAATATTACTATGCATGCATTCATATAAAATTGTACTCATGTCATAATTATGTGTACAAGTCAATATTAAATTGCCGACGGCAAAACGTAAAAGCATTACATACTTATTTGCACAAGTTGAAAAATTGAAGCTGAAAATATAACAAAGTTGGGAGATCATAAGGAGTAGCATGCGTATGTTTATGTCTTCATATTCATATTCAATGCATGCATATGTTTACATATGTCTTAATATTCATATTCATGCATACATATATTTATGTCTCTTCATATTCTTGCGTATGTGAGATAGAGAACATCATGTATTTTGTACACATTTTTCGGTGTCAAAATGAAACAAAATATCAACAAGCAAAACGAAATTCTTCGTTGCGAGTCTCTTCATATTTTCTGCTTGGACATGTACATATATGCTAATAAGTATGTAATGCTTATATATGCAAATAAGTATGCATTGCGATTCCCAAGTTGAAAAATTGGAGCTGAAAATATAACAAAATTGGGAGATCATAAGGAGTAGCATGCATATGTTTATGTCTTCATATCAGTGTTGTCCAACGTGACTGTGTGCACGTTATACTTGTGTTGGTTATTCTAGCGTCAACTGATCGCAAAATTCTGCTTTGCTTGCCTACAAAGTTGAATACAGTACAGTTTCACAGACATTTGTCGCGACATGTTGGTGTGAGGTGCCTGGCACTGTCCGTGCTCTATTGTGCGCATAGGCCGTGGACAACGCTGCTTCATATTCATATTCAATGCATGCATATGTTTACATATGGCTTAATATTCATATTCATGCATACATATATTTATGTCTCTTCATATTCTTGAGTATGTGAGACAGAGAACATCATGTATTTTGTACAAATTTTTCGGTGTCAAAATGAAACAAAATATAAACAAGCAAAACGAAATTCTTCGTTGCGAGTCTCTTCATATTTTCTGCTTCGACATGTACATATATGCTAATAAGTATGTAATGCTTATATATGCAAATAAGTATGCATTGCGATTCCCAAGTTGAAAAATTGGAGCTGAAAATATAACAAAATTGGGAGATCATAAGAAGTAGCATGCATATGTTTATGTCTTCATATTCATATTCAATGCATGCATATGTTTACATATGGCTTAATATTCATATTCATGCATACATATATTTATGTCTCTTCATATTCTTGCGTATGTGAGACAGAGAACATCATGTATTTTGTACACATTTTTCGGTGTCAAAATGAAACAAAATATAAACAAGCAAAACGAAATTCTTCGTTGCGAGTCTCTTCATATTTTCTGCTTCGACATGTACATATATGCTATGTCATCATATGCCTTTAATACATATTCTCTTCATATTCTCGCTTAGAATATGTGAGTGAATGGTAAAAAATGTTAAAATTTTAGTTTTGCTGATTGAACTTAGTCTATTATTACACGAGGCGACAAAAGTTGCTAATTCTCGGGCGATTCTCTTTTGCTGTCGCCCATTACCTTCACACGAGCAATTTGTGTTGCGCAACTCTGTTCGAGTTTTTTTCTCATTCTCTTTCACTTTACTTTAACCCATTGTCTACTCTTTACTTTAACCCATTGTCGTTTCTTTTTCCTTATGGCTATTTGGGCCACTCTATCACATATATTAATCAGTTCTGACAATTAAGAAATACATTTTATTTATAATTCAAAATGAAAACAAAGATTATATGACAGAATTTCACATACATATGTCACCCTTTTAACTATCGTCTGAATCAATTTGTATGGCTTTCTCCATACATTTCACAATATCTTTAATTAATTCGAGTTTTTCGTCATACTCCATTTTCTAAAATATTTAAATTATATTATGTATATTTGTATACATATTTGCAAATTACTTGCCAAAAGATGAAATTAAATTTTTTAAATATATTCAAAATATTAATTTCAAAAAATATACTCAAATGCAACTATGTACTACGAAAGAAAGAACACGAATGCCGAAAATCGTCGCAGCGAACTGCTACGAATAAGAACACAAAGCGAGTTGCTGAACACTGGAAACTCGGCGCGATTCTCCTCTCCTCGTCGCCCCCTCGCCTATAAATCTAGAGTTGCCGAGACAAAAGTTGCTGCGTGTAATAAGCGAGTTAAATAGAAACTTTTGCACATGAGCTGTATGAGCACAGTTTGTCGGCAGACGTGCGCGAGTAAAGGTAAAAAGGTACATACATTTTCGGCAAATGCAACTGATTTTGTGAAATGGCTGCCTGTGACGAGTAAAAGCAAAAATATTAAAATACAATAAAATTAAAATACAAATACTGCAAGCGTTGTTACCACAGTAACTTGATAAATAGTTGGTAAATGTTTAGCGCAAATTGAAAACCATATTTTGGTAAAAATATTTTGGTAAAATAATAATCATAAATTGTTGTTGTGTGTGCGTGAACAAACACGAGCGAGCCGAATTGCCAACTATTTGCAACTGATTTTGTTAAATGGCTGCCTGTGACGAGTAAAAAGATAAATTTTCGGCAAATGCAACTGATTTTGTGAAATGGCTGCCTGTGACGAGTAAAAGCAAAATTATTAAAAAAATTAAAATACAAAAAATACAATAAAATTAAAATACAAATACTGCAAGCGTTGTTACCACAGTAACTTGATAAATAGTTGGTAAATGTTTAGCGCAAATTGAAAAACATATTTTGGTAAAATAATAATTGTAAAGTGTTGTTGTGTGTGCGTGAACAAACACGAGCGAGCCGAATTGCCAACTTTTTGCAACTGGTTTTGTGAAATGGCTGCCTGTGACGAGTAAAAGCAAAAATATTAAAATACAAATACTGCAAGCGTTGTTACCACAGTAACTTGATAAATAGTTGGTAAATGTTTAGCGCAAATTGAAAAACATATTTTGGTAAAATAATAATCATCAAGTGTTGTTGTGTGTGCATGAACAAACACGAGCGAGCCGAATTGCCAACTATTTGCAACTGATTTTGTGAAATGGCTGCCTGTGACGAGTAAAAGCAAAAATATTAAAATACAATAAAATTAAAATACAAATACTGCAAGCGTTGTTACCACAGTAACTTGATAAATAGTTGGTAAATGTTTAGCGCAAATTGAAAACCATATTTTGTTAAAATAATAATCTTAAAGTGTTGTTGTGTGTGCGTGAACAAACACAATTTTTGGCAAATGCAACTGATTTTGTGAAATGGCTGCCTGTGACGAGTAAAACCAAAAAGTGAATCATCAAAAAACAGGCGAAAAAACAGGCGAAAACTGCAGCTCGACGCATACGAGAATATCGTGAGAGAAGGAATGATAATGTCAACATGAAATCGTAATTATCATTGAAATTATTAAAATTTTGAAATTATATATGTTGTGTTTTTGATAAAAATATTTTAATATATATCTTTTTCTGTTCATAGCAATAATCCATCGGGAAATAATGAAGAACAATCAGATGATATTCAAAGTGCTGGTCCATCATCAAAAAAACAGGCGAAAACTGCAGTTCAACGCATACGAGAATATCGTGAGAGAAGAAAAGATAATGTCAACATGGAATCGTAATTATCATTGAAATTATTAAAATTTTGAAATTATATATGTTATGTTTTTGATAAAAATATTTTAATATATATCTTTTTCTGTTCATAGCAATAATCCATCGGGAAATAATGAAGAACAATCAGATGATATTCAAAGTGCTGGTCCATCATCAAAAAAACAGGCGAAAAAACAGGCGAAAACTGCAGTTCAACGCATACGAGAATATCGTGAGAGAAGAAAAGATAATGTCAACATGGAATCGTAATTATCATTGAAACTATTAAAATTTTGAAATTATATATGTTGTGTTTTTGATAAAAATATTTTAATATATATCTTTTTCTGTTCATAGCAATAATCCATCGGGAAATAATGAAGAACAATTAGACCTCTGTGATTTAACTTTGAAGTACGACGACATTGCAAAACATAAAAAGGCTCATGAAAATTTCGATAGAAAATTTCGGAAAAATCCATTTGGTTATTCATGTACAATCTGTGATAGATTATGGTTCAAAAATGACTTAAAAAAGGCATCTGACAATTATAAAGATCTATTGAAGAAAATAACGGTAAGAAATAATATTATTTTGAAATTATTTTGAAATAATATCGAAGTATGCACATACTTGATCACTATGAAGAAATTAACAAATATAACTTTTATAATTTCCAGAATATCAACAACATTAAAGATGCAATGATTTGTTCGACATGTAAAGTTAGTCTTGAAAAGCAAAATATTCCAATATTGTCATGGTACAATGGATTTAAATATCCAGAAATTCCTGCACAATTACCGAAACTTGACCTAGTTACGGAAAGATTAATTTCTCCTCGTCTCCCATTTATGCAGATACGAAGACTACGGCTTGTGCATGGGCAGTTTGGTATATAGGGTCAGGTTATAAATGTGCCAGTATCTGTGGATACAATGGTCAATCAACTTCCAAGAGATATCAGCGATGATCATTGCATTTATGTTCATATAAAAAAGAAACGAATCCACAAGTCAAGCTATTTACAAGGATTAATTAATAAAAAAAATATTAAGGCATGGTTACAATATTTGGTAAACACGCCTCTTTATACTTACTACAATATCACAATTAATCATGGATTCCTCAGTGATGATAATGAAGAAACTCAACGAATAAGTAACATAGATGAAGTCAGTGAAGATATCCCCATCGAGGAGAGTCTTACAGCTCAGCAACATACTCTTCTGTGGAACGACGAAAAATATTTAAGGATCGCACCTGGAGAATACAATGTACCTCGTAGTTTATTATTCGATGAATACGCGGAAGAATTGTCATTTCCAACTATCTATTTGGGACAATTTAGAACATTCAAAGAAAACATTAAAGCTACACCATTCATGATAGCTTCCAGTGAATTGCGTCGTACTGACCGTCGAGCAATTACTCCCTACCATTTGTTGTATATCGCTGTGAAGATTATGAGATTGAGGATTCGAGATTGTTTCACTGTGGCGTTCAAGCATATTGGTCCTAATACCAACATAACAAGAGAACAAATCCAATCAGATGAGTACATAAACAATTGTATTGAATCGAATCTTGCTTTCCTACGTTCAATACCAAATTCAACTTGGTATTGGGCACAAAGAAAGAAAGATCTTTTCGCAATGATTCGACAGAACGGCAGACCAACAGCTTTCATGACTCTTAGCGCCAATGAAATAGGATGGACGAATCTGATACAGCTGTTGTATAAATTAGCGAACAAGGGAGCGGGCATTTCCGAGCGTGCTGCGTCGGAACTAAGTTTCATTGAAAAAAGCACACTTATCAATGAAGATGCTGTGACTTGCGCTATCTACTTTAATAAATTGGTTAACGTATTGCTCACAATATTACAATCCAAAGCATGCAGTCCTTTCGGTTGCTACAGAGTTGCTGAATACTTTAAACGTATTGTAGTCCGCATGCACATGTTTTATTGTGGCTCGAAAATGCTCCAGATAATATGATTGATGAAAATAACAGTGAAGTTATACATTTAATAGACAGTTTAGTATCAGTTTCAGCATCTCAAGCATCAGGAAATATTAAATTACAGACTCATAAACACACATTTACATGCTATAAGAAGATAGTTGCTAATAAACCACAAAAATGCAGATTTGAAGCACCTTTTATGCCATGTCGCAATACATTGAATCTTACACCGATGCAAAAAACAGACGAACATTTTCAACGATATGCTAAGAAATATGCCGAAATCATATCCAATTTAGAAAGCACAGATTACGATAATATCGATGACTTTTACGAAAAAAATAATATTCAATCGGACGATGAATACGGCAACATACTTCGTGCTGGAATTACGAGACCCAAAATATTCTATAAACGCAGTCCTACAGAAAAATGGCATAATCCATTCAACCCTTTTGTTTTTAATATTCTAAGGTCGAACATGGATTTTCAAATTATCACTGAGGAGTATTCCTGTGCCGCCTATGTTGTTGAGTATGTGAACAAAACTAATAGAGGTGTTAGTAACTTACAACGAAAAATTATAGAAATAATGAATGAACATCCGGAGTTCGATATAGTGGATATTACGAGAAAAATGAGTGTAGATATATTAAATAGTGTAGAAATGAGTAGTCAAGAGGCTGCTTGGTATCTGCTCAGAGAGCCAATGTCAAAGAGCTCAGTTGTTGTCATTTATATAAACACAGTGTGGCCAATTGAACGACAAAGAATTCGAAAGACTCAAAAAGAACTAAGTGAACTTGACGAAAATTCCACAGATATTTGGAAGGAAGATTGGTTCGATAAATATCAACGACGACCCGATGAATTATGTGACATTACTCTAGCACAATTTGTTTCTAAATATTATAAAAACAAAAATGGTGTTTACGCTGAAAGAGTAGTGCCCAAAGTTATTCGATATCGAAATTATGATATTGCACAAGATTACAATGAATATAGACGAGAAATGGTCACGTTACACATTCCATTTAGAAATGAAGATGCTGAAATTTTAGCTGAAATGAAATTTATTAATATCTACGATGAAAATGAAGCTCTAATTTTGGAAAGAAGAAAAGAATTTGAATCAAACTTAGATGTCGAAAAAACGATTGAAATCTGTCGACAATTGTGCCGTGAAGACGGGAATCTAGACGATGATGAGACTGAAATTCAAGATGTTGCGAATCGCTTCCCAGAGCCCAATCCTTTTCAACAATTGTATTGTAATCCAAATGCAGATGTTAATATAGATCTTCACTTAGCAACATTGAATAAGTTAGGTGTTATTGCGAAGAAGAAAGAAAATATTATGGAACTAGATCAATTCTGTCAACTAATGAGATCTGCAAATGAAAAACAAAAAGAATTCCTTCTTCATGTCATCGACCACATCCTATCTTTAACTTCATCACCACTACAAGTATTCTTCACTGGACCTGCTGGATGTGGAAAAACTTTTACCATAAAACTTGTAATGGAAATTTACAATAGATATTCAGATAATGATGGATATTGCAATGCATACATCACATGTGCATCCACTGGCAAGGCTGCAGTTGCTATCGACGGATCGACTGTACACACTGCGTTGAAAATATCGCTATCAAAACTTCTTCCATTATCAACAGAGACGGCAAATCAATATCGTACACTGTTCAGATATGTAAAAGTCTTGATCATAGATGAAGTAAGCATGATTGGTGCAGAATTATTAGCTCAAATCGATGCTAGACTAAAACAAATAACAGGGAATTTTGAAACGAATTTCGGTGGATTGGACATGATTTTTATTGGTGATTTACGGCAACTGCCGCCTGATCGCGCGACACCAATATACAAACAGCCAAAACAGCGTATGGCAGGACCAGTACTATGGCGAGGATTAAAATTTTACCAATTGACAGAAGTGATGCGACAAAGTAATTCAATATTTTCAACATTACTCACAAAAATCGGTAATGGCATGATATTAACAGATGACGAATTAGCAATTATTGAATCACGATTCTTTACAAAGGAGCAGGCTGATCAATTATGTCCACATGGAATTCGTATTTTTCTTACTAATAATTCCGTCAATGAATACAATAATACGATATTGCAACGTGCAGATAATAAAATAGCATCAATAGCTACGGATTTATTTTTTGGATGTCAAAGTACTGAACAAGAAGCTTTTCTCAAACAGAAATTTCACAAAATGTCAGTTATTGATACTGGCGGTTTGCCGTACGAAATTGTTTTCGTTCCGTACAAATCGTACATTATCACCACAAACATTGATGTATCAGATGGATTGGCAAATGGTGCAGTTGGTAAATTGGTACATATTGAACAAAACGAACAAAATGAAGTTACACGAGTGTGGTTAACTTTTGAAAATTCACAAAAAGTTGGTAAAAAACTTCGACAAAAAGCTTCCGCTTACGTTGCGGTACATAATATTGATAAACATGCCGTCCCAATAGAACGCAGAACATCTACCATTGCCATGAATAATAACAAAACAATAAATGCAAAACGTAATCATTTTCCTTTAGTATCAGGATGGGCCATGACAATTCACAAATCTCAAGGTGGAACATTCGATGAAGTAGTTTATGAATATGAAAGGACTCATTCTTTATCATTACTTAATGTTGCTCTATCACGAGTTACCAGTATTAACGGACTCTACATAGTACCAAAAAACAATGATAATAGATTTTATCATGGGCGAAAAAATGATACATCGATCATATCTTTACAAGATGAATTTCGCCGATTATCGTTGAACACATTGTCAACAATAGGTAGAACAATTCTCGATTTTATGAATGACAGAAAAAAGTTGTCCATGGTTACTTTTAATTGCCAAAGTCTCAGAAAACACGTATCGGACTTAAGCGATCCCGCAATTGATTCAAGCAATATCCTGTTTTTATCAGAAACCTGGTTAAACGACGATGAAAATATTGACATCCCGAATTTTGATTGCATTGCGAAATTCAAGCGTAAAAATGTTAGATCAGCAGGAGTGGCAATTTATCAGAAATCGAATGATACCTCGAATATAGTAACTTCGAACATGGACATTCTATTACGACATATTCGTGAAGTTGATATTGGTCAGTCATCAATTGGTGATATATGTGCTGCTCACTGTTTTTTGGACGATGGAACAAACATCATAATGGTAAATGTTTACATTTCGCCCAATAACACAGTTAATAATATCATAAAGTTTATATACAGAAGACTTATGATTTATGGTCGAGTAGGTTCTGAAGAACTAGGAGAAAACTATCATACGTTGCCACTAATCTTAGCAGGAGATTTCAATATCAATTTCGCATCCGGAAATGGACAACTCTTGATAAACTTTCTACGAGATAAATTAGAATTACAAATGAATAATGACCGTAATGAGCCAACTACAAGACATGGAACAACAATCGATGCAGTTTTTTCTAGATTTCTGTCTAATTTTAATTCTAAAATATATGTATCGTATTTCTCGTATCATAAGCCTATTGTCTCGGTTTTACAATCAACCACAGTAATTACTGATGCACCCAATAATGAAAATAACGAAAAACAGGCGAAAAAACAGGCGAAAACTGCAGCTCGACGCATACGAGAATATCGTGAGAGAAGGAATGATAATGTCAACATGAAATCGTAATTATCATTGAAATTATTAAAATTTTGAAATTATATATGTTGTGTTTTTGATAAAAATATTTTAATATATATCTTTTTCTGTTCATAGCAATAATCCATCGGGAAATAATGAAGAACAATCAGATGATATTCAAAGTGCTGGTCCATCATCAAAAAAACAGGCGAAAACTGCAGTTCAACGCATACGAGAATATCGTGAGAGAAGAAAAGATAATGTCAACATGGAATCGTAATTATCATTGAAATTATTAAAATTTTGAAATTATATATGTTATGTTTTTGATAAAAATATTTTAATATATATCTTTTTCTGTTCATAGCAATAATCCATCGGGAAATAATGAAGAACAATCAGATGATATTCAAAGTGCTGGTCCATCATCAAAAAAACAGGCGAAAAAACAGGCGAAAACTGCAGTTCAACGCATACGAGAATATCGTGAGAGAAGAAAAGATAATGTCAACATGGAATCGTAATTATCATTGAAACTATTAAAATTTTGAAATTATATATGTTGTGTTTTTGATAAAAATATTTTAATATATATCTTTTTCTGTTCATAGCAATAATCCATCGGGAAATAATGAAGAACAATCAGATGATATTCAAAGTGCTGGTCCATCATCAAAAAAACAGGCGAAAAAACAGGCGAAAACTGCAGTTCAACGCATACGAGAATATCGTGAGAGAAGAAAAGATAATGTCAACATGGAATCGTAATTATCATTGAAATTATTAAAATTTTGAAATTATATATGTTGTGTTTTTGATAAAAATATTTTAATATATATCTTTTTCTGTTCATAGCAATAATCCATCGGGAAATAATGAAGAACAATCAGATGATATTCAAAGTGCTGGTCCATCATCAAAAAAACAGGCGAAAAAACAGGCGAAAACTGCAGTTCAACGCATACGAGAATATCGTGAGAGAAGAAAAGATAATGTCAACATGGAATCGTAATTATCATTGAAATTATTAAAATTTTGAAATTATATATGTTGTGTTTTTGATAAAAATATTTTAATATATATCTTTTTCTGTTCATAGCAATAATCCATCGGGAAATAATGAAGAACAATCAGATGATATTCAAAGTGCTGGTCCATCATCAAAAAAACAGGCGAAAAAACAGGCGAAAACTGCAGTTCAACGCATACGAGAATATCGTGAGAGAAGAAAAGATAATGTCAACATGGAATCGTAATTATCATTGAAACTATTAAAATTTTGAAATTATATATGTTGTGTTTTTGATAAAAATATTTTAATATATATCTTTTTCTGTTCATAGCAATAATCCATCGGGAAATAATGAAGAACAATTAGACCTCTGTGATTTAACTTTGAAGTACGACGACATTGCAAAACATAAAAAGGCTCATGAAAATTTCGATAGAAAATTTCGGAAAAATCCATTTGGTTATTCATGTACAATCTGTGATAGATTATGGTTCAAAAATGACTTAAAAAAGGCATCTGACAATTATAAAGATCTATTGAAGAAAATAACGGTAAGAAATAATATTATTTTGAAATTATTTTGAAATAATATCGAAGTATGCACATACTTGATCACTATGAAGAAATTAACAAATATAACTTTTATAATTTCCAGAATATCAACAACATTAAAGATGCAATGATTTGTTCGACATGTAAAGTTAGTCTTGAAAAGCAAAATATTCCAATATTGTCATGGTACAATGGATTTAAATATCCAGAAATTCCTGCACAATTACCGAAACTTGACCTAGTTACGGAAAGATTAATTTCTCCTCGTCTCCCATTTATGCAGATACGAAGACTACGGCTTGTGCATGGGCAGTTTGGTATATAGGGTCAGGTTATAAATGTGCCAGTATCTGTGGATACAATGGTCAATCAACTTCCAAGAGATATCAGCGATGATCATTGCATTTATGTTCATATAAAAAAGAAACGAATCCACAAGTCAAGCTATTTACAAGGATTAATTAATAAAAAAAATATTAAGGCATGGTTACAATATTTGGTAAACACGCCTCTTTATACTTACTACAATATCACAATTAATCATGGATTCCTCAGTGATGATAATGAAGAAACTCAACGAATAAGTAACATAGATGAAGTCAGTGAAGATATCCCCATCGAGGAGAGTCTTACAGCTCAGCAACATACTCTTCTGTGGAACGACGAAAAATATTTAAGGATCGCACCTGGAGAATACAATGTACCTCGTAGTTTATTATTCGATGAATACGCGGAAGAATTGTCATTTCCAACTATCTATTTGGGACAATTTAGAACATTCAAAGAAAACATTAAAGCTACACCATTCATGATAGCTTCCAGTGAATTGCGTCGTACTGACCGTCGAGCAATTACTCCCTACCATTTGTTGTATATCGCTGTGAAGATTATGAGATTGAGGATTCGAGATTGTTTCACTGTGGCGTTCAAGCATATTGGTCCTAATACCAACATAACAAGAGAACAAATCCAATCAGATGAGTACATAAACAATTGTATTGAATCGAATCTTGCTTTCCTACGTTCAATACCAAATTCAACTTGGTATTGGGCACAAAGAAAGAAAGATCTTTTCGCAATGATTCGACAGAACGGCAGACCAACAGCTTTCATGACTCTTAGCGCCAATGAAATAGGATGGACGAATCTGATACAGCTGTTGTATAAATTAGCGAACAAGGGAGCGGACATTTCCGAGCGTGCTGCGTCGGAACTAAGTTTCATTGAAAAAAGCACACTTATCAATGAAGATGCTGTGACTTGCGCTATCTACTTTAATAAATTGGTTAACGTATTGCTCACAATATTACAATCCAAAGCATGCAGTCCTTTCGGTTGCTACAGAGTTGCTGAATACTTTAAACGTATTGTAGTCCGCATGCACATGTTTTATTGTGGCTCGAAAATGCTCCAGATAATATGATTGATGAAAATAACAGTGAAGTTATACATTTAATAGACAGTTTAGTATCAGTTTCAGCATCTCAAGCATCAGGAAATATTAAATTACAGACTCATAAACACACATTTACATGCTATAAGAAGATAGTTGCTAATAAACCACAAAAATGCAGATTTGAAGCACCTTTTATGCCATGTCGCAAAACATTGAATCTTACACCCATGCAAAAAACAGACGAACATTTTCAACGATATGCTAAGAAATATGCCGAAATCAGATCCAATTTAGAAAGCACAGATTACGATAATATCGATGACTTTTACGAAAAAAATAATATTCAGTCGGACGATGAATACGGCAACATACTTCGTGCTGGAATTAAGAGACCCAAAATATTCTATAAACGCAGTCCTACAGAAAAATGGCATGTATTTGGGTCTTTTTTGTTTGATGTGCAAGTGGCAAAGTCATGCAACTCTCCACAAGCTACATATACTGCGCGAAGTGTGCAGTAAGACCTGGTGTGCCCATACTCTTGGCAATTTGTGCATTGTACAGGGCCGTTTATTTTATGCGGTTCCTCCACAGTGATCCTACGACGTATCAAATATTGAAGTTTGTTGATGGGGTGCACACAATTTTTTCTAAGTTATTGTTTTTCTGGTTCTTTGAACATAGGCAGTGGGATTTTTTTTTTATTAAAAATACTAGCAGCCCGTCCTGGTTTCGCACGGTGTAGACAATTACTTACTTTTGGAAATTTGGATATAAAACACTTTTTTTCACAAATATTTTTATTTGTATTAAAAAAAATCCCACAGTTATATTTGTATGTAAGTCTATTTATGTTCAATTTCTTTGATGGTTTAAGTGGCGGGCACTTAAATAAGTAATATTTACATAGGATATTATATACATTTTTACTATGTTTTTTTAAGTAATTAGATTAAAAGCAGAGTCGAATAAAATATATACAGTCTAAATTAAACGTTGACAACTTTCAACTAAAAATGTGTCTACCTATACATCTAGGTATTTCAAAGAAATTTTTGTTCGTGTCAGTAGAAACTTGCCTATCATTTTTTATTAATTTCCTTACAAAATTACTATCTTTTGTTTGGTTTTGTTGTTTTGTGCTTTTTATTTTGGTTTTATATATTTTTTTTGTTTTATTTTTGTTTTTTATTTTTTTATTAAAAAAGGGTTTGTCATTAATCATTTTCATTATTATTATTACTTAATAATTTACATTTTTAATATTTTTTATTTTACAGGTTTACTTTACAGATATAATATTAAGGTAGATTTACGTTTTTTACTTTTATATTTGTCAATTTTTATCCTAAAGCTTCACTGTAAACTACGTTGGAAGTAGTATTTGTAGATGGCAACAAAATATATTGATTTTCAGGAGATCCCACTCGAGAAAGGGGAACATATAGTTGTCCATAAGAAAAGCATTCTTTTCTTAGATCGATGCCAATTATCGAAAATGTTTGACCCTGGGACTTATTTATTGTGAGGGCAAATGATGTTTTTAAAGGAAACTGTAACCTCTTAAAAGATATAGGCAAGTCCGTGGGAATCATGGGGATCCGCGGTATGTGGGCGAGCTGTCCGGCCGCGGCCCCGGTGATTATAGTGGCTACTATGACGTTCTCCCGCTGGGAGGGCATAGGTTCCTCAGCAGCATTATGGGAATGCCTACCTTTAATTGTAGTTCGTTGGACGGCAAGCCGGAAGGATTCAGGGAATTTAAAAATTCTTGTGGATAGTGCACTGTATCTTCGATGTTGCAAACTGTGTCAATAGATTTGTATGACTTAAATTCACCACTACTTTTTCCATAATAATGACAGTCGTATTTGATGGATTTTCAAATACACGTTGTATATTTTCAGCTGAAAAATATACCCGTTGCCCATTTTCTAAGTGTACAGCCAAGTGTAAAACGGTGGGGTGTCGATCGTGAATTGGAAACTCTAACAATCTCCACACTCCCTCCGATGTACTAATGTACCGTCCGTTCAAATAATTTTCCACTTCGTCGTGAGCATTTCTGACACCGAGAGTGGCTTGGTCCGATCCTTTGTTGATGTATTTGCAAATATACTTAATTGCTTGGACGGAATGAAAGAACGATCCACCTGTTGTCTATGTTGGCCGTTCTGCCTCGGATGTTTAAAGTAGCGACCTGACCTCCGTTGCTGGAGCCGCGACGTCGATATACGGGATATCCGTCCTCACCGGCCTGGGTCTCATTTATAAATCGTCGTGGGTATTTTTTTGAGCATATGCCATTCTTTATGCATGGTGAATTCAAATTTTCTTGCCCACATGGCCCGTGCACCATTTTTTGTCAAATAACACTGGGACTTCGCCTTTTTTAGGCAGCTCAGCGACGATTATTTCGTCGATCTGATCGGGCTGTATTTTTGTCTCCAGCCAAAACAACATATGACAATGCGAAAATCCTCTTTTTTACCATTCGACACTATGCATATAACATTTGACCGGTCCAAAAATCGCGTCTTTCGTGAATATTTTTATAATTTTTAGATGGAATACTCAAGCAATGATGTCATGTCGGTCGAAAGACCGTTGGCCGGGGAAAAGTTCCTGCTTTATCTCTTCCCATTCAGGGTTGCACGTAAAAGTGACGAATAGATCTGGCCGGCCGTGGTTGTGCACATAGGACATAGCATCATGCGTCTTTTCGTTTAGAAACTTCGCACATCCAGTAAATGATGACGGTAAGATGACGCGCTGTCCGATGTCGGCGGCATTCACGCTTGCGTCTTGGTTAAAAGCATCTCTCAGATGAATATAGTCATCTGCTCTAAGTTTTTGTTGGTTTCGCCTTATAAAATTTAATCGTTCTGAAATCATCTTTGCCATCATATCCACACAATACTGACGAAACAAATCCTTGTAATAGTGCAGCGAATTAAATTGACTGGTCCTAATCATTAAGCGGTATGCGTAATATTGCATGCATGATACAGTTTTATTTCTTAGGGAATCCTGCTGAGGAATAGTTAAGTAATATCCGTCGTCTCCTGATACAAACATTAGCGGATATTGTAACGGATCATAAGCCCTGTGCAATTCCGACATTCGCTTCAGCTGTCCGTCTCTACCGTGCAGGATTATATCTCTGGGGCCTTTGTCTTCATCAACCAAGAGAACGGCCACTTCGTTGACGGAAGGCGCGTTGTATCTGCCTCGGTGTTCTGCTTGAGGTGTGCGGTCAGCGTGAATAATTAATTTTAAATTCTCTGGAGATGTCGATTCGATACTTTGTTTAAAACTTCGTATGTAAACGTTGTGACTGATCAAATCCAGTATCCAGTTTTAGCATAGGAGCCATGTTAGAGCGCAAAGATAGTTGGTCAGCATCAGAAATAAAATATATCTGCAGAAATTGTGGGCTTTGTCCTCATAGGCAGGAGGCCGTTTTTTTTAAAAATGCACGGATAGTGTACTATTGTTCGTCAGAAGGCTTTTGATTGGTTCTGGAGGCTCCAATACTGGGAAGTATTACTTTTCCAGCCGCGCAACACATACCAATTGCTTCGTCTCTCCATTTTTTCGCGGAACATTTAGGGCATATCTTATCCATCGCTCCAATTTGAATGCTTTTTTGTGGATCGTAACTGAATGCCGATTTATTGCTGTGTCACGCCTTCTAATTGCTACTGCACGATGTCTCTCTCTCTGTGCCGTAAGTCGTTGCAAGCGGTCACCGCTAGATTCTCGGGCACGTGCCTGTGAGTTTCTGGCTCTCAGTCCAGCAAGCCGCTGCCAGCGTTCGGTGCTATATTCTCTGGCACGTGCCCGCGAGTCTCTATCTTTGTTTCCAGCAAGGCGTTGTGAACATTCAGAGCTCGACAGTTTTTCGCGAACCTCTGACGATCTGACATTTTGATTTGCAAGACGAATCAAACGATCGGCGCTACTTTCCCTTGTGCGAGCTTGCGAGGTTCGCTCTCTATTCTCAGCAAGTCGCTGCGAGCGTTCGGCGCTAGATTCTCTGTCCCGTGATTGTGATGCATATTCTCTTTGACTTTCGAGTCGATCAGAATGTTCTGAAGATGATTCTCCAACACGCCGAATCTTTGCTAATCTCGCTTGGGAGCTATGTTGAGATAATTGGGACCTTTTTTTATGCATAATTGTTTGGAAATTTTGTTTTTCAAGTAAAATAAATAAGAATTAATTTGATTTTAATATGAACACTTTATTGAATAGAAGTTTTCATAAAAAAATACATACAATACATAAATAGGTGCTTAAAAAAGAGTGTGACACTGCTATAAAAATAAATTGTCACGGTTTAATCAAGTAATTTATGCGCAGTTTTGAAAATAACTCCTAATCGGTAGAAAGAAAATGTGCTCTATCTGAAATGTGTTCTATGGAAAAATCTAAATGTTGAATATCGGTAGCGTTCGCTGCGTAAGGAGCCGAACGCGCGACTGAGCCAGAGAATGTAAAGTATAGAGAAGGTGCAGGTTCGATGTCGAACATTTGTTAGATTCAAAGTAAGGAATTCGCCGCATTAGTTAACATTGTAGGTCGGAATTTGCCTCACAATTTTAATATTTTTTACAATTCTCTCACATATTCTAACCGAGAATATGAAGAGAAATAAATATATGTATTTACGACAAGCACGAAAAAAAGTAGCCCAGTGAGAAATTGGAATTAAAATTAAGCAAATTTTATAAATAATTAATAGTATAATGAAAATTAACAAAATGTCTTTTAAGGATATATTCCCTATTATCTTTTAAAGACTTGGAACATAAAAGGTACTAAAGGCATTCATGTAATATCATAAAATATTTCTCGCAGGGCATATTTGGTTTTGCGCTATAGTCTTGCGCGATGTAAATTCGTTGCTGGCTCGACAACGACTGAACGATAGAGCGTAAACGTACGTGTGAAGTTAGTTTGCACAATTATGCTAAGAAATGCCGACCATTGATTTACGGCATATGATGACTTGGCATATATGCCGAAGCAGAGAATATGAAGAGACAGAAATATATGTATGCATGCCCATGATTACACTCCTAACGAAGAATTTCGTTTTGCTTGTTTATATTTTGTTTCACTTTTGACAGCGAAAAATGTGTACAAAACACACCTCTCACACAGACAACCTAAAGACATTTTTTATTGTGTTCTCTGTCTCACATACCCAAGAATATGAAGAGTCATAAATATATGAATGCATGCTCCTTATGATACTCCCAACAACAGCATTGTGATATTTTCATGCTTCAATTTTCGCAATGTATGCAAATATAATAGGGGTATTCGCTTGCTCTTGCAAGATTGCAGATTGCAAAACTACTATACCGAAATATACAAGGGCACGAGAGCACCCATTGCAGAATCTAGTGATATATGAACGGCTGATTGGGTAAATTTATTGTGAATGACTATTATGCATGGCTATTGTGAATTGGCGCACCTTCTGCATACATTTTTAACAAAAAAAACTGTAACAAAGCTTTATAATTTAAATAGAAATTATAAAATCTATTTAAAACTTACCTTCCTCAACAATTTAACGACGTAATATGTCTTTACGTAAAATGTCAGCTAAAACAGGGTTGCAATTATATTTTTGCCTGACATTGCACGCAAATATAGATGGGTTTTGGTCTGACATATTTTACAGCCACTGCAAATAATTTTCTGTATGTGTTTGTTGTTGTGCCGGTGCACCAAGAGGAAATATATGCAATTCTTGCACCGTGCAAGGGTTTTGCAAGAGCAAGAGAATACCCCTAATATGTATGCTTTTGCGTCTTGCCGTCGGCATTTCCATATTGTCATGTAAAAATAATTATTATATGAGTATAATTTTGTATGAATGCATGCATACTCCTATTTACAGTCAATTTGGACTTGAATATTTGATAGTTTCATTTGATTTTTACATAATATACTATACTAATAGTAGTAATAGAAATTGAATTTATCACAACAACAATAAATACAATATTTTGTAGACATTATGATGTTCTTCAATATTGTTGTACATTATTTTGTTCAATCGCTAATAGTTTCGGCAGCGCATTCGACGAAAGACATTTTAATACTCATTTTTCTACACCTTCGGTTACATTGTTCAAATTTTACCAAGGATTACTAATTTTTTTCAAAATGAATTGTAGCTTATGTCAAATTGGAAGACTATAGCATTCTATTGGTGAAAAAATTTTTTAAATCGGCCCAGTACGTTTTGAGCCTATTCATTACAAACATACAAACATAGGTACAAATCTGTCCTCCTTATAACATTAGTGTAGATTTGCAAAATTTTTGGGGTTAAAACCGTGATCTTTAAGTGCTTCGTGGATTCCCATGGGTTCAACACAGTGGCGTAACTATACCGTTCGAGGCCCGTGGCAAATTCATCGAATGGGCCCCCTGCCCTCCCACTTCCCCAATATATAAAGAAGCTGAACCAACAACAATAGTATTTTTTATTTTATAATATTTATTTATACACTTTTATTTGTAAGAGTTAACTAATAAATCACTACGTGAAGTAGGTACATACAAACTTTATAATTATAATTTCTTGATTTGCTAATTATTCACTTTTAATTAAAGGTACCTAATTTAAAGTACATATTGAACTGAAATCACAATTTTATTTTAAGTACACAATTTTAATTATTAAAATTCCTTTCTTCGGACTTTCTGTTCAGCAAAAGTGTTATTGACATCATCAAAGTTCAAATTTCGGGCCATAGAATTTTCGATGGATAGAATAGCCAAATTGCTTAACCTTTCTTGTCCCATAGAATTTCTTAAATAAGTTTTTATCAATTTCAGTTTTGAAAATGATCGCTCGGCACTAGCCGTAGTTACAGGAATGGTGAGAAATAACAGAAATGCAGTGCACACTTCAGGAAAGCTTGAAGATATAAAATGATTCTTTATTATTAATAAGACGACCTTTCTATTTCGTGTTTAAAAGAGGATCGAAAACTGAGAATTTCTTTGGAAAACGACATAGATATATCTTTTTTATATAAATGGACAAATGCTAAAGCCTTTTCCAATAAATCAGTATCATTCAAGTTTTGCAAAGTGGCAGGCTGCAAGACACTAAAATTGGAAACAATTTCAATCATTCCAAGGAAACGCGATCTAAGTTGATTAATGATGATGTCTAATACACGATAGAATACGTTCACTTTAAACAAGCTTTCAGGATCTTGGAGACGTTCATCCTCACAAATTTCATCAAAATGACGTTTCACTTTTCTCTGACGAGTTTTAGGAAATTCAGGGTTTATAGACCATTTAACTGCAATACTATTTGCTTCCGTTTTTAAATCTTCAAATTCATGTCGATACTTTTCAAGTTCTTCTAGACAGACTTGCAAACGCTTTGAAGCATTTGAAAGATCGACGGCTTTAGATTGAAGTGCTTTAGAAGCCGCGTCTATGGTTTGTAAGACTTTGCAATGGAAAACCAGCAACATAATAAAATTGTAGTTCTCTACCTTCTTCTTTAGCAAGATAGCTTCATTTCTCTCATCTGATTTGGAATTTGATAAAATGGTTTTTGTTAGCGCTTTTTGAACATCAACAAATCGAACCTTTAAAGCAAACATGGCATCAAAGCGTCCTGCCCATCAAGTTGGATTCATTGTTTTTAATGTTACTGAATTTGATGATATAACGGTTTCTCCTTTTTTGTTGTCAGATATAAAACTAGATAATATATTCCATCGTCTAATACTATGGCCAAAAAAATTATAAATTTGTTGCACAGTTTCGAATAATGTTTGTATTTCTATGACCTCTTTTACTGCATCATTTACTACCAAGTTTAAATTATGAGCAGCACAATGGACATACACTGCATTTGGCTCTATATCTCTTATGAGTTTTTGAATTCCGCCATAAGTACCTTTCATAGTATTAGCTCCATCGTACCCTTGTCCACGGCACTTATTCAGAGAAATACTTTTGCCATTTATGGATTTTATTATCTGCTTGGACATTGCTAAGGCAGTTTGATCCTCATGAAATCTTAAAAATGACTCTTTAATTACGAGAGCCTTTGGAGTTCCATTTTCATCTTTCTCGATTACACAGTAACGGTAAAGTTCACACAATTGATCTGTTTTGGAAATATCTTGAGTAGTATCAAACAAAATGGAATAAAACGGCGCGGTGACTATTTCATTTACCAGGGCATTTTCCACTTTTTGAACCAGAACAGCAATGAGGTCATTTTGTATTTTTGGACTTAAGTATTTAATCTGGTCCTTAGGTTTGCTTAGCAACTCTTGTAAAATAGGTTCGTATTTGGCTAATAACTCAACAATACTCAAAAAATTTCCTTTTGGACCAGAATCGTTGCCATATACCGTTTCTTTATGACCACGAAAAGCTAAATTACAGATTGAAAGTATCAGAGTAACATCAAGAAGTCTAGTGAGTACCTGGCGCCAAAAAAAATTTTCTCTCTTGATAATGGACTCTTGCTCTTCATCTAGTGTTCCATGTAACTGCCACTGTCGATGTACAAAACATGAATGCAAATGTTCTTTCGATGTCTCATGTCTTTCTATGGCTTCCACAATATGTTTCCAATCATCATTGCCTTCCATTCAAATATTTTGTATATTTTTAGACGCCCTATTTGCGAATAACCAACATGGTGCACAATATGCTTTTTGAAGCAATAGAGAATAGGACAGCCATGTACGTTCTAACTTTACGCCAGATTTAGAAACAGTGTAATAATATTTATCTAAGAAAGATCTATTGTTACTATCCCTTAACAAGGGGCCTTTTGGTTTACAGTTGTGGTTGCTCTGAATATAAATATTCACTGTTATCGGGCCCTGCGATATTGCCACTTCTTCTTGTATACTATCTTGATTATTAAAGTACTGACTTATTTTAGGTAACTTTTTATTTTGTTCTTCAGACTCCTTCTTTCGCTTTCTTTTTTCGCTTCCACTCTGATACTTTCTAGAACAAAACCGCAAAAAGTTTGTAATAATACTATAGCTTTTATTTATTGAAAAATCTACTTAATTGCTAACAAATGCCAAAAAAGCGACCGTAAAAATGTTTATAACGAAAGTCCACCGATTGTTCAAAGTTCAATTCAAGTGTCAAATTTTGTAAGTTTTGAAAGAACGATGAACATAGGTACCGAAATAGTTTTGGTGGTTACGAATGTCAAAATAGTGAATTGATTTTGAAATGCGCGATGAGAATCATTATTTTAAATAATAATTTCGTAACTTGTGATTTCAAACTTTACTACCGATACCTACCGACGATGTAAATGATTAATTTTATGGGTAGATTAAAAATTAAAATAATTGTAATAGTATAAATTAATTTAAATATTAGAATAAAATTCTTACCCAGTAGACATTGTCAACCTATTTTCACAATTAACTAATTAAATATATCTTCACTTGCAACAAACAACCAAATCTTACAACAATAAACTGCTAATTGCTTGGTGAGTTCTTGCGTAATACAATAGTGGAGTTTTTCATATATACAAACTCGAATCGGGGATTCCCCAAGCATCAGCAAGTATTACCAACATAAATTTTAAGCAGTGTTGCCGTTTGAGAAAGAAAAAAATACACCAAACTCATTTCAAAATTGCGCTAAATTTTAGCTGTGCATTTTTAATGGCAATAAGAGAAGATGTGCTTTTATGTGAATTTATTTAACCATTATTACATTTATCAAAATCAACTAAATTAAATAACTGAATATCTTTCTGGTCATCATTACGTTCGGGTGCGATTGGTGTGCCTTCACCAGATGCCGTTTCTTTTTTTACAGTTTTAGTCATTTTCTTCAAACCGTGTTCAGGCAACATAAAAGTGTGGCAATTTTTCTTAAGAACTTTCAACTGATGACGTATCATTATAATTGAACTCTGTTAGTAAGATCAGAGACAGTCATAACATAACACTTTAATGTAAAAAAGAGACAAAATATTAAACGCATCAATAACATTGTTGTCGGCGAATACTAAACCCTTTGGGGAATTCCCAGCTCGTTATTTTCCTAACGTTTTACGGCTCTGACAATTAACTTATTGGCTTAAATTTACGATCGTCAATAATTTTTACAATTTTCTACTAGATTCCGAAAAATATTTGTTAGCGCATTGTATTGAGAAAAAAAGCGCTGAAGAGTCTAGAATTGCGCTATCTAGCGCGAAATGCGCTTAAACGGCAACACTGATTTTAATGGCGGCAATATACCTAGTCTCAGCGAGACACCCTGAGACATGCCCAGTGAATATAAATATAAACCAATAAACAAATTTTTGAGGTATGTTTGTCCACACATGTTTCCGAAATTATTACGAGTAATTGGATTTTGACCATTCTTTCTAAAACTGGGTTAAATTTTTTTTTACTAATGCATTGAAAGTTTAATACCTAGGTATATTTTTTTTAGCTATGTATGCAACTAAGAAGGTAACAAATAAATTAAAGACAAAACTTTTTTTTTACTTAAGTAATGTGTATGTGTAATAATAAATGTTGGGAATTGAGATTTCCTCTGACCGGGGGCCCCTTCGGGCTGGGGGCCCGTGGCATTTTGCCGACTTGCCACCCTGTAGTTACGCCACTGCCTTTGGAGCTAATATCATTCGAGTTGGCTTCATGCCAACTTGCAAGGTAAAAAATACAACACACTTAACCAATCACTCACACCAACACAATGAATTGCAACACATAACAGCTACATACATATACACCATACACTGCACCATCACACGATCAGAAGTTACACAGCATTCTTCAACAAATGATTGTTTGCAATTACAAATACAAGGACAAATATATGTATCATTTCCATTGTTCAATGGTGCCAACACCAGATGAACCGCATCAATTTCTACAAATATATTTCATTTCATCGATGGTGGATCAGCTGAATGTGCGGTGCAATATACAGGGAACTCAACAGTTAAAGAGACGAATTATTGAACAGTTGCAATCATTTTTTCACGCTAATAATGCTGTGGTTAATGTGTTCAAAAGAGCATTGGAACGAATGCCATCTGACACGCACAAATTTATCATAAGAGCGGATTGTACCCCAATAGGTGAACATGTGCGAAGGTTCAATGCATCCACCGTTAATGATGTTGCTGCAATTATTGTTGGCGATCCAACTAAATGGCGAGACATTGTCGTTCAGCGAAGAAGCAATATAATGCCTCTTGTAAACGAGACACATCGTTTGTACGATGCGTTACAATATCCAATCATTTATTGGCAAGGGCAAGACGGATACGACATCACGCTGAAGATGGTCGATCCAGTTACAGATACAATATTCACACACTTATTATTGCTATTATTGGTTTCCATTAACAATTTAATCGATTCAATTAAATCGAGAGCTGCAATGCAATGTAGATACATTGAAGTATTCGTTCGAAATAATGTGCCGTTGCTGAATGAACAGCAAAAACAAGAATACGAGACATTAATGCAAGCGGTGGACAATAATACCGGTGGGCTATTCTTCCTGGACGCATCTGGAGCAACAGGGAAAGCAATTGTAATTTCATTGATTTTGGCCACTATTCGATCAAGATGTGACATAGCTTTGGCGTTAGCATCATCTGGAATTGCGGCGACTCTTCTTGATGGCGGTCGTACTGCACATTCTGCGCTTAAGTTGCGACTAAATTTAAACACAATTGATACTCCAACATGCAATATTTCCCGATCCAGTGCAATGGGAAAATTGCTGATGCAATGCAAGCTCATTGTGTGGGATGAGTGCACAATGACACATAAGAAATCACTTGAAGTACTTAACTTCACACTGAAGAATCTTCGGCGAAATAACAACATCTTTGACGGCTTGATGATATTGTTGGCAGGCGATTTCAGGAAGACGTTGCCAGTAATTCCCCGTGAAACGCCTGCAGATGAATTGAATGCTTGCCTGAAGGCATCATCTGTATGAAATAACGTAAAAACATTGTCGCTAACCACTAATATGAGAGTTCAACTTCAAAATGATCAAAGTGCTGCACAATTTTCCACACAATTGTTAGCTGTTGGAAATGGAAAAGTCCCAGTTGGTGCGATATCTGGATTAATTACTCTTACAAACGACTTCTGCCGATTTGTAGACTCTCAATTAGCTCTTATTGAAAATGTTTTCCCAAACATTAGTGAGAATTATCAGAATTGTGCTTGGTTAAGTCAACGAGCAATTCTTGCCGCAAAGAATAATGATGTACACGCACTGAATTTCACCATTCAATCAAAAATTGTTGGCGATTTGGTGACAAACAAATCCGTTGATTCCATAACAAATCCAACTCAAAGTTGGTACAGTTATTATGAGATTGCGTAATTTAAATCCTTCCCGACTTTGCAACTGTACTCGATTTTCGGTAAAAAGACTTATGCCGAATTTGATTGAGGCAACCATTATTAACGGAAAGTAACCAGGTGAAAATGTATGTATTCCTCGAATACCAATGATTTCGACTGATCTTCCGTTTGTCTTCAAACGATTGCAATTTCCAGTTCGCCTTGCGTACGCAATGACAATTAACAAGTCGCAAGGCCAATCGCTTAGTGTTTGCGGGATGAATTTAGAAAATCATTGTTTTTCACATGGGCAGTTATACGTTGCGTGTTCACGAGTGGGGAAACCGTCCGCTTTGTTTGTGTTAACGTCAGACCAAAAAACAAAAAATGTGGTTTACCAAAGAGCACTTCAATGAAGTGGATAATTTGCAGACACGTATAACGCTTCGATTCAATATTTACTTTGGATTCACTTTCGTTTACTTAGAGAAGTTCAACTAAATAACACACTTCATTTTTGTAATCGAAATGAATTCATTACTGTTGTGAAATGAAATATAATTTTTCCTTTTCAAATATAAAACAAAAAAAATTTTCTCCATCTTTTAATCACCAAACGAAATGTTAAATACAACGAAGCCAAAAAATAAGGTGACATTGTATTTATTTTGAAAAGTCTTTATTTATTCTTCCAAATCAATTTCCTCCCCTTCAAAGAAATCCCCTCCCAATGCAATGCACTTATGCCAACGGATTTTCCAATCTTCGACACACTGGTTGTAGTCATTTCCCGGGATGGCTTTCAGTACCGTCTTCGCTGCGGCTTGAATCTCCTCTATCGTATAAAAACGGTGTCCCCGGAGCGGTCTTTTGACCTTGGTGAATAGCCAGAAGTCGCACGGTGCCAGATCAGGTGAATACGGTGGTTGTGGAACGATATGGGTTGAGTTTTTGGCGAAATTATCACGAATTATGAGGGCAGTATGGGATGGTGCATTATCGTGGTGTAAAAACCAAGAATTGTCTTTCCACAATTACGGCCTTTTTAGGGGGATAGCATTACGCAAACGACGCATAACGTTCAAATAATATTCCTTGTTGGCTGTTTGACCGGTTGGAAGGAATTCATAATGTACAACACCACGATAATCGAAGAAAACAGTCAACATGGCCTTGATTTTTGAACGACTTTGGCGCGATTTTTTTGGTCTCGACTGTCTTTTAGCACGATATTCGCTCGATTGATCGGTTGTTTCGGGGCCGTAAGCATAGTCCAAGTCTCATCACCAGTTATAATGCATTTAATGAGACCCTGGTAGTCGGTAGCCGCGTGACTTGCCAGCGCAGTAGCAGCGATAGGTGTTTGTTGTGGTCACGCGCAACTCGTTGAGCGCGTCGTCAGCAATGTCGTTGGCAGTGGAGTACCTGGCTTCTGTAGTTTGAAAAATAATTTCCGCACGCTCAGCTCCATACGCATCGTCAGCGATTTCGGTGGAATTGAAATGTTGTCCGGAAGCGTGTTGTTGCTCTTGTTCTTTCGTTGTTGGCTACTACGGTGTGTTAACTTATATCAGCACCCACATCAATATTGATTGCAAAATAAATACAGGTAGAGACATTGATGAAAATATAAGAGAAATTAATGACGTAATAACTAATGCAGATGTATTGGCAACACCAAAAAGAAACAACAAACCAGTTGGTTTTAGAAAGATCACCAATAATGAAATAGAGAAACTTGTAAATGAGAAAAGGCGAGCTAGGCGGGAATGGCAGTTAAATCGATCCCCTTCAACTCTGCTTCAACTGAAATCTGCTGTACGAAAGTTAAAAAAGCGCGTAAACGCGAAGAGGAACACAACACTGAAAAATATAAAGAAACTGTGTCCAAATTCTCGCAAGCAAAACTCTCTTTGGAAAGCACAAAAGTCTTTCAAGCCACCAGTAGATTCCAACATGCCTCTAAGACAGTTGAATGGTAATTGGGCACGTAGTGATGAGGATAAGGCAAATTGCTTTGCAAATCACCTAGAAAAGGTATTTCAACCCAACTGCCTAAAAAACAACTTTGAGTTGCCAACCTTGCCCAATACCGCAAACGAGTCACATGTGTCTATTAGGACTTCTACTTCTGAAGTTACTAGAATAATAAAAGAACTTAACCCCAAAAAATCACCATGACATGATAATATTACCCCAAAAATGCTAATTGAGCTACCAAATATTGCCGTAAAGGTGCTCTCTTCAATGCAATTCTTAATCTCGGACACTATCCAAATTCATGGAAAAAGTCGCAGATCATCTTAATAGACAAACCTTGGAAATACTTAACACAGCCGTCTTCATACAGACCAATCAGTCTTCTACCCTGTCTTTCTAAGATATTTGAAAAATTGTTACTATCAAAGATGACTCCTTTCCTCCACGAAAATAATATAATACCAACGCACCAATTTGGGTTTCGTGAAAAACATAGCACGGTTGAGCAAGTAAATAGAATTACTAACGAAATAAGAAATATATTTCTAGACGTATCTCAGGCGTTTGATAAGGTATGGCATGAGGGCCTTTTATACAAGATTAAAAATATTTTACCTTCAGAATAATATAAAACATTGGTATCTTATTTAAAAAATAGAAAATTTATGGTAAAAGTGGGAGATTTCATATCTGATGAAAGACAGATAAGGGCTGGTGTACCCCAGGGCAGTGTTCTAGGCCCAACACTATACATAATATATACAGCAGATCTTCCAACAGCTAACAATGTATTAACTTCTACTTTTGCGGACGACACAGCAATATAGAGCCGTAACAAATGCCACATAATAGCATCAAGAATATTAACCGAGCACTTAAGGTTTGTCGAAGAATGGCTAGCCAACTGGCGTATAAAGGTAAATGAACAAAAGTGTAAGCATGTTACATTTTCGCTTAGACCAAAAATGTGTCCGGCAGTAAAAATTAACAATATTTTAGTACCCCAAGCGAATGAAGTAACTTATCTTGGTATTCGCCTAGATAGAAGACTTACATGGAGAAAACACATATCTAGTAAAATAACATGTATGAAGATAAGAGCTGCAAATTTAAATTGGCTATTAAATAAAAACTCCAAACTTAGCCTAGACAACAAAGTGCTTTTATATAATTCGGTCATAAAGCCGATTTGGATGCATGGCATTCAACTGTGGGGTACGACCTGTGCAACTAATATAGACATAATACAAAGGTTCCAATCAAAAATGCTTAGATCAATCACGTGTTCACCATGGTACATGCGTAATGAAAATATCCATAAAGACCTTGGTATTTCTATGGTAAGGAAAGAAGTAGAAGGCAGCAGAATTAAATATATATCTAAACTTCGTGATCACCCAAACCCTTTGGCTAATGCTTTGGTACATTCCTGCGATCAAACACGCCTTAAAAGAAGAGATATGACCGCGTACTGAGAAGCAATGTTTCACCAAAACAGCTCAATAACTTGCTTGAGCGTGTCTAGTTTTTAAATAGGTTTAAGACTTTATTACTTATTGATATCAATATCATCGGCATACGCCAGCAGTTGTACACTCTTGTAGAAGATGGTACCTTCTCTGTTGAGTTCTGCAGCTCGAACTATTTTCTCCAGAAGCAGGTTGAAAAAGTCGCACGATAGGGAATCACCTTGTCTGAAACCTCTTTTGGTATCGAACGGCTCGGAGAGGTCCTTCCCGATCCTGACGGAGCTTTTCGTGTTGCTCAACGTCAGTTTACACAGCCGTATTAGTTTTGCGGGGATACCAAATTCAGACATCGCGGCATAAAGGCAGCTCCTTTTCGTGCTGTCGAAAGCAGCCTTGAAATCGACGAATAGGTGGTGAGTGTCGATTCTCCTTTCACGGGTCTTTTCCAAGATTTGGCGCATGGTGAATATCTGGTCGGTTGTTGATTTACCAGCTCTGAAGCCACACTGATAAGGTCCAATCAGTTTGTTGACGGTGGGCTTTAATCTTTCACACAATACGCTCGACAGAACCTTATATGCGATGTTGAGGAGGCTTATCCCACGGTAGTTGGCGCAGATTGTGGGGTCTCCTTTTTTATGGATTGGGCAGAGCACACTTAGATTCCAATCGTTGGGCATGCTTTCGTCCGACCATATTTTACAAAGAAGCTGATGCATGCTCCTTATCAGTTCTTCGCCGCCGTGTTTGAATAGCTCGGCCGGCAATCCATCGGCCCCTGCCGCTTTGTTGTTTTTCAGGCGGGCAATTGCTATTCGAACTTCTTCATGATCGGGCAATGGAACGTCTGCTCCATCGTCATCGATTGGGGAATCGGGTTCGCCTTCTCCCGGTGTTGTGCTATCACTGCCATTCAGCAGGTTGGAGAAGTGTTCTCTCCATAATTTAAGTATGCTCTGGGCATCGGTAACTAGATCACCTTGGGGGGTTCTACAGGAGTATGCTCCGGTCTTGGAACCTTCTGTAAGCCGCCGCATCTTTTCGTAGAATTTTCGAGCATTACCCCTGTCGGCCAGCTTATCGAGCTGTTCGCACTCACGCATTGCGGCCTCTTTCTTCTTCTGTCTGCAAATGCGTCTCGCTTCCCTCTTCAACACTCGGTATCTATCCCATCCCGCACGTGTTGTGGTCGATCGTAACGTTGCGAGGTAGGCAGCCTGTTTTCTCTCCGCTGCGACACGGCACTCCTCGTCGTACCAGCTGTTCTTTTGCACTTTCCGAAAACCAATGGTTTCGGTTGCAGCTGTACGTAAGGAGTTTAAAATGCCGTGCCACAGTTCCCTTATACCGAGTTGTTGACGAGTGCTCTCAGAGAGCAAGAGTGCAAGCCGAGTAGAAAAACGTTCGGCTGTCTGTTGTGATTGCAGCTTCTCGACGTCGAACCTTCCTTGTGTTTGTTGGCGTGCGTTTTTTGCTGCACAGAGGCGGGTGCGAATCTTAGCTGCAACAAGATAGTGGTCCGAGTCGATGTTAGGACCTCCTGAATTTACCGACCGTAGTGCCAAAGAAACCTTCTTTGCCCACCCTGGCGTTGAAGTCGCCAAGCACGTTTTTGATATCGTGGCGGGGGCATCTCTCATAAGTGCGCTCCAAGCACTCATAAAAAGCATCTTTGGTCACATCGTCCTTCTCTTCCGTCGGGGCATGGGCACAAATCAGCGATACGTTGAAGAACCTCGCTTTGATGCGGATTGTGGCTAGAGGTTCATTCTCCGGAGTGAATGATAGTGCTCGGCGACAGAGTCTCTCTCCCACCACGAACCCCACACCAAACCTGCGCTCCTTTATATGGCCACTGTAGTAAATGCCACAAGGACCTACTTGTATCTGTCCTTGTCCCGTCCATCGCATTTCTTGGACGGCGGTGATGTCAGCCTTTATTTGCACGAGGACATCAACCAGCTGGGCAGCGGCACCTTGCCAATTAAGGGACCGGACATTCCAGGTGCATGCCCTCAAATCATAGTCCTTAATTCGTTTGCCATGGTCGTCATCCAAAGGGGGGTCACTCATCCGAGGCTTGTTGTTTTCTTTCATTGGGAGTGTTTTTTTTACATGGCGGGTTCCAAACCCAGCGCACAACCCTAAGTAGGGAATATTTTGCCTCCTCACTTTAGCTCGCCTTCAAACGGATATTCTTAGGCTACCCAGAGGATACTTGGTCAAAGACCGGAAGTCGTGAGCTGCTTGAGTCATATGTAAAAGAATCGTTTCTGGCCACTCCCAAGTGAATGGCGATCAGAGAACTTTCCTCACTTGCGTGAACTTCTACACATGCCTCCATCCTCCAAGTACGAGCTATTACTTCAAAATACAGATTATTGTAGAACACCACCTCTTCCGGTTGCGAAACAAGTGGCAATATGTATTTATATATAGGCTACTTGCGCAGAGTACCGAGTAGGAGGCGATATTTTTGGAGTCTCTGAAAACACCATACATAAATATTTCTATCGGGTAATTGACGCTATTTTAGCATTGAAAAGCGAGCACATAAAATTTCCAAAAGGAGAAGCATTAGATATTGCTGCGGAATTTGAAAAGATTCATATCAAGTCTTTATTACCAGGTGCTGCCACCGAAGACAACTAGGTTTTTTGGATTATATTAACAGGAAAGTCTGACCTTCAATTATAATGTAAGTAGTTGTACGAGTAGATAGCAAATACAGGTCTTTTCGATAATACAGAAATTTCTGACAACTTTGGAAAATAAAACGCCATATACTGCAAATGAGGAAGTTATACGTATTTGTCGAAAAACTGTAAAGTTAAACGGTTGATTCCTAAAGTAGCGAACTACTTCAAAATCATAGAAAGTTGTCCAGATGACGTCTTTTTTTTTAGCTATTTTTAAATGTCACGCGACTCTTTTATGGTTATATATGTATAAAGTAAATTCGTGAATCTAAATATATCAACTCATAAATTTTTCCAGAGGAATTGAATGTACCCATTCAACAATTTTGAACTAGCAATCGGTGCGGGCGTACTAACAGTCGAGAAGACTGTTTATCTGTTACTTTGTGGAGGATTAATATGCAGGCAATTAAGGGGCCGCTTTCACATATCTGAAGCTACAGTTCATAAAATATTTTTTAGCATCATGAGTATTATTTGTTTAGCGTTAAAGAATGATATAATGTGGCCTTCCGCTGAATGACAATATGAGATAATGGAAACAATTCAGAACAGTAGAAGCTATCCGTTTTCGTTCGCAATTAGTTGTCTAGATGGTACTCATTTTAAGATACCAACCTATTAGTTATTACAATCGAAAAGGCATCCATTCCATAATAATGCCGATGAGCTTAATTTTGCAATTAGATACATATATTCCGAGTATTTTTAAAGAAATATTATCTTTATGCCATTTCTGACAATAAATTTCGTTTTTTGGATGTATTTATTGGCTACCCAGGAAGTTGCCTTGACACGAAAGTATGGAATAATAGCCAAATTTTCAAAGCTATCACTACTGGCCAAGTTGAACTGACTGAGAATGCAGTTATTTTAAGCGACTCTGCTTAACCTATTTCAAAGTTTCTAATTACTCCATATAAAAACAACGGAAACCTGACCGGAACAGAGAACTTTTAATTATTATCTTACCTCAACAAGAGCACGCTTTCGGTATTTTTAAACAAAAATATAAAATTTATTATTCATTAATGTCAGGTCTATGAAATAAAAGTGTCATCCATAATATTATCATGTGCATGATAATATTGATAATGGAATCCAAGACCAAAGTTCCTAACAAAACATTGATGATAGCAAAGACTGTGTTGATATTTAAATGAGAACTAATTTGGCAACTTTGTTGACATCTTAGATTTAATAAAATAAAATAAACCTTCCACGTCTAGCAAAACTCTCACTAGAAACATCAAAGTACTCGTTGCAAACTTCCTCGTTATCTTATCTATTGGATTAAAAAATAACTGTTTGTACTAAATACAAATTTATAAAAATCACTACTTACAACTACATACTAGCCGGAATCTTTTTGATTGTATTTATAATTTAATAATCAAATCCGAGTTGAATGAAATGACCAGTTAAAATTGACACCAAATTTATCTTTATTAAACATTATAATAAATAAAAAAATAAATTAACTTAAAATAACCGAACCGATCCAACTGAATTTTACGCCAAAATGAACTGCAACCAAGATTTCTTTAATGCGAGTTTTGCTGTCACAGAACAGCATTTTCGAACTGGTAGCATTAAGCATACTACGCAGTTTGCATTACATGCCAGTCGTTTTAGAATATACTACTTACTATTACATATATATTGTAAAATAAAATTATATAGAAATACATAAGCACTTGTATGTTCAGAGACGTATGTATTTAATGCCCAGGAAGTGAACACGATGCACCGGTTTTCCAACAATCAGGACTCTACAAACATTATTTCAAGCTGATACCAAAGGACGTTACGGTTGCTTCTGATATCGAAATGCCATTAGTATATGATGGTGATGCAGCGTACCCTTTTTTGCCGAAATTGTCGAAACCGTACATCGGCACATTTAAGTAACGAAGAAGAATATTTTAATTGTTATCTACATAAGTAGTGCTCGAATTGTCATGGAAAATGCATTTGAGTGGTTAAAAGACCGGTGGAGAGCTATTTGCAAAGAAATTGACGTAGCACCTTCGTTTCGAAAGCAGTACTAGCTTGTGCGATGCTACTTAAGTTTTTAGAACAAAATAAAAAACAATCACTCTTATTGGGTAATTCGCGTGAATAATAGCAGCAGTGGCGTAGCTACAACTTCGGGCGCCTGGTGCCAAGGATGTTCTGCCGCCACCTTTTATCTACCTACCTAGAAGTTTCATGAGGTGGTTCGAACAAAAGTGAATTTTTACAAAATATCTTCGATATTAAGTATATAAAATTTGGGAACTAGAAGCCACGCAAATTCTGAAATTTCCATAATTCTCACAATACGGGTTTTGAGGAAATTGATAGTAAATTTACAATACATCTTTTTAAAAGCCATAGAAAAAACCAACTCAGAAGAGCACTAATTTTCTTTTGCCACAATTCAATGAGTAGGGCTTCTCCCAATCACTCAACAAATTTCTTTTTTTGTATTTTTGCAAGAGAATCCCCCTAATATGACAATATCAAGTGACAGCTGTATTTCTATACAGAATGTAAACAAATATCAAGTGACAATTTAGGTCCGGCAAAATATGTCTTCCAATAAAATCGAGTAAACTAGCAGGCTCCGATCAGCGAAAACTGGCTTTCAATGTGTTTTCGTTTGACAGATTTTAAATGGACCAAACACACAAGTTTTAGGGCGAAAGCCAGTTTTTCCCACGAAAACATGTTTTCATTGTCGGTCTGAACATAATAATAGTTATGTACTAGTGATGAGCGATATTTCACTACCGGTGATTTTTTCACTGTGATTGAAAAATCACAAATCGCAACTGCGATCACTTTTTATAAATAGCAGTTCGCTTCTATGAACTGCGATTGCGATCGCAGTTCGATCCTGTGATCGCAGTTCGAACCAGTGAATTGCGATCGCAGTTCGAAACTGTGATCGCAGTTCGAACCAGTGAATAGCGATCGCAGTTCGAAACTGTGATCGCAGTTCGAACCTGTGATTTACGATAGCAGTTCGAACCTGTGAATTACGATCACAAAGCAAATAGCAGAAAAGTAACAACTTTCTTCAGGGTATTGTATATATCGTATATGCTATTTTTCGTCATAGCGGTTTGAAATTTTGGGTGTAACGTTCTTATAATTTTTAATAATGGCAGAAAATGTATCAAGGAAAAGAAGTGAAGATGAAATATAATCAAAATGGAATATTTTAATTTGTTTTAATAAAATTTTTAATTTTACTTATTGTTAAAACCAAATTTGAAAGCTTTTTGTGCTGAAAACAAGAATTGTAATAATTAATTTCAGAAAAAATATGGAATAAAAAAATTACGGGTTTTTAATATTTTCCCAAAGATTAGGAAACTCGCGTTAATTATTTGGTCTTGAAAATATTAAAAGCGGGTATTCTAAACAAACAAATTATCAACCACACTAATAGTAATTCCTTCTAAGAAATGTTTGAAACCATCATACCAACATACAAATGAACTATGCAATACGCTCTAAGTGTCAGGTAGCCGAACCGCTCCAACATTTTCGAAAATGTAGTGAAAAGAAAGGCGTAAAAACTTGACTCGAATTACAGGAACCAAAAGAGAATTTACCGCCAATAACGACAAAGGGTTCAGTCGTTCCCACGACAGTCGGGTGTACATAACTGGACGGGACCCGGACTTGTATTCGGCCAAACACTGTCAAATCGGCAGAATCTGCCGCTACAACAACAACAACAAAAGGTCTCCGTTTTAACGTCGACTTAGTTGCGATCGCAATAGCAATATAAAATCACAGTGATTTAAAAATAGCAATCACTGAAATCACAGTGATTTAAAAATCGCAATATCGCTCATCTCTATTATGTACACATCTAAGTTTTCAACATTTACTTTTTTTCCATTCTACAATTGATTTCAATGTTGGCCCTATGACGTTGAGGCAATCAACAAATTCTTCCAATATGCATTTACATTTTCTTTATTCTCTTTCTGAAATCCGTTTCCTATGATTTCCGACATAGTGTTGACCAAATATTTTAACTGGACCTTATAACTACCTTATGTCATAAAAACAGTTTTTTAGATTAAACAAATTCTTAATGAAGTATACTTACATTTAAATGAAAGTTTGTTCCCTCTCTACTTTGTAAATGAATTTTGTGATTTCACAAGAAAAAAATACATTACAGTAAGGGAACATTTTCGAATATGGAAAATATTTCCTATGTGAAGTTCCCGATAAGAAAAACACAAATTTGGGAACTCTTTCATTGGGAACGGCGTTCACGTGAAGTTCACGATAAGGCTGAATATCTCCTTATTTGGTCACATGAAGTTGGAATGCAGCATGAATATATCCAGACTCAGGATAGAACTCCATTACAAATTATTCAAGAAAACTATTTGAATCCTAAAGAAATGAGAGATCAATTAAAAACTACCTTGTATATACGTTTCTGTTTTTGTTCATAAAATAACTCTGAAATTTATTTAACATTCATTTGAAGATGATGATTGTCGCCATCATCGAATTGAACATACCCATTATTTCGAAGCTATCTTTTTCCATCATTTTGGATATCTCATCTCTATGTTCTTTGAGAATTTCGCGTTCTATATTATTATCCATATTATCATATTATTTCGTCTTGGACATTTCTTTCCACTCTTCTGAAAACTTTCCCACAACTTTCTTATATGAATTTTTTCTTTGAAGTAAAATGGAAGTATAAATCTAACTACTTAAAGTTACAATTTAATACTAATTAAAGGGTGATTTTTTAAGAGCTTGATAACTTTTTAAAAAAAAAAACGCATAAAATTTGCAAAATCTCATCGGTTCTTTATTTGAAACGTTAGATTGGTTCATGACATTTACTTTTTGAAGATAATTTCATTTAAATGTTGACCGCGGCTGCGTCTAAGGTGGTCCATTCGGAAAGTCCAATTTTGGGCAACTTTTTCGAGCATTTCGGCCGGAATAGCCCGAATTTCTTCGGGAATGTTGTCTTCCAAAGCTGGAATAGTTGCTGGCTTATTTCTGTAGACTTTAGACTTGACGTAGCCCCACAAAAAATAGTCTAAAGGCGTTAAATCGCATGATCTTGGTGGCCAACTTACGGGTCCATTTCTTGAGATGAATTGTTGTCCGAAGTTTTCCCTCAAAATGGCCATAGAATCGCGAGCTGTGTGGCATGTAGCGCCATCTTGTTGAAACCACATGTCAACCAAGTTCAGTTCTTCCATTTTTGGCAACAAAAAGTTTGTTAGCATCGAACGATAGCGATCGCCATTCACCGTAACGTTGCGTCCAACAGCATCTTTGAAAAAATACGGTCCAATGATTCCACCAGCGTACAAACCACACCAAACAGTGCATTTTTCGGGATGCATGGGCAGTTCTTGAACGGCTTCTGGTTGCTCTTCACCCCAAATGCGGCAATTTTGCTTATTTACGTAGCCATTCAACCAGAAATGAGCCTCATCGCTGAACAAAATTTGTCGATAAAACACATTTCGAACCGAACACTGATTTTGGTAATAAAATTCAATGATTTGCAAGCGTTGCTCGTTAGTAAGTCTATTCATGATGAAATGTCAAAGCATACTGAGCATCTTTCTCTTTGACACCATGTCTGAAATCCCACGTGATCTGTCAAATACTAATGCATGAAAATCCTAACCTCAAAAAAATCACCCGTTATAACAGATTGTTGGAATGTGGATTTGGAAAATTGTGGCTCATCAAACATATCAGTTGTCTTCGCATCCAATAATGTTGTTTCGTTAATTCAGTAGTTGATGGTTCTACATTTACTGTATCCACTAGTGAAATAAAATATGTACATTAAATACCCATTATTGTATATATGTAACTACATATATGTACTTGTATGTGCTTACTTGAATGGTCCATTTCCCATTCATCCAAGTAAACATCAAGAGATGTGTCTACACTATCAGCAGTGGGACCATGGTCGGTGCCCCAATTGGTCATCCAGTAAATTAAAAAATTTGCTACAGTGGCGTTGACTACCACTTTTTATGTTGTTCCGTTTAACTTTTAAGTTTTTAAACTTGTCCCGAACTTGTGCCGTATTCTTTATATCGCTCATTTGCTGCAAGACCGGCATAAGTCAAAAAAATCGATTTTCCAGAAAACGCGTTTAAAGTTTTCAACTGACTTCAACCTTACACGGTGACTCCTACCTTACACCTCTTCTCAAGCGGAGCATATAAGAGGTATTCATATGAATTTTTCACTCAACATGAAGTATGATATAACGAACAATATTGCAGCATTAACTCAAAAATCACTTTTTTTGATTTATGCCGGTTTTGCAGCAAATGAGCGATATGTCCTATTGGCTCCATTTCTTTTGCAACTATCTCAAAAACATTTTTATTTTGTTTGGTTTTACCATCTAAAATTTTATAAAAATATTTTTCTTTTATTAAGCACTTCCTCCAAATATTTCGTTACTTTTGTTTCATTTATTATATTGTTTTTAATTTCAATGCAATTTATAAAAACAACAAACACAATTTAAACGCTAACCGACAATTTATCAAAACAATACACACCGGCACAAAAAAACAGCTGAGTTGACGTTCAACTCAATTCGTAAGCCGTTTATGCACTCGTTGTCAAAAATTGTTTAAGCATGTGGATTAAACTTAAAACTTTTAAAAATTGAAAAAAATGGCTTTTGACCAAAAAAGTTTTACTTTATGTTGTTTAAAAATATGTTCAAACTTGACTTTTCTTAGTTTTTTTTTAGTTTAAATAGAAGATAATTTTATGCCAAAGATAATAAACGTTGGCCCAATTCCATATGACGTTTAGTTTTTTTTCTATCCTGCCCGCTAATTAAGAATAATCGTAAAAATGAAAAACCGAGAAATCGCGCTTCAAAGTTTTCGCTTTTTGCCCAAGCGCTCAAATATCTGCTAGACGCTCGGTCAATATTTCTCTTCTTTCTTCGATAATATTTCGAATTCTCATCTATAACTTTGGGGACATATTCTTAGATAATTTTCAAAGAGATTAAAAAAAATCGACTGTTTGAAGCTTCTAAGGCAGGCTCCCCCCCTAAATAAAGATTTCGTATCAGAATTTAATGATCTCATAAAAAATGAAATGGCAATTTGGCAAAGGAAAAATGATAAATATAAAAATAAAATTGAGAAAAATAAAGTTCGAATAACTTATTAACTTATTGAAGAACGAACGCGAAATGGAGTTGTATGTCGCGTATGGCGAAACGATTTCATACAGATCGAACGCACATGTGTGTCGTGTATGTTCCCTTTTAGACATTTCTATGGTTTAGGAAACGATATTCGTAATGCCAGTCTTTTTATTAGGGGTATTCAGACCGAAGCCTGTTAATTTGGTAATTCGTTAGTTGATACTTCGTTAAAAGGCTTAACTGTGAACATACTTTTTGTTCTACCTCTGTAGTAAGGTAAATTTTATTCCGAAACAGCTGATTCAATTTTATTAAAGAGTAAAAATGCCTCAACAAAGTGCAAAATCAAAAATTGTCAGTCATTTAATTGAAAATTTTAAATTAATTACTGGTAAGTACTTTAAATTGATATACAGAGGAGCAGGAGAAACGCTGATGTGATATTACCGAATAACGAAACAATTATCAAGCTTGTCAGATGGATAGTTCGTTACTCGGTAGAACGATAGTCTGTTAATTTTACAAAAACAAAATACATGTAAAAAACTACCAAATAACGACTAACGAATTAACAAGGCTGGTCTGAATACCCCTATTATTTTTTGGGTGTTGTCGCTATTTGTTCGAATTATTAGACTTGGTTAATAAAAATCTGCACCCAATTAAAATTCCATTTTTTGACGAACCAGAGACAGAAAATAGGAGCTTATTCATAACCAATGGACATTGACAGTTCATCTCGATTCAGACATCCTATCCAGCAAACAGTTTTAGTTTCACTCCCTATATATCAGCTTCAAATGAATTCAAAACAACTAAGGTTAAATAACATTTCACAAAATAAAAGTTATCTTACTCAAGAGGGATTAGAATATGAAACAACCGATTCATGTGCAAAATTGGGCTTCAAAAATAAAATATAACAAACAGCATCCGGTTCAGAAACAATCCAGTGTTTAAAATGTGCTGGCATCAATTTTACGGAGGTCGAAAGCATGGAAGTTCTATATTATAAAATGCTAAGCAACAAACTTACGTCTCAGTACCAAGAAGTTACAATACAAGGTGCGTTCCAAAGTAAACAGGACTTAAAAAAAAAAACAGAACAAATTTTTCGGCAAAATTGATTTATTTTATTCAAAATAGTCTCCTTTTCCTTCAATACCGCTTTTTGTACGGTCCAAAAGCATGTCGAAGCATGTGTTTTAGCTGGTTGGCCGGTATGGCCGCCAGTATGTCGGTGTCAGCCATTTGAATGACCTCTACGCCTGCATAACGCTTTCCTTTCATGGGCAAATGCATTATTCCGAAAAGGTAGAAGTCGCACGGTGCAATATCAGGTGAATACGAGGAGTGGTTAATGGTTAAAATGTGATTTTTTGTCAAATAATCGGTCGCAAGATGTCCTTCGAATGTTGGATTCTATCAATTTTTGATCGTCAATCAATTTGTGCGGAACAAACCTTGCACACTAGGGTGGGTCGATTCCGGACTTTTTTCGATTCGCGATTTCTAATAGTGCGAAAAAGTTGCCTTAGTACTTCCTGATTCCAATGCAACTTTTTGTTTTGAGATCGGATTGCATCTTCAACCCCAACTCCGGCCTTGCAATTTCGGAAATTCGCCTAAAATCGTGAAATTGTCTACCTAGCGCCTGAAATACGCATCTCATGGCAAAATGTATAAAATAAAAGTTATTTGTCACGTCATTTGCTACCGGCCGTAGGACGAACCGTTCCCGAGATACGAGCGAAAAGGCGGCGCGCCACAGCGCAAGGTGAAAATTGTTGCAGCTCTCAGCTAACCTGTATTGGTCACCCAGAACCAACCACGTGAAGGTGGCTGCTCTTCGAGTTCCTCCCAAGCCCAACCCAACCAACCAACCATATGTCAGGCTTGTTTTAGTCTGAATCTGTGTCAAATTCATTGATAAAATCAGATTTTGTACTAAACTTTGGCACTTGTTGCCTAGATTTCAGTGTAGAGCGTATAAAACGATCACGAGATTGGGGGCCAATAACTTTAGAAGATGCCTCTGTCACCAGTTTGACGGTTCTCTCGACTGCCACGGTGTGAGAGGGGAATTCACTAAATTTCCATACCTCTGCAGTGTCTCCCGACAGCCCTTTTATGAGTTCTTCGTTAGAAACTGAACAAATAACTGGTGGAAAAGTCAAGGTAATAGTCTTCCAGTTAATCATATCGTAATAATTATTAGCTTTGATATTCAGCTTTGGCACTTTATTACATCTAACCCTTCCATTTACAGTGTCAGACTCTGCTTCTCTGGCTGCCAGAAGACGGTTAAGGGCCAACTTTTTGACTTTTATCCGTTTGTCAGTCATAATTCTAAGGAGAATGTTTTCTGGAAGAGCAAAGAAAGCATTCTGTTGAATGGATGAATCGACAACCTTGCGCAGTTTAGCAGGTAAGTATCTCGACCTTTGAATTGCAGCATAGAGATGGCGCGAGCCATCTTTGATTGAACTGTTGAATCTTATTGAGAACCACAAAGGTGAGTAAACTGTAAGTATGTACTTGACCAAAATCTTTATTTCCTTTGTTGGTTTGTCAGTAGAAATGTATAATCTCAGAATTCTATTTGCACAGGTGAGCCAGCGAGATTTGCACATGTTACCTGGATGCATCGACGCTAACTCTGAGGAACATTGACCGGATATTTTATAGAGATAAGCTTGATCTGTGCTAAGTTGGGTCGGATTAATAACCTCAAAAGGTAATTGGCAGGATGGAAAACTTTCAAATTTGAGAACAGGCAACTTCTCACAATCAGGGAGCAGTTTACCTATGTCGCCAGAGAATGTATATGGCCTCTTTGAGACACCATCTATGTGTTCGAAAAGAGCACGAAATGGAAGTTCGTTGAAATGTAGAAGACAAACAACCCACTGTAATGGCCTACCTATTCTTTCTTCTAGTTTCCGAATGATTCCACCTTTCTAACCTGTGTTCGTGTTGGTGCCATCAGCACCGACAACTTCTAGATGTTCCACATCAACTGAATTGTCTTGTAAATGTTGCCATATAGCTTGCGTCTCATCCTCAACTGACCCGGAAGGAGAGATGACGTGGCCAAAATAATGACAACCATAGTCCGCTATAAGAGAAATATGTTCCTCTTTGACAGTGTCGCGGTAGTACTTTTCACCTTCGCTGACTTGCGTAAGTGTATTGTTTTTGCGGCCGTCAAAATGCAGCCCATATACAGAGTCAATACTTTCGGTGTTTTGGAGCTTAACTCCAACAGTTTTTTTGCCCGACTAATCTTGCATTTGTCAGTGACAAAGCTAGCCTGATCCTCTGTTATCAAACCTGCTTTTTTGGCATCCAGAAAAGCAGATGAAACAATCAAGGCCGCTGCTCTATCACTTACTCCAAATCTTTGGGCAGCTAAAGCAGTGTGTTCTAATACTAGTGTGTTTTGTTTGGTTTTAGAGGATGGAAGAGAAAATTCATCATCAGCATCGTTTTTGGAAGAATCAATGTGCGACGTACCTACATTGTTGTCGTCTGTATGAGAGTCTGGCTGATCTGAATGGTCACGTGTTCTAGCTGATACTTTTCTGGTAAGTGTTGATGTTGAATGACGTTTTGAAAGCTTTTCTTTACGTTCAGTTTTCTTTGTAATCTTTTTTGTTTCAGGTAGATCAACACTTTCAATGCGACCAATTCATTTGTACAACTCTGGTGTGTGAAACTATCGGAATATATGAATTTTTGAAAGTATTTTCAACCTTTTTAGCAACTATTTCTGTAACCTCTTTACTCCTAGGTTCATAGGTGTCGCCTCGGAGTCGCCCTATATGAAATCTTTCAAACTGATAACACAAAAGAACATCCTGGTAAGTAGGTAACTGGGACTCAGAGAGATTGTACGGATATATGCCAAACACAGGACATTTCTGTCTAAATTTAAATTTAGATACAGACATTTTCAGTTCTGTGTTCTGTTGAGAGAATATAAGTGATAGCACTCGGCGAAATCAACGACAAGAGTGAAGGAACTCGATGAAAAAATATTTGTGTGGAGACCTATCCGAACGTGTCCTTTGGCGTAGGTGAATGATTTGGGTACTGGAAACCTAACGATTCAAAAGGAATTTAAAGTTGTGCTATGTGACAAGTGGGCGTGGTTGTTGTCCGATTTCGTCCATTTTCACAATGTGACATAAGAATGTAAAAAAATGCCACGTACTAAGTTTTGTCGAAATCGGTTGATCATGTCCCGTGATATGGGATTTCACCAAAAAGTGGGCAATGCCACGCCATCGTCCAATTTTCACATCGCCTCTGATAAGCCTCTCTTGTACCATATCTTGGTAGTAAAATTTAACGTCTCTGGCGTATGCAGTTATTGATTTATCGTGCTTTTAGTAGTTTTTAATAGTATCGTTATATGGGTAGTGAGTGAGCGGGGTTATCCGATTTCATCCATTTTCACTGTCGGTAGAGATTCTTATAAGATTTTTGCTCAGCAAATTTGATTGTTATAGCTTAAGCGGTTTACGAGATATGCACATTAAACTCCCGTCCCATTACGCCCATCGAGATATCGTAATTTTTATTAAAGTTACAGCTTGCAAGGACGGACAGAAATACAGTCAACCGGATATCAACTTTTCTAGTCATGCCAATCATTTATATATATATATATATATATATATACATAGAACTATATCTATCTCGATTAGTTTTATATGATAGGTACAATCGTTAGGTGAACAAAACTATAATACTCTGTAGCAACTGGTTGCAAAAGTATTAGTATAAAAACAGATAACTTTTCGAGGAAAACTATTCATTGACATTCCATGAAGAGGCTGTTCACGAGTCCGAGTCTACCTTACCTGCAAACGCTGCACATCATAATCCAGAATGTCTGTCTTATCATCATAGCGTTGGTATTCTCTATTTTGAAAATTCATCAAAAACTTACAGAAACCAGACGCAAATCTTCATAATATGAGGAAGTGGCCTGAGTCAATGAAATGCACTACTCACTTGATGAGGAACTGAGAATAGCTTCTGTTAAACTCTTACATAAGTTCTTTTAAATATCAGTATTCAGTTTTATATAGAAACTCATAAGGTGCAGTCAAAAGTCACGATATTTAAATATATAATATTTTATAGAATTACCAATACTGTTAGCCACTAACTTATTAATTGTAAATTAAAGTTAAAAACAATTTTAAACCGCAGATTCCCATACTAAATGATTTTTTTTATCGTAATTTGTAGCTTATTTATATAACTTAAAAATTTTTGGAACCGCATTTTGCGGGCTTTACATTACTTCCATTCCGCCTGCCACCCTTTTTACGGTGCGAAGGAACACATTTTAAGTTTCATCTAATTATGTATATTAATTAGCCCTCAAATTACCCGGAATTCAACTCTGTATCCAAATCATTTACTCGTATATAATTATGTATTTATTTTCGCAGATTTCGTTTAGGTCATAAAACCAACCTTAGACGAACAAAATTTTTGTATTCTGTTGCAGAAGTATACAAATTATGGAATATAACGAATTTATTTATAATTGTATATTATAGTTTTTTATCCATTTCAAGCCTTCCAAGGTGTTAGTTTTTGGTTTATACTCGCATCCAATCCAGCCATCATATCCAATCATTTTTAGTAAGTCGAAAATATAAGTAAAATCTAGTTCTCCGGTAACATCAGGTTCATGCCGATGAGGAACTTGAGCAATTTGAATATGTCCTATTATGTCTTTGAAGTCAGCGAAGGCATGTGTTATATTACCCGTAATGTGTTGCAAATGATATAGATCCACCAATAATCTGATATGGTTGCTGTTTATTTCTCTTATTATGCTACATGCTGAAATGAGGATAAAATTGGTTCAATCAGTTCAATAAAGCATACATTTGGTTTCGCAATGGTGTTATTTTATCCGACATAAATAACTTATGTAACTATGCCATGGTCAAGAGGGGAGTAGGGTTTTTAATTTTTTTATCGTAAATGAATGCAGGTGAAAGAATGAAGAATTAAGCAAAATTGACGAAGTTGTCAATATTTCTATATGTATATGTATTATTAACGTTTTAAATCAGATTTTCTCCATAACTCACACATGTCAATGTCGGCGGCCCTCATAACTTCAAAACTACTGCACGGCACCTTTTGAATGTTTTTTCTGTTCATAATTTACGATGTAGCACCATTAACCCTGCCGTCATAACGTTATTTTTAACCCTTTCAGTCATAATGATACGTCTGGTAGATGTATCGTTTCTTTTGGGCTTTCATTGGATACCACGAAACTTTATACTTTGATAATTTATTTGTTAAATTAAAATATGGATGCGTTGTGAAAAAAATTGTAGGAGGGAGAGCAAAATGTAAAGAGGTCGTGCGCCTCTCAGACGTACGTTATGAAAGCAGGGTTAAAGATTTTACGTTAATTTTATTTCACAATAACAAACTTTAATTTTTGTTTTACAATAAGCGATTTTCGAAAAATATCCCGTTTTTACTTCAAAGTGTTCCAAAACAATTTCTCTCGGCATTACCTGGAGAAAAACTACTACTATGTAACGAACAAACGTTGATTTTTCCATTTCGGATGATATAGCACCAAGTTATAAGGGCCACGGCAGCCATATTTTTTCCAAGAAACATTCGTTGCAGCCCTTGCCGTATTTTTTATTATTTCAATGAAAATATTTTTACTGCGTCGCCACCAAAAATTTTCATAAACGTGCCTGTTTTTGCACGATACAATACAATATGAATTAATTTCCCGATTTTTGCCGGTCTAGACTTATTTTTTCATTTTGGCGGTTCAGGTCGATATTAGCAAAAACCAAAAATTTAGTCACTGACTTGGTTTCAATTTGAAAGGGAAACATCGAAACGGATAGAAATAATGTTTCAAATACCTAAATTAAATTCGTCAAGCTCAACGAGATGCTGAAAAAGGTCACCGACACTGGCAAAAAACGTAAACCCAGGATAAATTATCAAAAAGAAAATAGTACGTATGAGCTATGATTACAGATATATTTATACATAATATATATGCCTGTAAGCCAACATTATTATCAGAAATGCATTTCATTTAATTAAGATACCTTGCAAATTAATATAAAATTACTTAGGCATCTTTGGTCACATCGTCCTTCTTTTCCGTCGGGGCGGTGGCGCAAAACAGCGATATGTTAAAGAACTTCGCTTTGATGCAGATTGTGGCTAGACGTTCATCCACCGGGGGAATGACAGTACTCAGCGACGGAGTCTCTACCACCACGAATCCCACACCAAATTTGCGCTCCTTTATATGACCACTGTAGTAAATGCCACAAAGACCTATTCGCCTCAGCCCTTGTCCCGTCCATCGCATTTCTTGAACGGCGGTGCTGTCGGCCTTCACTCTAACGAGGGCATCAACCAGCTGGGGGCGGCCGTACCTTCCTATGTAAGGGACCGGACATTCCAGGTTAATGATCTTAAATCTTTATTCTTAATTCGTTTGCCATGGTCATCATCCGATATTGTTAAAACTTTTTCATTCGGGGCTTTTTTACGTGGCGGGTCCTAAACCCAGTGCACAACCCTGTGTAGGGGATGTTTCGCCTTCTCGCTTTAGCTCGCCTGCGAACGGCTTAGGCTACCCAGAGGATACTTGGACAAAGACCAGAAGTTGTGAGCTGCTTGAGCCATACGTAAAAGTATCATTTCTGGCCACTCCCAAGTGAATGGCGATTAGAGAACTTTCCTCACTTGCGTGAACTTCTGCACAGGACTCCATCCTCCCGAGAAGGTACAATCTTCTATAAGAGTGTACAGCTGGTTGCGTATGCTGATGATGTGTATGTCATTGGCCTCAACAACCGCGCCGTTAGTTCTGTTTTCTCCAGAATGGATAAGGCAGAGAAGCAAATGGGTCTGGTGGTGAACGACTCATTATTTCCGTCCGGCTATATGATGCAGAGGCATGGACAATGACAACATCTGATGAGTCGACGTTGCGAGTTTTCGAGGGAAAAATTCTGCGAAAGATTTATGGTCCTTTGCGCGTTGACCACGGCGAATATCGCATTCGATGAAACGATGAGCTGTATGAGATATACGACAGAAAAAATGTTTTTTTCGGAAAAATAAATTTATTTTGCAAGCCTTTAGAATGGCCTCTACGTCTGCATAACGCTTTCCTTTCATGAGCAAATGCTTTTTTCCGAAAAGGTAGAAGTCCCACGGTGCCATATCAGATGAATACGGGGAGTGGTTAATAGTTAAAATGTGATTTTTGGTCAAATAATCGGTCACAAGCGTCGATCGATGAGAGCAATTTTTGGTCGTCAGTCAATTTGTGCGGAACAAAATGTGCACACACCTTTCGTAAGCCCAAATGTTCGGTCAAAATGAGATAAGTAGATGTGTTTGAGATGTTCAATTCCATTTCCATGTATTTAAATGATTTCGGCTGATTTTTGATGAATTCACGCAGGGGGTAATGGTGATCGTCATTTATGTCCTCCCGACCACTTCGAAGCCGTTGAAACCGCTCGTGCACCATGCTACGGTATAGGCAATCATCTCCATAAACTTGTTTCATCCATTGAAACGTTTTGGTAACAGTTTTACCAATTTTAAAACAAAATTTAATGTTGGCTCTTTATTCGAAGCTCATTCTCGCACCGATAACACAAACATACTCACACTTAAAATGCAATAACTTCACTTCCAATCTACGAAATGTCATGAAATTCTTACTGGACAATCGATAATGATAGCAGATTTTAAAGCACCAGTGGCGCTAGATTCAAAATGTCCTGTTTACTTTGGATTGTGTTAACATTTTCTACAGAAAATGCCGGTAAATGTGTGAGATGTATAATTGAAATTCGAAGATAACAGTGTGTCTGTATGTCAAAAATAGATTGAATCGGATGAATACTTCTCTTAGCTCCACTTAACGGTAAGAACTGCGGATAGACTTATTCCGCATATATCGGCCAATATTTGAGTTATTTAAAGTTAATTAGCGTGCCTTTCTAATAGCGGTGCACATAACTAAAATCTGGATTTTTGAACATCAAGTTGAGTTTATTCTGCATATATTAGCGATGATATGAGAGGTACCCTTATGAAACATATGCGAGCATATTTTGACGATGAAGGACCAGCGTTTATCGATGGTATGGTGAATTCAATCGAGATCGTAGATCACTCCAAGACGAAATTGAGAAAGGTCGTCCAAAATCAGTTGCTGCGGTGAAGGGTGGCAAGGATGAATTTTTACTCCTTGCATCCTGATACATGCCACATGATTGCGAGGCGCCAACGGCAGAGCTCCAAAGGCTGGCGGCTACATCCAGCAGAAGGAAGCAGACGTTTTCCCAGCTTGGCGCCGCCGATGCTAACGCTCATCATACAGTTTGGGGCATTGCCGACATCAATCATCGAGGTGAGTTTCTACATATTTATATTTTACAAAGTTGTATAGTGGTAGCGAATCGAGGTGAGGAACCTACCTACATAGGACCCACTTCCAGAAACGTTCTAGACATAACTCTATACACAAGTAGAGGTGCATTGGTAGAAAACTGGAGAGTGTTAAGCCCTATGCTGCGACTCAAGCACAAAACGAAGCCTCCCTGGTGGAACAAGGAGCTTGCAGACGCAAAGTACGGGAATGCTTCAACTGGGCCCAGCTAGCAGAAAGCGAGGACTGTTAGAATGAATATAAAGACTTTAAACACTACAAGAAATTGGTGCGCAGGACAAAGCGAGAATCCAAGAAAAACTGAGACTTAGGAAACTATTATCCAAAGCTCCGCCTCGCCCGGGCTAATTCGCTGGAGTAGGGGAGAGTGGACGGACAACTGCCAAGACTCATTTGAAAACCTAGTCAGTGTGCACTTTCCAGGCTGTAAGTCCTCGCTGCGAAGGGAGTAGTGCAGTAAAAGTTCCCGAACATATCTTTACAGAAAACAAAATAGAATGGGCAATCCGTTCGTTCGACACATAGAAATCTCCCGGTACGGACGGAATCATTCTAGCCATGCTGCAAAATAACACTCACTCTTCGACGCGTACATTAGGGCCGCAGCGCCTTTTAGAAGCTTGTCCAAGGTGTAACACGCATATATGAAAGGCAGATCAGTAGAGACTGCACTCCACGCACTGGTATCTAATGTCGAAAGGGCTCTTGAATATAAAAAATACGCTCTTGGAGCATTCTATTCTGAACAGTATCCAGTCAATAAGTGTTGATCCTTCTATACAACGCTGGATCATAAGTGTTTTGACATCTAGACGGATAAGAGCAGAATGGAACGACGCTAAATTAAACTGCGAAAGAACCTGAAAGGTAAAGCCCCTAAGATAGTAGCAGTATTATGACCACCACTCTCAATACAGTCCAGAATTGGGCATCGCGACCGGGTCTAGGGTTGAACTCGGAGAAAACGGACGTGCTGGTGTTTACAAAAAAGCACAAAATTCCTCTATAGAGGTTCCCTTCTATAAATGGGACACAACTCTCTCTTGGACCGGACCAAGTACCTTGGGGTTGTCTTGGGCAGCACACTTCGGCTCCTTGCGCTGTACTCTTTCTGGGGCTTTAAGAACAACAAACAGCGGCTCTTGAACCGTCACTAAACCTGTCACCTATATAGCTTTTGGCTGAAGAATGCGCAAAAAAATCAGCGGGGCGACTACTAACTGCAGGAGAATTTACATATAAAACATTCGAGTACAGCTCGGTGGGTAATGGTGGTTGGTCAAACACCGACTACATGACCCCACTTTTCAACTGAGAAAAAGGGTCAAATTATAAAGGGTGATTTTTTAAGAGCTTGATAACTTTTTTAAAAAAAAAAACGCATAAAATTTGCAAAATCTCATCGGTTCTTTATTTGAAACGTTAGATTGGTTCATGACATTTACTTTTTGAAGATAATTTCATTTAAATGTTGACCGCGGCTGCGTCTTAGGTGGTCCATTCGGAAAGTCCAATTTTGGGCAACTTTTTCGAGCATTTCGGCCGGAATAGCCCGAATTTCTTCGGAAATGTTGTCTTCCAAAGCTGGAATAGTTGCTGGCTTATTTCTGTAGACTTTAGACTTGACGTAGCCCCACAAAAAATAGTCTAAAGGCGTTAAATCGCATGATCTTGGTGGCCAACTTACGGGTCCATTTCTTGAGATGAATTGTTGTCCGAAGTTTTCCCTCAAAATGGCCATAGAATCGCGAGCTGTGTGGCATGTAGCGCCATCTTGTTGAAACCACATGTCAACCAAGTTCAGTTCTTCCATTTTTGGCAACAAAAAGCTTGTTAGCATCGAACGATAGCGATCGCCATTCACCGTAACGTTGCGTCCAACAGCATCTTTGAAAAAATACGGTCCAATGATTCCACCAGCGTACAAACCACACCAAACAGTGCATTTTTCGGGATGCATGGGCAGTTCTTGAACGGCTTCTGGTTGCTCTTCACCCCAAATGCGGCAATTTTGCTTATTTACGTAGCCATTCAACCAGAAATGAGCCTCATCGCTGAACAAAACACGCGCGCGAAACACATTTCGAACCGAACACTGATTTTGGTAATAAAATTCAATGATTTGCAAGCGTTGCTCGTTAGTAAGTCTATTCATGATGAAATGTCAAAGCATACTGAGCATCTTTCTCTTTGACACCATGTCTGAAATCCCACGTGATCTGTCAAATACTAATGCATGAAAATCCTAACCTCAAAAAAATCACCCGTTACATAGAAATGACTGGCATCAACGTCTATACTGACGGCTCGAAAATGGATGATGGAGTTGGTGCGGAAATATATTGTCCAGAGTTAGGGATAAGGTAACTTTTTAAGTAGCCGGACTACTGCAGTATATTTCAGGCTGCGGTTCTTGCTGTTGCGAAAGCAGCGGAGCTTGCCTCTAATGCACCTGCAGGCAATTCAAGAGTCAACATCTATGTAGACAGGCAAGCAACAACCAAGGTAGTGGCGAAAAGTGTTGCCAGAAGTAAGAAACTTAACTTCTACTGGGTGCCAGACCACAAAGACATCGAGGGCAATGAAATAGTAGACGAGATTGCCAAGAATGGTGTAAGGCTAACATCTGGAAATGTGATCAAAATTGGGAAACCCATGCATTGTCTAAACGACGACCACGACATAGAAAATTAAAACCAAATGGAACGAGCTACTAGGGTGCAAAACTACAAATGTCATATGCAAAACGGTAGATCGGACGTACACATTAGTCCTATTGGAACTCGAGAGAAGAGACTGTAGGAGCATCATGGGAATACTAACTGGTGACTGTACGGTGGCAACACACGCCCGCTGATAGATCGAGAAGACTCCAGTGGGAGCTGCATAGTAAATAAAATTTGATCACGATGGATGACACAAAATGTCAATCGCCTGTCAACGTTTTTCCGACACCTTGTGAGACGGCTGATGCGTAATCAAATCCTATATATCCTGAATATTATTTAGATTGGTCAATGTATGATATTTTAATGAAATTAAATGAGAAGACAAGTTATTTTTTAATTATATTAATAATTTAGGTTTGAATATGTATACAGTTGGTCAAGAACTTGGTCTTACTTTTATATCCCTAATCTAATGAATTTCGATTCTCACTCAATATATTGGGTAATCTAAAAAGTCTTTTCGTATTTCCAATCAAACTTCAACTAATTTTTTTATACTACGAGTATATTTATAATGAACTTTATTGAACCGAATATGTACCATTTTGGTCGTCCACTTTTTGCCATTTTCCGCTAGACATTATTAAATTAGTGAAAAACTTTTCTGGTTTCTCGGCGAAAAACTGCGGCAAGCAATTTTCACAGACTTCTCTTGAAGCCAAAATTGATCCATTAAGGGAGTTCTGCAACGACCGATACGAATGGTAGTCAATCAAAATTTCCCAGCCAAACTCTCTCAGTTTTCGCCGTCATCAAAGATGTTTGTGGTCTGGAAGACGAAGCCCTTTTGGTTGATCAGTTGTGGCCATTTTTTTCTATTGCTTGCTTCAATCTCATCAGTTGCTGACAGTAAAATGTAGAATTAATCGTTTGACCAGGCTAGAGCAGTTCATAGTGGGTGATTCCTTTCCAATCCCACCAAAGACTCAGCGTAACATTTCGAAGCGTAAAGGCTGGCTTTGCGACCATTTGTAGAGCTTCACTATGACTATAATATTTTCGTACATTTTTGTCGTTATGACCCACTTTTCATCTCCTGTTACCAATCGCTTAAGGTCAAATCATACGAAAAAAGCCATGTTTTTGTGATTTTTTTCCTGACGACACCGTTAAAATTTATTTATCCAACCAATGGTATACATTGAAGTATGGCATTCGAAAAATGTCTTATCAATTTTTTACAAAGAAATATTAAAAAATACGGCAATGTCAAAAAGTTGAATTGCGGTGCCCCTCATAACTTCTAAGCTACTGCATCGATCTTTTGAAATTTTAAACACTATTTCTGTACATACGAGGGCTGTCTGATAAATAACCGACCTAACCATGATGCACGCGACTTTTTCAATTTTTATTTTTCTACATAGTCTCCTTGTAACTCCACACACTTCTCCCAGCGATGCTCCCATCTCCGCAACCCTTCCAAACAGAGCGCTGGAAATGTTCATGCGCGCACGTTTGTAGTCTAGCGTAAGCACACGCGGCACCCAATGCGCGGACAGCTTTTTCATGCCCAAATCTTGGTTTAATATGTGACAAACACGTTCTTTTGACATCTTCATAATCTCAGCTATTTCCCTAACTTTAATCCGGCGGTCGTCTAGTACCAATTGATGAACTTTAGCGATGTTATCGTTAGTGGTTACAGTTTTTGGACGCCCAGGACGTTCATCATCTTCCAAGCTCCTGCGACCACGTTTAAATTCAGCTGCCCAAAATTTTGCGGTGGTAAACGATGGTGCAGAGTCACCATACACAGAGTCCAACTCATCTTTGATTCGTGCAGGCGTATTGCCTTTCAAAAATAAAAATTTAATTACAGCTCGATATTCAATTTTTTTCCATTTTGGGGAAATCACCGAAATAGACTCACAAAAACGACTGTCAACAGATAATTGCTCAAGATAAATTTCTGAAATTTTGGCGAGTAGCTATTATAATATGCACAATTTGAAACTTTTTTTTCAGATGTGCCGCTAGCTTCACGTTGAGGTCGGTTATTTATCAGACAGCCCTCGTATTTTACGAGATATCGCTGTAAAGGTTTTTTTGAAATTCCAATTTTTGAATTTTTTCGAAGACTTTGAATTGAAAACACACAATTTTTTCGGAAAAAATAGGCTAATTTGTTATTGCGAAAACAAAATTATGAACAAAAAACTCTCCAGCGTTACCTCGTAAAATATGTACAGAAATAGTGTTTAAAATAAAAAAGGATCGGTGCAGTAGTTTTGAAGTTATGAGGGGCACTGACTTTGAAAACGTGAGTTGTGGGAAAATAACGTTTAAAGTTTCACATACGCTCACAATCAAATCGGAGAGCGGAGACTTACAAGTGTATATCTCCGACAATTTTGCTTTAATTAATCTCAATTTTTCACAGAATATATTGTACAGTAACATAAAATAATATAAAAAAAATGCAAAAAAAAAAAAACAAAAATACCTAACCCCCCTTAAGAAATGATTCGATTTCATTTCGTTTCAGCAGAGACTCGCAGAGCTTAATTCGGTCCATTAAATTTTTCACAGACAATTCATATGCTATCCAAACATCGAGTTTCTTTTTGTAGCCAGCTTTTTTTTAAATGGTTCCAAACTGTTTGATGATGAATGTTAAGTTCGTTAGTGATGTCATGGCTGCTTATGTGACGGCCCTGTTAATATTTTCCACAATTTCATCGATTTTTCTAACGATAGGTCCACTAGAGCGAGGTGCATCTATTAATTCGAAATTTTCAGAACGGAAGCGAGCGAACCATTGTTGTGCTACACAAACTGATACAGCACCACCCGAACATAACCCTTCCTTACTTGTTTACTTTAGGTATAATCTTTACGTTTCCAATATATTTATTTATCTCATACTGGCCTTGTTAATGTCTCTCGAATTCCATTATAAAGGGTGATTTTTTAAGAGCTTGATAACTTTTTTTAAAAAAAAAACGCATAAAATTTGCAAAATCTCATCGGTTCTTTATTTGAAACGTTAGATTGGTTCATGACATTTACTTTTTGAAGATAATTTCATTTAAATGTTGACCGCGGCTGCGTCTTAGGTGGTCCATTCGGAAAGTCCAATTTTGGGCAACTTTTTCGAGCATTTCGGCCGGAATAGCCCGAATTTCTTCGGAAATGTTGTCTTCCAAAGCTGGAATAGTTGCTGGCTTATTTCTGTAGACTTTAGACTTGACGTAGCCCCACAAAAAATAGTCTAAAGGCGTTAAATCGCATGATCTTGGTGGCCAACTTACGGGTCCATTTCTTGAGATGAATTGTTGTCCGAAGTTTTCCCTCAAAATGGCCATAGAATCGCGAGCTGTGTGGCATGTAGCGCCATCTTGTTGAAACCACATGTCAACCAAGTTCAGTTCTTCCATTTTTGGCAACAAAAAGTTTGTTAGCATCGAACGATAGCGATCGCCATTCACCGTAACGTTGCGTCCAACAGCATCTTTGAAAAAATACGGTCCAATGATTCCACCAGCGTACAAACCACACCAAACAGTGCATTTTTCGGGATGCATGGGCAGTTCTTGAACGGCTTCTGGTTGCTCTTCACCCCAATGCAATTTTGCTTATTTACGTAGCCATTCAACCAGAAATGAGCCTCATCGCTGAACAAAATTTGTCGATAAAAAAGCGCGAAACACATTTCGAACCGAACACTGATTTTGGTAATAAAATTCAATGATTTGCAAGCGTTGCTCGTTAGTAAGTCTATTCATGATGAAATGTCAAAGCATACTGAGCATCTTTCTCTTTGACACCATGTCTGAAATCCCACGTGATCTGTCAAATACTAATGCATGAAAATCCTAACCTCAAAAAAATCACCCGTTATTTTGATGGAAGCGTTAAATTTTTTCTTTCGAATTACATACGCATTTTTAGAGACATTCAACACCCAATGATGAAAAAAATCGTTATCATGTCAGTGTCCAGTTTGTCAATATAGCCAGCCATCCGCTTTCCTTGGAAGATATGCACTAATACAAGTACCTTAAAACTGTTTAAGACTTTTTTCGATATTTTTCCATTCTAAATTCTAGCGTTTGTTTTCGCCTCTGAAAGCTGCGGAAAAAAGTTTTTCATATATGTTAAAGGTTCAGACCAAATTTAAAATATAGTAATACTGGCCAATGTTTTTGGCGGTAGTGAGTAGCATTCATTCATTCCTATTATACCGCAACGAACGATAAGAGGTGTATTTAGTACACCCACCTTGTATTCCAGCAAAAAAAACCATCTGTCAGTCTTCAATATCTTCCACATGTATTTCATATATTTAATTTCAGTTAATAACATTTTAATATTCACATAATTCTCTTTAATATAAACAAAATATGCGAATGGAATACGTACATGGAAATTTCATCCCATTGTGTAGTAAAACACTCTTCAGACTTAATAACACCCAACGATTACCCTCCTCCCGCCCAACCGATGCGAGGGGCGCGCAATCCGCGAGATCGTCCGAGCTCTCCCGCGCAGTAGCGCGAAAACATTATATGAGCGCGAAACATATGCTTAAAATTAAAATATTCTCGATTCGTAATCGTCTTTTCCCACATACATCTGCTTATAGTAGGGGAGCCCAAGAGGGGATTTTTGCATTTACTCAAGCGTGTCAGAAAACTTTTTGGGGAGAAACATTGCACCTTTTTATGTACCGCTACCAAATATGAGCCCTTAATATGGAGGCGTGCGTTGGGGGGAGAAAAAAAGAGAAAAAAAAATCGATCCTTCGGGAAACTCGAGCGCGTAAGATTAAGAGATGGTATATTAAATACATGAAGACGAGTGTATATTTCAATATTCTGACAGTTTGAGGGTGACTTAGAGAAATAGCAGGGTGACAAATTTGTAAAAAAAACGTCACCTTGAAATACTCGAGCGCGATAGATTGTTTTTCATTTTAAATGTAATTCTGTCAGAATCACGAAAATCAAATAATGTGACAGTTTCCGTGGGGCGATACAGGTAAAATCGTCGATAAAAGGTCAAGTGTACTGATCACCATAGCGTGGTTGTTGTTAGTAGATTCTTGACACTTTTGTTTGGTTCTCACTCTCTCGCACCGTTCTCATACTAACATCTGCCGCAATGATGACATCTCAGCTGATCACCATAGCGTGGTTGTTGTTAGTGCTTGACACTTTTGTTTGTTTGTGTGTTTTCTATTTTTTTCCGCGGCTGAAGGCCTCGTAGCCAGTCCTGCGTTTATGTATTTATATAATAAAACTCCTTTTGTTATATGAATTATTATAAATAAATAAATAAAATATTTTTTTCCGTTTACAGCGATCAGTTTTACATCCATTGTAAAAATGAGTGACGTTAGTATAAAATGTGTTTTCTGTGGCGAAGAAACATATGAAAAAATCAAAAAGTTTACTCCACAAACTCTAAATAAGTGTATAACTGTTTTGGAGTATCGCAAAGAGAAGTCGGTTGTCAGTAAGTTCAAGAAAAGGAAACCAACTTCGACGATGATTCGAATGACGAAAATTGACATGTTTTTTTTTATTTTATTTTTTCAATTTTCATATTAATGAATTATTAAATTTTCTATACATATATATGTATACACTGTTTTTATTACATCCTGTAACAAAAACAAGAACCAAACAGAATTCTTCCACTTTTAAATCGTCAGATTAACAATATGCCTCTATATAATTGTCAGATTATCTTTTGGGAAGACTCTGACATCACATTGTAGATCACATCGTGAACGCACTGTTCCCCACACACGAAAGCAGGGCTAGTGATCCAGAACAAACATTAAGATCTGCGCAAATTCCCCACTTCAGCCTTGAAGAGCTACAGCTAGCCACTGGCAAGCTCAAGGCCAACAAATCACCTGGCCCGGACGGGATCCCAGCAGAAATCCTCAAAATAATCGCAGCAGAGCGCCCGACAGTACTACTAAGCATGTATAACGCCTGCCTTAAAACCGGGATATTTCCTGAACCATGGAAAAAGCAACGGCTGGTGCTAATCAGTAAGGGAAAAGGAGATCCCAACTCGCCATCAGCATACCGTCCTCTATGCATGCTTGATACAGCGGGAAAGCTATATGAAAGCCTAATAAAACCCAGACTCGAAACGGCTATTAACTAAGCTGGAGGACTGTCCCCTAGACAACTCGGCTTTAGACCCGGCAGATCAACTAAAGGAGCCATATGCATCATTGAAAGCGTAGAAGCAGTACAGCGTAGATAGCATAAATAAAAAAGAATAGTATTACTGGCGACTCTAGATGTCCGGAACGCCTTCAACAGTACTAGATGGGTGGACATGATCGACGCTCTCGAAAAAAGCTTAAAAAACGTAGTCCGCTACCTCAGGGCTGTGGTGCGGAGCTACCTCAGCAACAGAAAACTGCTGTACGAAACCAAAGAAGGGTCACAACAAATAGCGGTTACGTCAGGAGCAGCACAAGGATCTATTCTAGGCCCAGACTTATGAAACATTAGCTACGACGCTATATTAAAACTAGAAATGCCAGACGAATCATATTTAATTGGCTACGCGGACGACATCGCGGCAGTAATCACAGCAAGGGATACAGAAGAAGCGCGAAGAAAGCTGAATCAGGTCATGATACGGACGCAAACATGGCTTGACACCCACAACCTCCAGCTAGCTACGGAAAAAACAGAGCTGCTACTGTTAACAAACAAGCACATACCTCTCCAGATAAGCATACACACAACTACGGACATTCTTAGGACACAAAGAGCAGTAAACTACCTAGGCGTAAGACTGGACCCCAGACTAACTTTCTGGGTACAAATTCAGCACGCCGCAGGAAAGGCAGCGAAGATCACTTCTCAACTGAGCCGATTAATGGCCAACATAGGAGGCCCCAGCGAAGAAAAGTGAAAGCTCCTAATGTCGACGACAATCAGCGTCTTACTATACGGAGCCGAGATCTGGGCAGACGCGCTTAAAAAGGAAAACCGGCGTAAGGTAATGGCCAGAGTGCACCGCACCGCAGCCGTCAGAGTTGCATCAGCCTACCGGACAGTATCCGACGATGCAATATTAGTTATAACCGGTAATGCCCCAATCGACCTACTAGCATACGAAAGGAAAAAGCTGTGGGAGTTAAAGAAATCATCCGATCATAACAAGAGCGCAATACAACAAATAAGGAAAGATACAATAACAGCAAGGCAACAAAGATGGGAGAATGAAAGTCGCGGCAGATGGACGGCCAGGCTAATAAAAAATCTAGACTTATAGACAAGCCGTAAATTCGGAGAAGTCGATTTTTACATAACCCAGTTTTTATCCGGTCACGGATACTTCAAAAAGTACCTCCACAGAATGGGAAAAGTCGAAGAGCCGTCATGCCTATATAACGACGCGACAGAAGACGACGCTGAACACACCTTTTTCGAATGTGTGCGCTGGCGACAAGAACGCGCCGCCGCAGAAAACTTGGTTGGCCCAATAAACGCGGACAATTTAGTCAGCGTGATGTTGGAGAGTGAAGCAAATTGGGAAACTATCAAGAATTTCGCAGCAATCTTGCTCCGCAGGTGCGCAGATGTAAATCTCTCAATGAGAAAAATGGAACGCCACCCTGAAGTAATGCGAATGCGGTCCCAGGGTGGGCGACGGTTCCTTAGAGGGGGGTTTTTAGTGACCTGCAAGTGGCACATACCGCTGCTGTGACGATAGTACTGATGATGCGGAAGGCAAAAAAAAAAAAAAAAAAATATTATTATTATTATTATTACACCGTGGAACATTTTTGGGATTATTGTCTGGGGGCTGAGAAATTCTAAGTCAGGGTGATGGTACTAGGTCAGTATAGTAAAACCCTTAAAGGGTTTGGCGTTCGTATGTCAGTTTTTTTTATGACCTTTTAAATTTTTTCCTTATCTTGATGTTTTTTCGCGAACCACTTGTCCGATTTTGATGAAACAAATTTAGAAAAATTAAGAAAAAAAACTACATAAACTACTAAAAAAATGAAGTAAACATTTTTATAATTTTTTATTTTTATTTTATTTATTTATTCTTATTTATTTTAATAAATATTGCCTAAAAAAATCTGCAAAATCTTCATATTTTTTTTAAGTATAGTTCCTAAGGAAAATTATTAATACTAAACTTTTCAATGCAACTTTGATAAGATTTGTATCTCATAAATTTCCGTATTTGAGGACCAACACATATTGCAATTTTTAGCTTTTCCATACTAAGTTGCCTGATTTACCTTCGTGTAACCTCTGGCTATTCAGAAAATTCATATGACTACTCCGACAATACCGTTTTGACTCAATTGCAGATATAAAAGCTGAATCTATGGAAGAAGGATCTGATGGCCATCTTGACCGAGGATTTTTCCAAGTGCAATGATGACTAGAAAATTCGTTGGCATAAGTGTATTGCAGTGGGAGGGGATTACTTTGAAGGAAATTAAATGTACAAAATTCACCTTTCAATTTGATCACAGTAGTATGTAATAACACTTCACAGGTGCAAATATATAGTATAATCCGATCCATGTCAAATTTGGTGAAGATACCACGTCAAATGCGAAAGTTTTCCATACAAGAACTTGATTCCGATCGTTCAGTTTGTATGGCAGCTATATGTTATGTGGTCCGATATCGGTAGCAATTTTTTGAAGAGAAAATGACGGTTGCAAAATTTCAAAACAATATCTTAAAAACTGAGGGACTTGTTCGTATATATACAGACGGACAGACGGACGGACAGACAGACAGATAAACATAGCTAAATCGACTCAGTTCAACATACTGATTTAAAAGGTTTCCGACGGTTTACTGGGTGTTACAAACTTCGTAACAAACTTAATACACCCTGTTCAGGGTATAAAAACACATCCAACGCTTTGACAAATTGCTTTATCAACCGTAACTTCATCACATACATAATCAATGGGTTCATTTTCAAAAAATACATTTAGTAGATTGTAAGCTTGAGAATGGGGACCACTCACGTCAAGCTTGTATGCGCGAAATATAAGCGCAGAACGTTGACATTATTAGAGAAAAAACTTAACAAATAATTCTATATTCGGTCATTATATGTATAAGAAATATCATAAAAACAATAGCATATTCAATATTTTATACTCTTGCCACCAGTTGTTACAGAGTATTATAGTTTTGTTCACCTAACGGTTGTACGTATCACCTAAAACTAAACGAGAAAAATATAGGGTTATACATATATAAATGATCAGGGTGACGAGAAAAGTTGAAATCCGGTTGACTGTCTGTCTGTCCGTCCGTCCGTGCAAGTTGTAACTTGAGTAAAAATTAAGATATCTTGATGAAACTTGGTACGCAGGTTCCTAGTACAAAAAAATTTCGAGTTCGTAGATGGGCGTAACCGGACTACTGCCACGGCTACAAATCGCCATTAACCGAAAACATATAAAGTGCCATATCTAAGCACTAAATTAGGATATAAAACTGTAGTTTGGTACAGGGGATCGCAGTAGCGCCCCTGTGGGAAAACTTTTTTTTAAAAAGTGGGCGTAACAAGTTTAATGTACATATCTCCTAAGCCATTTAAGCTACAACAACCAAATTTGCTGAGTATAAATCTTATAAAAATTTCTACCGATAGTGTGAAAATGGATGAAATCGGATAACCCCGCTCACTACCCATATAACGATACTGTTAAAAACTACTAAAAGCGCGATAAATATATAACTGAATACGCCAAAGACATTAAATTTTACTACCGACATGGTACAGGAGAGCTTTATCAGAGACGGTGTGAAAATTGGACGATGGGACCACTTTTTAGTCATATCACGAGACTCGACGAACCGATTTCGGCAAAATTTAGTACGTGACATTTTTTTTAACATTCTTATATTAATTGTAAAAATGGACGAAATCGGACAACAAGCACGCCTTCTTCCCATATAGTACAATTTTAAATTCCACTTCGATCAGTTTCCAGTGCATTAATTAGAAGTAATTAATATAACGGGATAAAACACGAATAATTTCTTTAGTGTGTGCCACATCATTATCAAAAATATTTAAAATCCAATAAAAACTGTTCCAAGCACCTAGGTATCGAATATTTATACACCAGTACCTACAGCTGACTTTTAATCGAAAATGTCGGTCAATGTGTGATATATATAACTGGAATAAAGGGATATTATTTTTATAATGGTCTATTTGTCCATATACTTAAGTTAAAAATTTTCGGACATTCGGGTGACTTTGTACCGCAGTCATATTATTGAAAAAAACAAGAGAACGTGTTTTACTCAAAACAGTGTATCTTTATGCCTAAAATAAGTAAGCGATAACTTTACTTACACCCTATATAACTAATATCAGGAAATCGATATTTGATAGGGCGAAATTAAAAAACGTTGTTTCTCAATTTTGTAATAACAAAAACCTTAATTAATTTGAATTGAAAAATAAAAAAAACTTTAGTCCCAAATACGAAAATAAAACTTAATGCTAATTATAGGGTTTCAGATATTTGTAAATTTTTAAATTTTATATTCCTTTCCCTTTAAACCTAAATTTGTAAGTCCATTTTCTTATTTGTTATTCCAATTTTTATATAAAAAAAATATTTTATTAATTTTTAATCTAAGATAGTTAAGGATTAAATTTATAATTTTTATCATGAAATTAAAGTATAAAATTCTCTATTCTTATCCCAAAATCAAAATTAATAGTTTGAACTCAATTTATAACCCTTAATTATCTATATAAAGGGTGATTTTTTAAGAGCTTGATAACTTTTTTTAAAAAAAAACGCATAAAATTTGCAAAATCTCATCGGTTCTTTATTTGAAACGTTAGATTGGTTCATGACATTTACTTTTTGAAGATAATTTCATTTAAATGTTGACCGCGGCTGCGTCTTAGGTGGTCCATTCGGAAAGTCCAATTTTGGGCAACTTTTTCGAGCATTTCGGCCGGAATAGCCCGAATTTCTTCGGAAATGTTGTCTTCCAAAGCTGGAATAGTTGCTGGCTTATTTCTGTAGACTTTAGACTTGACGTAGTCCCACAAAAAATAGTCTAAAGGCGTTAAATCGCATGATCTTGGTGGCCAACTTACGGGTCCATTTCTTGAGATGAATTGTTGTCCGAAGTTTTCCCTCAAAATGGCCATAGAATCGCGAGCTGTGTGGCATGTAGCGCCATCTTGTTGAAACCACATGTCAACCAAGTTCAGTTCTTCCATTTTTGGCAACAAAAAGTTTGTTAGCATCGAACGATAGCGATCGCCATTCACCGTAACGTTGCGTCCAACAGCATCTTTGAAAAAATACGGTCCAATGATTCCACCAGCGTACAAACCACACCAAACAGTGCATTTTTCGGGATGCATGGGCAGTTCTTGAACGGCTTCTGGTTGCTCTTCACCCCAAATGCGGCAATTTTGCTTATTTACGTAGCCATTCAACCAGAAATGAGCCTCATCGCTGAACAAAATAAAGCGCGAAACACATTTCGAACCGAACACTGATTTTGGTAATAAAATTCAATGATTTGCAAGCGTTGCTCGTTAGTAAGTCTATTCATGATGAAATGTCAAAGCATACTGAGCATCTTTCTCTTTGACACCATGTCTGAAATCCCACGTGATCTGTCAAATACTAATGCATGAAAATCCTAACCTCAAAAAAATCACCCGTTATATGTGTAAAAGAAAGTTGTGTTGTTACACCGTTTATAACTCTAGAACGGCTGAACCGATTTGGCTGGAAATTGGTGGGGAGGTAGCTTAGAACCAGGGTAAGGACATAGGATACCTTTTAACTCTTTATGTCAAATATAACTCATAAATCCAAAAATATATTTCAAATCATAAGCATTTATTCAAAATTCATGTTTTTAGGAATCATTTGTACATACATATATATGCGTATAATTTTAAACAGATTCTTCCTCAAAAACCACGTCCATCCCAAAACACTGATGTCATAACCTTTCCAGCCGACTTTTTCGTCTTTCCACGCCTGAGAAGCGGTTCCACATGTGCAGTCCACTAGAATGACTGTCGATTGGACTCCAGTGGGAAATGATGGAGCTATGTTTCTATTGTCACACACCATTGCCAAAATTGGGTTTTATTACGATTAAAGAGCACTCAAATACTTCTTAGAATCAGTTATTCGCTGCTTTTGTTGGATTATGAACTTGCGAGGCACCCACTTTGTACAGAGCTTTCGCCTCTTTAGAGCATAATTGTCCTAGGTGCTCGTTTCGCCTGTTTCCAGCTTAGCAAATATCTTTTCAACGGTGGACTTTCCTGAGCCCAAATTCAACAGTATTTTCCCCCAAAAAAACAATGCTTTATAAACACACGAAATGCTTTAGATCCACTTTTTTGTAAACTAACACAAGTTGCTTCGCAAAAATGCTATATCTCATTAACTAATAGTTGTAATCCAACTAATAGAAATCATATACATACAGTACCTTTCCAATAAATTACGAACGAGAGCAAAAAAACAAAAATATATATATATATATATGGCGACAAAATATTGAATATGATTCAATACAAAAATATAATAATTTAAGTTTAATGTATATAGCATATAAAAAATAATTTTTTTCTAAAATTAGCCAAATATTTATGTTTTTATTAATGATTAAAGTTAGAACTATTTTCTACTTCGTTCGTAATTTATTGGACAAGTACTGTAGATGGTAGTAGTATATTATCTATGTATCAGCCATAGTGAAGCGTGGGCGGGTCCTCTAGTTTAATTATAAAATTCATAACTCTGGTTCCTATTACACGGAACAAAAATACAACCGATAGTAACACAAATGGATACGAGTGCTTTAGAAGCCTACGTGTTCGGAGGAAATTGAGGACAATTCTTTTTTTTGTTAGTCTAACGAAATACATTCAATGATAATGACTTTTTTTATAATTCTTATTAATCCATTAAAATGTGTATATAAGCCTCATAAAATTCAGAATAGGTCGCTACACCCACATTCTGACAAAAAAAAAGCACTGGGAAATTGTCGTCAACCAGTTCGTTTACAGCAGTTGCTTAAGTTGGTACACCTTAGTAGTGCGTTGCGATTTTTACAATGGATAAAAATATCGAACTAAGAATTTGTCTCTTGTATTTCTAACCAGAGCTCGACATCTCTCGGGTCCAATCAATTCTTTTGGTAAATATTTTGGGTATGAAACACGTTCTTGCTCAACTCGTTTCGTTAAAGCTGACTTTTTTCAAAAAGAGTACGATTGTGATTGAATTTAAAGCCAAAAACGCAATGAATACCACCGATCAACCTGATTTGGCCCGTGTGATTTCTTCTTGCTCCCAAAACTGAAATTGCCGCGCCGTGGAACCCGTTAAAACGATTTACGGTAAAGGAGCTGAAGACCATCCCAAAAACTGCTTATGAAGTGTTTCGAACATTAGAAAAATCGTTGGCATAAGTGTATAACATATGGTGGGAATTACTTGCAAGGCGACAAAATAAATATTGATGAATACTTAAATATTTTGCGTTTTATTTTAAATTTGTCACAATGCACGAGATATTTCTGAATGTTCCAGTTTCCAATTTGAACAACTCAACGAGAATGAGATATAAATATGTATGTATTATGTAAATAATATGTGTTCATATGTGTTTAAATGAGTTAAGCATCCACCCCTTTTACCCGACACTAATAAGACAGCTTAATTTACCACAGCTGATGACTCTATATCACACCACAATTGAGAACATCACCCAGCAAGTGGCCACCACACTAATAATACAATACCACTCAACGCAACTCACCACACTTCGACATCAATCAACCCACTCAACAAAAAGGATGGGAAAAAGGATAGCGAACACAATTCATCAGAGAATCATCGTTGAGACACATTCGCGTATACACTGCCTACTGCCTTCGCTACTCAAAAGCAATTCTACATTGTGATCTCGATAAGTGGAAATTCGATCTTCGGTATTGGTTTCTCGCCGCCCCGCTTATGGACATTTCTTTCAAAAATAAAGTTTATTAAATGTATAACATTTAAATTATAAATACGTTAATTTATATTCTTCAAATAAAACTAAATTTAAATTTATTTAAAAGCGCTTGCTCTACCTAAATTGTGTATCCTTTAACATATGGTCCTTCGAGCCTTACAGAAAGGCACTATTGGATTTTAAAGTAAAAATCTTAAAACAGAACAAAAGTGTGGTGACGAAAACAGTGTAAATAAAAAAAAAAAAGACATACATACTCACATACGTATGTATATATGACCAAGAGTGCGGTAATAAAAAGTAAACAGTTTCTGACACACTAAATATATGTTAAAAGTACAGTGAGTTCAAAAAGTGTTCACGTATAGTTAAAAATAGTGCATTGCTGCTGATCTTAAAAAAAAAAAAAAAAAATAAATAAATTTTCAAATAAAATTTTGTTTTACGAAAGGCGTAAACAAAATCAAAAAAGTGCTGAAAACCAGAATACACATACATATATTAAAATAATGCGGTGACACGCAAACCAAATTCTAATTATAAACTTCATCAACATTTACTAAAAGTGAGTGTCAACCAAAACAAAAATTAAAACAGTTCAAACAAAAAAGACAAAACAACAAAAGTAGAGCGGCAACAAAAATTTATAAAATATATACCTACACATTCATATGTATAAATAAAACAATAACATTATGTGGAAAACCAAAAAAAGAGGTGACAATTAGTTACAATTTTAAAAGCACAAACAGAAAGAAAGTAACGTAGGTGAAAATATATGTAAATCTACCTAATAAATACTGCAAAAGCAAAAAAAAATCAAAACGACAACACACAGAAAATCGGGCGCGAAACGATAAAACAAAACATAAATAAAAACAAAGAAACGGGCGCGAATTTTTAAACCAAACTAAAATAAACAAAAAAAAACAACAACAAACATAAGTACTAAAACCAGGAACAACCAAGTGGAAGCCGAGGAGAAGGAGTTGGCATCAACGGCCCGAATACCCACAGGCACATGCATACATTGTATATTTACATCCGAATTATCCTTAAAAACCCTCCTTGGAAAACAGAGTGAGCGTATTATGTCCATTATTTATTTAATTTATGCACGCATGTTTATGCCTAAAATATACAGTCGAATTTAATATTATTATTATAATTAAAATCCGACTCAACGGCTATTAAAATTTTTTCAAAAAGAAAAATACTAACTTTGTGTTCTAAAAACGCACAAAATTATAAAAAAAAGGAATCAAGTGTTTTCTTGTAATAAATTTCCGGCAGTACTTATGCTTCATAAAGCATTAAACACGACTGCATACAACAAGTAAGCAAAAGCAAATATAGTCGAAAATATAAAATAAAAGACAAAAACGGAAAAACAAATATATTATATCTGCATATACATACATATATGTACATATATGTATGCAAAACATATTTACGAAAGTGCATATTCACATATAAAAGTGCGCATCTTTTTTCAATTTCGTTTTAAATCTCGCTCTCACTCTTTCAATAACAATTATAAACAAACATACGGCCAAGGAAAGATTTAAAAAAGTGAATTGATCTCTCTAACGAGCTCTCAATTGCTTAAGAATATAAGAATAATCATAAAAGCACAAACAATTCGTGCATGCTTATGTAAATAGCGCATTGATCTCTTCAACGAGCTCTCAATCGCACAAAACATAAGTACCTACATACGCATGTAAATACAAGTACACGTATTAGGGTGTGCCTAATTACACAACATTAGGACATAAGAAATATAAATTAATTAAAGCAAAAAAAAAAAATTTTTTTTTAGCAAGATAATCGAAATTCAATCTGTTTACCTGAAAGAGTATTCGGTTTCAAGCAATACTCTATTGCCTCATTTAAATCAGTTACACTGAGAGAAAAAAAAAAGTTTAATTATTTACAGATAAAAAATTAAAATAAAATCAAAATGGTTAATAACGCAACAAATCAAAACACACCTGTAGGAGCTACACGCTCAAAACAGGCTATTAAATTCATTTCAGAAAGTGACAGTTTAACAAGATACTGCACTAGATTTGCCTCTTCACCGATTCACGAACACTCGGAATCGTTATTAGAAGTAAAAGGCCAAAATCTTAAAAATTTTTGGACTCGCCTCCAAACGGCTCATGACGCCATTGTAGATTCTGACGATTCAGATCTGCCACAAAATTTTAAATTATCTGCTTATGCCATATACGAAAACTGCTTAGACCAGTTCGAAGAAACAAAAGCTATGATCTCCGATCAAATAAAGCTCATTAAAGCAATTGCACCTACTCCCCACAGTAGAGTAGAGCTGCCACAAATAGAAAGTCAAAAGGCAAGTTTCGGCATCCACCTCGAGGTGCCGCCATGTGATACAGAAACATTCTACGGAGGTTATGAAGAATGGCCGTCCTTCCGGGACATGTTTACAGCCGTTTACATCAACCATCCAGAACTATCAAAAGCACAAAAACTGTATCACCTACGATACAAGACAAAAGGTCAAGCAGGCGTCATAGTAAAACAGTTCGCTCTTAATGACGATAATTTCAATTTGGCTTGGGAAGCTCTAAAAGCTAGATACGAAAACAATAGAATACTGGTCGATAAACAAGTAACGACACTAATGAACTTGCCAAAAATTAATAAAGGAACAAGTGTAGAATTCATCAACCTAGAATCCACTGTTTCAAATTGTTTGTCGGTTCTATCGACACTTAATATTCCCACAGACAGCTGGGACCCAATTCTGGTAAACATTTGCACCGCCGCATTACCAGAAAAGTCGTTACTTCTATGGGAGCAATCGCTCTCATCACGAAAAAAGTGCCCAACATGGCAACAAATGAAAGATTTTCTCACCACCCAATATGAAATTGCGGAAAGGTTAGAAGCAAAACTATTCAAAACTAAGAACAAAAACGACCAAAATGGAAGCTTAAATAGACCCCAAGTTAGAAGCAAAAACAAATCAAACAGAATTTTTAACAATACACAATCGTTCACATCCGAACAAAGAAAACATACGTCATGCGAACTATGCACAAGAGGGCACAAGCTAAAATCTTGCGAAAAGTTTAAAAAACTTAATATAAATGAAAGGAACAACTTTGTCAGATCAAAAAGACTCTGTACAAACTGCTTGTCCAATGCACACAATTTTAAAAATTGCAAAAGCAAATTTAATTGCTTATATTGTCACAAAAGACACAACTCAATGCTTCATTACAGCAGATATCCCATCTCACCTCAAAGAAGCTCTTATACACAAAGAACCACGGGTTTAATTGCTAATGCAAGTCCCGAAAACCAAAATTATAAAAATTGCCAAGAGACACCATGTTGCTCGAAGGCACAAAAAGTTCAAACGCTGCACAGCGAAACACAAAGTGGACTAGTTACCGAACTAGTTACAACCATACCAACTCAAGTTGAGTATAATAAAAACAAATACCTTAATTCACAATTAAGGAAATGTCAAGAGTTAAGGAAACTTCCCCCAATAACTACTCAATCAAACAATGGCCGGTACGTCTAACGACTACCCCTAGAGCCACAATATTCCAATACCTCACATATTGGTAGAAAAAACAAAGTAAGATTTCGGTCTAACAATATTAAGAACTCAAACATATGTTACTTTTCGACCTCGCAGGATGGCTTTCGCCAATAATGGAAAAAACACAATTGTGAACCAATCCTAGAGCGGTGGCGGGCTACTAAACGCCAAAGTGGTGAGAATCTGTTGTACAACTTGAACACCCCACTAAAAAATTATTATTCTAATGAAGCCGTTCGCAATAACCGGCCACTCTCTCGCAAGAACCCTCTAATTCCACAGCTCAAAACTCAAGGCTGAAGAGCATGCACTCTGGCGATATCTGAGTCAGGCGTGGCGTCACTATATTTCATAAAAATAAAAATAAATGATATACCAAATCAATAAAATAAGAAATTGTAAATAACCACAAAGAAAGTTAATAAGAGCAAACAACGCATACACATGTTCACTATAATAATAAGTCGGATAAACCCGCAAAATATAGTTCCTTGCCATACACACCTATGTTTAAAACCAAAGGCGTTTTCAGAATTTACAGCATGTATTCTGAGCCCTCGGCAACTCCACAAGCAGAAATACATGCAACAACGTGTTATACTAGGCAAAATATTCGCCTAGGGGGCCCAGGATGTTTAAATGAGTTAAGCATCCACCCCTTTTACCCGACACTAATAAGACAGCTTAATTTACCACAGCTGATGACTCTATATCACACCACAATTGAGAACATCACCCAGCAAGTGGCCACCACACTAATAATACAATACCACTCAACGCAACTCACCACACTTCGACATCAATCAACCCACTCAACAAAAAGGATGGGAAAAAGGATAGCGAACACAATTCATCAGAGAATCATCGTTGAGACACATTCGCGTATACACTGCCTACTGCCTTCGCTACTCAAAAGCAATTCTACATTGTGATCTCGATAAGTGGAAATTCGATCTTCGGTATTGGTTTCTCGCCGCCCCGCTTATGAACATTTCTTTCAAAAATAAAGTTTATTAAATGTATAACATTTAAATTATAAATACGTTAATTTATATTCTTCAAATAAAACTAAATTTAAATTTATTTAAAAGCGCTTGCTCTACCTAAATTGTGTATCCTTTAACAATATGTATCTAATTATATTTATAATTGATTTCTGGAATTGCATCAAATACGTTTCCTCATGGGTAGATACGAAAGGCATTTGTAATTCATAGAATAAAATTGGTATTGTTACTAATGTTTTAAATTTATTTTAATTCACCTGTTTCGTATGAGTTCATAAAGTATGACGGCAAGGCATATTTGTTGATCGGTTCAATCAAGCCCACCATGTCCTCCTTTTCTAAAATGTCTGCTGAATATTTTAAATTGCTTTTGTAGATAACCAAATGTTCGTTTGAATCTCCTTCAGTGAGTCCTGCCATTATATGAATCCTAAAATATATAAGTAAGAAATATACAATTACGCCAATGCTTACTTCGGTATTCCGAAAATTAATTACTATGATATCTAAACTCTAACTTTAAGTCTAACTTATGTTAGGTTTTATTATGGATTAAACTTTGTTTAAATGCAATATAGCGTATCTGAATGTCGTTGCTATAATTTCGATATACAAGGTCTGTCGCAAAAGAAACAGGACTGTTAAAAAAACAACAAAAAATTAATATTTTTCAAAAGTTATATTTTTTTATTAAAAGTAGTTTCCTTGTGCTTCGATACAGCGTTTAGCCCGGTCAATTAGTATTTCAAATGAGTGTTTAAGGTAATTTTTCGGAATGCTCTTGAGAATATCGGTCGTCGCCTTTTGGATAGCTGAAATGTCCTGAAACCAGTGTCCTTTCATGGGCAAATGAAGTTTTCCAAATTGGTAAAAATTACGACGAATGCGTGACAAAAGACGCTTCATAACACCAAGGTAAAACACAGCATTAATCGTTTGGCCAGGTGGGACGAACTCTCGGTGTACAATACCCTCGGAATCGTAAAAACAAATCAGCATTGTCTTTATATGCATTTTACGACCGATGACCAAAAGCTGCTGTCACTTTTTGATCGATAACATCGATTTTAGTTATCCAATTGTCTAAAAATTTTCACAAAATGTCAACAAGAGATCAAACTATTTATTTAATACTAGCTTACCCCGCAGCCGTTGTCCTGCGTGAAAATATGTGTTTTGAAATGAATAGAAAGTTAAATTTATCATTTCATTTTTTTCAATGCAACACGGCTTGATAAACAAAATTTTTTTGGTTTCTGTTCCGGTGTACAGAAAAGATGGTTTTCCAACTCGTGAGCACGCCACTTATATCTGACCGTGTGAAAAACATAGCATTTCCAAATTTATGCCACACACTATGCGAATATCCTTGTGTCCTGTCATCTCAAATGCAATTTTCACTGGAAACGGAATACGTTTGAACTGAAATGGTAAATCGATAGAACTCAAAGGAATTCGTAGAATCAAGCATTCTACTCGATAGGTGCGTCACAATCAGTCAGGTTCCATTACACAGTTTCGGCGCATGCAGATTGTGAAACATAACAACGACAGATCCAACTTTGAGACGCAAATGCTGCGGTGGCATACCAAGCCTCTCCAAAGAATTTAGAAATTCCACTGGATAATTCACGACATCGTTTTCATTGTCAAGACGAATCATCGATTTGTATGAGCGCAATTTGACTTTGAATCTTCCAGTTTAAGTCAACAATATCGGTATTTTTGGCAGCTAACATTGCGCGTACACTTAAGAAATCGTAGTTACGATAATTTGGCAAATGCCGGAACATTCGTGATGAGTTATCTTTCGTGAGTTGATAAACGGCAGATGGAATTGATATCAAACCACCGGAAGTATCAACCGGAATTGATCCCTTTTCAATTTTTAGCGAAGACGATGTAGAATGTCTTCGGCATTTTCATTTTTGTTCGTATCGCATAATAGACGCGGATTTGAAGGCTGACATGTCGATATTATTATCGCGAAAAGTGTGCGAACTTCATTTGCATTCCAGTGATTATCATTTTCCAGCAATTGTAATTGTTGGCTTGCTTCTCAAACACACCTGGATGTCAATCTACTGGCTGGCCTTGCTTTCTGCGTAAATATTTCTTCTACGATGCATTCTACTGGGTGGCTGATGAAAGTCGCTACCAAAAAAAAAATAAATAACTTTTTTTCTATTTAATGAATCTGGTTAATTTTTTTTTTTTTTTATTTTGCAGATTGACTTTTACATTTAACAAAAATGGATAACTGGGACACTGAAACAAGAATTTGGATTGTCCGCCGCAATCACGTACTGGAGTCCCTAGTTTCAGTTTAAAGAGAGTATAGGCGTACGTTTGGCGGCAATCCTCCGAGCAGATGGACCATAATGAGACTTGTAAACAATTTTGCCGAGCATGGGACAGTCAACAGAAGACCTTACCATCGAAACCCTTCAGTTCGAACGGAGGAAACAATCGCTGTTGTAGCTGCTGCCATACAAAACAATCCACGTGTTTCGACAAGAAGCTTATCTGCTCAAATGGGTGGAAGCAGACAGTCAATTATGCACAAAGATTTGGACTTATCTGTATATATATAAATATTCTGACCGTGTGTTTGCATTTGAACTGCTCCTAAACGGATGGACCGATTTTGATGAAATTTTGTGTGTATGTTCAAGAAGATTCGAGAATGGTTTAGATTTACAATTTGGTCCACTGGGAAATGTTTTTTAAATTATTTTTTCATTTTAAATCAATGGTTAATTTTGGAATGTTTGACCGATAGATGGCGCTACCATCGCAGTATCCAATATTCAAACCTTAAATTGGCGTAAACGTGCATTAAAGAAAACGATGCCAATATAAAAGGCGACATCTGTGGATCAAGTTTTTATATTGTGGACAGAGTTGTTCGTTCTTAAGTAATAAATTGGGTGATTCAATACATCTATGGGTAGCTATAACATTTTTTTCACACCTGCTAACTATTGGAGGGGGTATCTTGACAGGCAATTTAAAATTGCAAAAGGTCTGCCATAAAAAAATAGCGGCATAACTGAAGTGTTGATAAAAAATTTGAGATATACAGAAATCTTTTCGAAGCATTGCACAGAGCAATGCAATATTTAAACGGGAGCGATGAATACATATGTATATGCGTACAATTTCAAACTGATCCTTCCTGAAAAATAATAAAATTGCTAAATATTGGGAATGGTAGAATATAACTGCAATCAAATACACAATGCAATGAATTAAAACTGGCTCATTTATCATTCGATGAATATACCACGGACATCCCAAAAGACTGATGCCATAACCTTGCCAGCCGATTTTTTTTGTCTTTCCACGCTTGAGAACCGTTTCTTAATATGCAGTCCACCAGGCTGACAATGGATTGGACTCGATTGATTTCACTGATGCACAGCCCAAATTCAGTAGTATTTTTACCCCATAAACCAATTCCTTCTTAACGTACGAAATGCTTTTTGATTCATTTTTGTTGCTTCATCAAAAATGCGATTATTCCTTAACTAATACTTATAATCTAACTAATAGAAATCATATAGATTGTATTAGTAGTACTATCTATGTATGAGCCACAGTAAAACGTAAGTGGGTTCTCTTGTTCCCATATAAAATTCAAATGGCCAACAAACTGAACGCTGCAGACTTGCGGATTCGTTTGGAATTTTGCCAGAAGATGCTTCAAATGGTGGAAGAGGATGGAAACATGTTGAACTGTCTTTTCATGTCTGACGAGGCCCATTTCGATTTAAACGGCAACATAAACAAACAAAATTGTCGAATATGGAGTGCTTCCAACCCACAGATACTCCATGAGACGGAATTGCATCTACTTCGTGTCAGAATGTGGTGTGCAGTTTCATCACGCTGCATTGTCGGGCCCTACTTCTTCGAAGAAAACGGTCACACCGTTACGGTTACTGGAGACCGTTACTTGAGCATGTTGAGAGAGTTTTTCTATCCAGAATTACACCGAATGAGAATTTCTTTCAACTCTGTGTGGTTTCAGCAAGATGGTGCAGCTCCTCACATAGCCCAACCTGTTATGACAGAATTGCGACGAAAATTTCCCAATAAGCTGATATCCAGAAACTCCACATTCCGTTGGCCACGCAGGTCGCCTGACTACTGCACCTGACTTTTTCTTGTGGGGTTATTGCAAACAGGAAGTCTACAAAGCAAAACCAACAAATTTGAATGAACTAAGGCAATCCATTCGAGAAACAATTGCGGCTGTTCCTGTCTCAACTCTCCAAGCAGTAATGAACAACTTTTTTTAAATTTAAATTCCATTATTTTTAAAACTAATTAAGCTATACTTAATAAAATTGAATGAGCTTTAACATGAATAAAAGAAAAATGTTTTCCATATACTGAAAAAAAAAAATTATTTGAGTTTCTTAATGTAGCAAAATTCATCAGCCACCCTGTATGTATAATATCAAGGCATTTTCGAATAGAGAAAGTTCTCGCAAACGGTTCACTGACGAAAGTTGAGAAAAAAACTCGTAAAAGTTAATTTTGTTGCTGGCGGTGTTTCCACTGACTGTACTGTATTCTCTGGGCACAAATAGACTCTTTGGTCATTCTCCATATTAACTGCGAGACGCACAACAGTCGGAAAACGTTCATGAATTGCAAAAGTAAATATCCTACAAAGTGCTTTATTGCAGTTCACGTATCGACCGTATCGTTCAAGACCAATAATTGCCATGTTGCTTCCAATGGTGTCGTAATTACAAACGTATTTTATGGATTATACCAAACTGCAATAAGTAACATTGACATGACTTTTGGATGTGAATTAGACACAGTGGCGAATATGGTACGATCCATGTGTTGTCAACTTCGATGTGTTGTTAACTTTGATATTCAAGCCACTAAATTGAATGCTAAATGTTCTGCCATTGTCGTCTGGTAAGCGACGCCGATACAGTGGATATCCATCTTTTCTAGTTTGCGTTTCCGAAAGAAAAGCACGTAGATAGTGTTTCGTGCATTATTGTCAGACAAACAAACCGAAGTAGGATTGTGGTGTCCGCAAAGCCCATGAACCATATTGGTTTTCATCACTTCCTATAATATTGGATCTTTCTCTGCATTAGGAATTTCCGCAGAAATGATCTCATCAATTTGATCTGGTGTAACCACCATCCAAAGAAGAATGTGTGCGTGCGCCATTCTTCTATTTTGCCACTCAACAGAGTACATCTAGCATCTAACAGCACCACATATACCTACATTACTCCAAGATAAAGTCCATGAAACATCGTAACTGTTGTTTGAAAAGTCGTGACGATCGCTTGCTAATTGACCGCGATTCATAATACCGCACATATGGCATCGCATCCTGGGAGTACTCGGTCATGTGCCTTGGGCTGCTAATGTAAGTTGATGCCAAAAAGAACGCCGACCGCAGCAAATTTCAATCTGTAGTTGATCACTTTGTGTGCAACACACATAACATTTTCACCGAATAATTTTTAAAAGTTTTTGAAACAAACGACAAATTTGAACGATTCAAATAATTAAAAAACAAAACAAAAAAATTGAAAAAAAAAAATTGTATGGAAAAAATTAACTTTTTGGAATTGTTCAATAATCCGAATTTTCCTCACAAAAAGCATACAGGTTTTTTATTTCTAAACCTTCCCCGATCCCCACAGAACATTCTCTTAAAATTTCATCAAGATTGGTTCAGCCGTTCTCTCAGCGTTACTAATAAACCAACATTCATTCATTTGTATCAGTATGAGAAAAAGAGGAGGGCTGGTTTTAGGTGTTTTCCGGCAATTATTCGGATTTTTCTTGCCGTAAAAAAAAAATTGGTCCAGGCGTTGTTGAGTTATGCGCTTACCAACAGATTTTGCGATTCATTTTTATATATAAGATACCCACCAATAGGTGGCGCCAACAGAAACAGTTATATTTAAAAAGTTCTGTTTCTTTTGCGACAGACTTTGTACATATCTTTTGTATTATGTGCATTATGTTCAAAAAACCAAACACTTTTACAATTCTAATTTTTACTGAGAAAGTTTTAATAAAATTCAGGGTGCGTGGTTGCACACTCATGACCAGTGGAACTGCCCACATTTTGTTCATAAATATATTTACATGTGTATGCTAAAAATTATTTTATTTGCTTAAAATTTATGTGTCGATTAATAATTAAAATAAGTTTAGACATAATTGTGGTATCTACTTCACTATAACAATTATTTTTGTAATATAAACTTAGTTATAACAATATATAATTAAAGGGCGCAATTGAGTAATAAAACCCATTTGAAGAAAAATTACAAAGAAAAACTAAGAATACTACATTTGTAACGCTTACTATGGTTATGAACGAAGTTGAATTATGCGCTCATAAACTGAATTACAACATTTGGTGTTATAATTTTGCGTTAGTTTATGAATTCTGTCCGAAACTAGCGCTATGTTAGCCAGAAACTGCAGATTCACAGAGGAGTGGGTCCAGGGCAGGATCAGTATCATTTTTAAGTTTCATTTGTGTCACTTGCAATTTCCTTAAGCCATAACTTGCTATAGTATTGTCCCAAAAATTATATAAAAATAATCAGTTTATTTTTAATATTTATACTGGATTTGCGATTAATGAAAGGGTAATTAAAATATTTAGTTTGTTAATAATATGTATCAGCCAAGTCGCTGTCTCTTAATTCGCTGAACTATCTCAATTTCACAAAGTGCGTTCCAAAGTAAGCAGAACTTAAAAAACACATAAATGTCTTTTTCGGCAAAATCAATTTATTTTGCAAGCCTTTTGAATGGCCTCTACGTCTGCATAACGTTTTATTTTCAAGGGCAAATGCTTTTTTCGAAAGGTAGAAGCCCCACGGTGCTATATCAGGTGAATACGAGGAGTGGTTAATGGTTAAAATGTGATTTTTGGTCAAATAATCGGTCACAAGCGTCGATCGATGAGAGCATTTTGTGGTCGTCAGTCAATTTGTGCGGAACAAAATGTGCACACACCTTTCGTAAGCCCAAATGCTCGGTCAAAATGCGACAAATGGATGTTTTGGAGATGTTCAATTCCATTTCCATGTATTTAAATGATGATTTTTGATGAATTGACGCAGTGGGCCAATGTTGATCGTCATTTATGTCCTCACGACCACTTTGAAACCGTTGAAACCACTCGTGAACTCTGCTACGGAATAGGCAATCACTACATAAACCTGTTTCATCCATTGAAATGTTTCGGTAAAAGTTTTACCAATTTTAAAACAAGATTTAATGTTGGCTCATCGTTCGAAGCTCATTTTCGCACCAATAACACAAATATACTGCCAATTAAAACGCAATAACTTCACTTCCAATATATGAAATGTCATGAAATTCTCACTGGACAATCGATAAAAATAGATAGATTCTAACGCACCAGTCGACATATAGGGGCAGGGATCTAGATTCAAAAAGGCCTGTTTACTTTAGAAAGTACCTTGTATATCTCATACAAGTCATTATTCCATCGAATGCGATTTTCGACATAGAAGGATGGCAATATTGAGTGACTTATCTTCTTTTCTCCTTTACTGGCGGAGAAACCACATATGCGGTTATAACCGAGTTAGCAACAGCGCACCAGATGTTTCTTTTTTTCTCAAGGGGGCGCCAATTGAAGATTCCAAGCGAAGCCAGGTCCTTCTCTGTCTGGTCTTCCTCTTTCTCTGCTTCCGCCCGCGGGTACTGCGTCGAATACTTTCAGAGCTGGAGTGTTTTCGTACATTCGGACAACATGACCTTGCCAGCGTAGCTGCTGTCTTTTAATTCGCTGAACTATGTCAATGTCGTCGTATATCTCATACAGCTCATCGTTCCATCGAATGCGATATTCGCCGTGGCCAATGCGCAAAGGATCATAAATCTTTCGCAGAACCTTTCTCTCGAAAACTTGTAACGTCGACTCATCAGATGTTGTCATCGTCCATGCCTCTGCACCATATAGCAGGACGGGAATAATGAGTGACTTATAGAGTTTTGTTTTTGTTCGTCGAGAGAGGACTTTACTTCTCAATTTCCTACTTAATCCGAAGTAGCAGCTGTTAGCAAGAGATATTCTGCGTTGGATTTCAAGGCGGACATTGTTGTTGTTGTTAATGCTGGTTCCAGGATAGGCGAAATTATCGACAACTTCGAAGTTCTGACTGTCAACAGTGACGTGGGAGACAGGAGATATTTCGTCTTGCCCTAGTTCACTGCCAGAACCTTTTGCTTTGCTTCCTTATGTAGTTTGGAGAAAGCAGAACTAACGGCGCGGGTGTTGAGGCTAATGCTCGATTAAATTCAGTAAGCAACTAGAATTATTTTCTCCAGCAGACATCCCGACATAAAGGCAGGTCCTTTTCGTGCTGTCAAAAGCAGTTTTGAAATCGACGAAGAGGTGATGTGTGCGGACTCTCTTTTCACGGGTATTTTCCAAGATTTGGCGCATGGTGAATATCTGGTCGGTTCTGGATTTTCCAGGTCTAAAGCTACACTCATAAGGTCCAATTAGTTTGTTGGCGGGCTCAAAACTTTCATTGCATGAATTTCAGATATACCTGAGAACATATATGCAAGGAACTTTATATATATGATAAATAATACTCATTGACTGATTTCGGCATAAAAATTCTTAGAAAAACGAAAATAATTTTATGTAGTATTCTTGAGTGAGAGTAATTCGTATATAAAATATAGAATAATGGGTATACAAGATGTATTAGTTACTTTTATCTATTTGTGGCAATACCACATACTTTTAATATGGTTCCTGAGTTTCATTAAGGAACACTTATCATCACCAGGTTATGTAGTAAAGTAGAAAATCGTGATATTATATGGCGACTAGGATAAGTTTCCACCCGTTTTTATACATTTTAGGCACAAATATACATTATTTACAGTAAAACACGATATATGCAGTCGGCACAAAATAAACCAGAAGTTTGATAAACTTTGTATCCAATTCAACACATTTTTGATATTGTCAGAAAATGATTTTTTTATATTAAGCTACAGACACATATTCAGTAGCTAGGGGCTTGGGCAGTTTTGGTTCGATTAGGACAATTTTTGGTCGTAACCGTGCACTATTCGGGCAAAGTTTAATTTTATACATTCATTGGTCCTCGATTGACAAACTGGAAAGAATAAGGTGGAATTTAAAATTGTGTTATATGGGAAATAGGCGTGGTTGTAGTCCGATTTCGCCCATTACTGCACTGGAACATAGGAATGTTAAGATAATATTACATATCGATATTAATACTAGTCAAGTAGGTCTTGTGATATTGGTTTTCACCTAAATGTAGGCGGTGGCTATAAAAGCCTCTTATATTATCCTTGGTATAAAATTTCATCTACTTTTAGTGTCAGTAGCAGTGCTTAAGTGATTAGCAAACTTGGATACAGTATCTTAAGTGATTTATGAGATGTGTACATTGAGCATCTTATAGGACGGGTATTTCAAAAAAATGTATTTTGCTAAGCTGGTACGACTGTCCTTAATTACTATGCCAGAATATGAGATCAAACTGTCAACCAACAGCTTCTTAAGTCGGACAAAAATGTCGAACAAAGAATTTGTCTAAAATTTTGTATTTCTAACCAAATTTTGAGCGTGGAATTGTTGCAAAAGGCTTAAGAACATTGAAGTCATGCCTAGTTCTGGATTCAGAATTGGTTCCATGTGATTTTTTCTTGTTCCCCAAACTGAAATGGCCGCTGTTTGGAACCCGTTTCCAGTCGATCAAAGAGATGCCGTTCCAACGAAAGTCGGGTCTACGTAACCGAAACTGACCCGGATTTTTATCCGGCCAAGGACTGTCATCTCGGAAGAATTCTACATCTGCAGCAAGAACAACATAAAACAGATTTCGTTGAAATAGCTGTAGGCCATCCCAAAAAGCGCTTACGAAGACTGGAAAATCGTTGGCATAAGTGTATTAAATCTCGTAGGGATTAAGTTCAAGGTGACAAAATAAATACTGATGAATTTGCATGTTATTTGAAACTTCCTGGTACTACTACTAAAAAAACTATTATACACTGTTTCAACATGTTACCAGAGTATAAAAATAAACAGGAAGTAGGGAGAATTTGGAGGGAACCGTAGAGCAAGCTGATCACTGAAATTATTACGAATCTCTCCATCATAAGATCATGTGAGAAGAAATGAAGTCCAAAACAGAATCATTATTTGTTACTTTAATGTAATGTCAAATAATATTGGGTCGAAAAAAAGTGTTTTCGTATTTTGTCAGTTGATGTCGTATATCTCCAGTGCTACCAATCACATTGTGTCAACCATATAGTGTTGGAAATGTGAGACTTTAAGCTTCATTAAACCAAAAAATTAAATTCGGAGAAGTTGAAAAAAGTTACAACAGTTTAAAAATGAGCGAAAATAATGAAGAAATTTGCTATATTTTGAATTTATTGTATAAAAAGGGAAAATTTACGTTCGAATTTCCCATTTCTATTTTGTCGTTCTGTTCGTTAAAGTTTTTGAAATTATGTAAATTTCGATTTTTTACAAAGGACAACCCTTTTAAATTGATAGGAACTGTTACTATTATTAAAATGTTGATAATTTTTACTCGTGGCTTGTGAGTAATGTGTCATTTTCGCTTGACCGGTTAAATTGGAACTACCTCCGGTATAATTAAACTGATTGGAATTATCTTGTCTATTGTTGATTTAAAGAGCGCAGATTTTTTTGAGTTCCAAAATTTTTATTAAGTTTATTACTAGTATTGCCGTTCAAAATAAACGGATTTTCTTGAAAGAAGTTATTCTGTTTATCCTAATTATTACAAAAGATAGTTCCTACATTTATATTCAAATAGTTACCAATTTGTTTATTTTAAAGTAATAATTTGATGTTTAGTATCTAATATAATTTTAAATACACATTCTAATGGGGTCGAGGTCGATTTTGGATAAGTAGTATTTAGATAAAAGAAGTGTTCGCCAATTCGTTGAAATAGTAATTTATGATTGTTTCCTGTGATCTACATATTTTTTTGTTTTTACGTCCTCTTTTAAGTGGTTAATACCACATTTTTTCTCCGAAGTTTTTATCATTTATTTAAAAATAACAATTCATCTTTGTATTTCTAAGGCGCCATCCATAAATTACGTCACACCTTGAAGGGGGGAGGCTATCATTCAGAAGTGACATTATGTGACAAGGGCCAGGGGATCAAAAGCTTTGTGACATCACATTTCAAAATTTGTGATGTACAAACGTAAAATTTATAGGTAAAAAAAATATTAAACATTTATAAACACAATATTTGTTTTTTAATATTTAAGTTGTAACGAAGCTTTTTACTGCATCTGCTTCTTACAAGTATAACTTGCTAGGGTATACTCGCCGTGTCCAGGGTTCGTTACAATAAATTTGTAAACATTGGGGCTCTTCTGCGAATCGTACTTTATTTTATATTATAATCAAAGTTACAAAATTTTCTCCCGCGTTATAGTTTCAGCTTTACAACGTTTTAAAGATTTTCATTTAGATGCAATTTATATAGCTACAAATGCCCCAAGAAGGTGTGCATTTAAGGGGGTATTCTACTCTAGAATTTTGAAAAATTCGATTTTTTTTTATATATTTAAAGTTTAGACCCTTAAGAACATATCCTCCAAATGATTTTTAAAAAATTTAAATTATTTTAAGAGCTACAGTTAGTTTAGTGACGCAGTATCTAGCCCGGTAGGTAGGTAGACTCACTTTTTTAAACGCGTTTTTCTCGAAACTACTTTTTTCCAAACGGTACCGGCATTATCTCAAGTTCTATACAACCGATTTACTTGAAATTTTGTGTGAACCTTCTTTATATAATCCTTTATCTTTATATAATCCTTAATCCTTTGTTTTTAGTAAAAAAAAAAATTCAGGAATTTCAAAAAAAAAAAGCGTAAAAAAATGATTTTTATTTTCAGGCAACAGCATCCTTACTGATTAAGAATTTCTTTTGATTTTTTTTAAGACCACCAGGGGAGTCAGGATCCATGTCACCAGGATGCGCCATTTTTTTTTACACCTGTCTCTCCCACCTCTAATTATTTTAATTTTTAATATTTTTTTGTAAAATTTTTTAAGAATACAGAATTCTTAAGATATCAATAAAAACAAAATAAAAAAATGGATAGTAAGAATATTTTTGGTTGGTTCAAAATGTGACAACTTGTGACAAGGACGGGGGGAGGGGTTAAAAAGTCCTTAAATTTGTGTGACGTAATTGGAGGATGGAGTCATGTGTAGAAGTTCACGCAAGTGAGTAAAGTTCTCTGATCGCCATTCACTTGGGAGTGGCCAGAAACGATTCTTTTGCATATGTCTCACGCAGCTCACGACTTCCGGTCTTTGACCAAGTATCCTCTGGGTAGCCTAAGAACATCCGTTTGAAGGCGAGCTAAAGTGAGAAGGCGAAACATCCCCTGCATAGGGTTGTGCGCTGGGTTTGGGACCCGCCACGTAAAAAAACACCCCCAATGAAAAGGATTCTACGAAAAAATGCGGCGGTAGAAGGTTTCAAGACCGGAGCATACTCTTGTAGAACCCCCAAAGGTGATCTAGTTACCGATGCCCAGAGCATACTTAAATTATGGAGGGAACACTTCTCCAGCCTGCTGAATGGCAGTGAAAGCACAACACCGGGAGAAGGCGAACCCGATTCCCCAATCGATGACGATGGAGCAGACGTTCCATTAACCGACCATGAAGAAGTTCGAATAGCAATTACCCGCCTGAAGAACAACAAAGCGGTAGGGGCCGATGGATTGCCGGCCGAGCTATTCAAACACGGCGGCGAAGAACTGATAAGGAGCATGCATCAGCTTCTTTGTAAAATATGGTCGGACGAAAGCATGCCCAACGACTGGAATTTAAGTGTGCTATGCCCAATCCATAAAAAAGGAGACCCCACAATCTGCGCCAACTACCGTGGGATTAGCCTCTTCAACATCGCATATAAGGTTCTATCGAGCGTATTGTGTGAAAGATTAAAGCCCACCGTCAACGAACTGATTGGACCTTATCAGTGTGGCTTTAGACCTGGCAAATCAACAACCGACCAGATATTCACCATGCGCCAAATCTTGGAAAAGACCCGTGAGAGGAGAATCGACACACACCATCTCTTCGTCGATTTCAAAGCTGCTTTCGACAGCACGAAAAGGAGCTGCCGTTATGCCGCGATGTCTGAATTTGGTAGCCCCGCAAAACTGATACGGCTGTGTAAACTGACGTTGAGCGGCACCAAAAGCTCCGTCAGGATCGGGAAGAACCTCTCCGAGCCGTTCGATACCAAACGAGGTTTCAGACAAGGCGACTCCCTATCGTGCGACCTTTTCAATCTGCTGCTGGAGAAAATAGTTCGAGCTGCAGAACTTAATCGAGCAGGTACAGTCTTTTATAAGAGTGTACAGCTGCTGGCGTATGCCGATGATATTGATATCATCGGCCTCAACACCCGCGCCGATAGTTCTGCTTTCTCCAGGCTGGACAAGGAAGCAAAACGAATGGGTCTGGCAGTGAACGAGGGCAAGACGAAATATCTCCTGTCATCAAACAAACATTCGTCGCACTCACGACTTGTCACTCACGTCACTGTTGACAGTCATAACTTTGAAGTTGTAGATAATTTCGTCTATCTTGGAACCAGCGTAAACACCACCAACAATGTCAGCCTAGAAATCCAACGCAGGATAACTCTTGCCAACAGGTGCTACTTCGGACTGAGTAGGCAATTGAGAAGCAAAGTCCTCTCTCGACAGACAAAAACCAAACTCTATAAGTCACTCATAATTCCCGTCCTGCTATATGGTGCAGAGGCTTGGACGATGTCAACAGCGGATGAATCGACGTTGCGAGTTTTCGAGAGAAAAATTCTGCGAAAGATTTATGGTCCTTTGCGCGTTGGCCACGGCGAATATCGCATTCGATGGAACGATGAGCTGTACGAGATATATGACGACATTGACATAGTTCAGCGAATTAAAAGACAGCGGCTACGCTGGCTAGGTCATGTTGTCCGGATGGATGAAAACACTCCAGCTCTGAAAGTATCCGACGCAGTACCCGCCGGGGATGCAGAGGAAGAGGAAGACCTCCACTCCGTTGGAAGGACCAAGTGGAGAAGGACCTGGCTTCGCTTGGAATATCCAATTGGCGACTGGCGCGCGGTTGCTAACTCGGCTATAATCGCGTAAGCGGTGTCTACGCCAATTAAGAAGAAGAAGAATTTATGGATGGCCCCTAATATCCAAAAAAAATCTATTTCTAAAATAGATTGAAAAAATGTTCAACCTTATATATATATGTATATGTATATACTTACTCTGGTAAGTTATTAGGTCCATTATCATCAAAACATTCAACTAAGTTAAATCTACCGTTTAGTAAAAAGCAAGGAATAACAAGTAAGGAAGAGCTAACTTCGGGGGCAACCGAATATTTTATACTCTTGCAACTTACAAAGCACAAAGCCGCGAAAGCATTAAACATCCATTGTTCAATGAAATCAAAAATACATTACAATCAAAGTTGGTATCTTTTCTTGACTTATATTGAAGGTTATAAAGTTAGACTTCGACTAAGAACATCTTCAAATAAGATACAGGAATGTAATATCAACTCGACCGAAGATGTGAAATTTAATGTATGTATGTTAAGGGGCTATACCAGTGTTTTTTTTTTTTTTGTTTTTGTTTTTTCGATAGCTTATATTTCCAAAAATATTCTGTGAAATCGGCAAGGTTGTGTCTTGAATATTTTTCGGATGGCAGCGTTCTAAGTAGCGACCCGCTCGGAGATGCAAACATATATAAGTGAAACTTTAAACGCGTTTTTCTCGAAACGACATTTTTAAAATTGCTGACTCATAACTCAACAATAAATTAACCGATCGACTAAAAACTCAACTAAAATTGAGTATTGTTGAATACACTTACTATACAATGGCCTACGATCTTTTTAATTGGTTAAAAATTGTGAATTTGGCATTAAAAAAAACCACCATTTTTTACCTATAAAAACGATTTTTTTTTTCAAATTTACGCCATTTGGTTAATTTTTGATATTTTACAAAGATCGTAGGTCATTGGATAGGAAATATTTTTAAGTTTAATAAACTTTTTGAATTTTTTTGTTTCAGCTACGCATTCGGCCGTAATCATGTCAGCAGTTGGGGCACTTTTTTTTTGGCACCTCCGAAGGCAGCAATACATTACATTAGAGATTTCTTGTTTAGACCAATTCCATACTAATTAGGCGCTGAACGATATAATGTTAAGGGTTAGGTTCGGGTGTAACCGAACATTTTATATTCTTGCAACTTACAAGAATTAAAACCAAGGAAATAATTTATGGTGTAAACGTCAACCTGGGGATCGAAATCCAAGCAATTTTATATATTCAGATATTATATTTAACTTCTATACTAACAGACACATAAGGTTAAAAAACGGAACCCATTATATGTGTACATGGCAGTTGGGGTATTATCGACCAGATTTTATCTATTTTACTCAATACCTCACACCACATACTAATAAACCAATAATATAATAAATATAGAGTAAATTCAACCGGATTTTCGAAAATCCTGATATTAGTTATATGGGGGGTAAGTCAAGTTTTCGTTCAAATTTATCTATTTTAGGCACAAAGATATACTGTTATGAGTAAAACACGCTAGCTCATTTTCATTGAGATTATTCACATTTTGGCCGATATGTGCGGTACAAAGTCACACGGAAGCTCGATTATCTTTATATTAGGTATATGGGGGCTAAGAGAGGTATTGGTGCGATTCCAACCATTTTCAACATACATACAAATGTCAGAAAAGCACTAACTCTAAATTTTTATTTATATCTACATATTATATATATATTATATATGTATATTTTCGATCAAAAGTCAATTATAGGTACTGGGGTCCAAATATTCGGTACCTAGGAGCTTGAACAGTTTTTGTTAAATTTGAACAATTTTTGGTCATAAGGTGGTGGATAGCGAACACAATTCGACACTCATAATTCGATCATCAACACGTTAACACATACACTACGCCGCGTCGACACCCACTCTATCTAATCTACTTCGATCGGGTCTATCCTGCGCATAATACGAACGATCACCTAGCTTCATCGGGATACTGTCTCGCCAGCTCGCCGTGGATTTCCATCGGACATTCTCCCGTAGCGAGGCTATTTACATTTTAAAAAATTTAATTGTTAAAAATATCAAAATCTTTTTAAGCCAACATTGTAACATTAAATTTTGTTATATACAAACACGAAGCATTTCTTTTTATCTTTCCCCCGTTTATTCAGGTGGTATACACTAAAGGAATTATTCGTGCATAGTTTGATCCTGTTATGTGATTTCACCAAAAAGTGGGCGGTGCCTCACCTAATGTTCAACTTTTACCTCGGCTCATGTAAAGCCTTGTCATACCATCCCGGCAGCAAATTTCTATGTTTCTGACGCATTTAGTTATTGATTTATCGCGCTTTTAGTAGTTTTGAACAGTACCGTTGAGGACCGAACGGGTTTTTTTACCCGATTTCATCCATTTTCACACTATGCACCGCACTACAACACACCACTCACAAAGCAACACTGGCACACACACCACACTTGAAGACAGCAATACCCACACACCACACATAAACTGGAATTATGAACATTTTTTTCCAAGTGATTTCAAAAAGTAAGTGGTGGTGTTAGCGCACACTATCGGTAGGAGTTCTTATAGTATTCGCGCTGGGCGAATTTGGTTGTTGTAGCTTTAGTAGTTTAGGAGATATACACATTAAACTTATTAGAAGGCGGAGCCACGCCCACTTTTAATTTTTTTCCACAGATGTCCCTTGCTACTGCGATACCCTCGGTCAAATTACAGTTTCATATCTTAATTTAGTGCTAAGTTATGGCACTTTATAGGTTTTCAGTTAGTGGTGAGTTATGGGCGTGGCAATGTTCGGATTACGCCCGTCTACGAACTCGTAATCTTTTTGTACTAACCTGCATACCAAGTTTCATCAAGATATCTCAATTTTTACTCAAGTTACAGCTTTCACGGATGGACGGACGGGCGGACAACTGTCTGTTTTAGTATATATCTATCTCGATTAGTTTTAGGTAATACATACGTTAGGTGAACAAAACTATAATACTCTGTAGCAACTGGTTGCAAGAGTATAAAAATGGGTGCAACACCAATGGGTACACGCATTACTTTGACGAACTAAGGAAGGTACTAAAGGGTGATTTTTTAAGAGCTTGATAACTTTTTTAAAAAAAAAAAACGCATAAAATTTGCAAAATCTCATCGGTTCTTTATTTGACGTTAGATTGGTTCATGACATTTACTTTTTGAAGATAATTTCATTTAAATGTTGACCGCGGCTGCGTCTTAGGTGGTCCATTCGGAAAGTCCAATTTTGGGCAACTTTTTCGAGCATTTCGGCCGGAATAGCCCTAATTTCTTCGGAAATGTTGTCTTCCAAAGCTGGAATAGTTGCTGGCTTATTTCTGTAGACTTTAGACTTGACGTAGCCCCACAAAAAATAGTCTAAAGGCGTTAAATCGCATGATCTTGGTGGCCAACTTACGGGTCCATTTCTTGAGATGAATTGTTGTCCGAAGTTTTCCCTCAAAATGGCCATAGAATCGCGAGCTGTGTGGCATGTAGCGCCATCTTGTTGAAACCACAAGTCAACCAAGTTCAGTTCTTCCATTTTTGGCAACAAAAAGTTTGTTAGCATCGAACGATAGCGATCGCCATTCACCGTAACGTTGCGTCCAACAGCATCTTTGAAAAAATACGGTCCAATGATTCCACCAGCGTACAAACCACACCAAACAGTGCATTTTTCGGGATGCATGGGCAGTTCTTGAATGGCTTCTGGTTGCTCTTCACCCCAAATGCGGCAATTTTGCTTATTTACGTAGCCATTCAACCAGAAATGAGCCTCATCGCTGAACAAAACACGAGCGCGAAACACATTTCGAACCGAACACTGATTTTGGTAATAAAATTCAATGATTTGCAAGCGTTGCTCGTTAGTAAGTCTATTCATGATGAAATGTCAAAGCATACTGAGCATCTTTCTCTTTGACACCATGTCTGAAATCCCACGTGATCTGTCAAATACTAATGCATGAAAATCCTAACCTCAAAAAAATCACCCGTTACATAATTGCCACGATGGGGATATGGATGAACAAACCTTCGGTTTTGCGCCCATCTTCTTTGTGGAAGTATGAGGACGCCCGCATCACCCTAAGCTAAGGAGTCCAAATACCCACGCCCAATTCCCACGACAGCCGGTTCTACGCACCGGAATTGACTCGGATTTTATCCGACCAAGGGCTGTTCTTTCGGCGATCTAACCCCGTTTGGAGTATTAATCTGTGTTTGTCGTCCTTAGAGCAACGCCTTGCAGCAGGGTTGCTCCGTATCCTCCTGACTCGTGCTGGCATTGAGTCCAACCCGGGCCCGGAGGAATTTTTCTGCTGCGTCTGCGCTAAAAGGCTCCATCCAAACTCCACCTCGGTCAGGTGCAATACATGCAATGGATGGAGCCATCTTAAGACCTGCTCAGGCCTTAAGACCCACAGGGAGTGGACCACGCGTTACGTGGCCCCGTGTTGTCTGCGCAATAATGCGATACAAGCCTCTACGGCTGTTCAACTTGCACACTGTTCGCGCGCCGCGCCGCCACTCAATCAGAGTGGCCAACAAAGGACCTCTACGGTCAGGAGCTCAAACAGGCAACACAGCTCCCACTCTGACTTGTCAACCACCCCCAACACCCCCAGCCCCCCCCCCCCTTCATCCTCTTGCTTCCTCGCACAGTCTGTTCCGTGTGTCAGACCGTCATACGTCGGAACGTCGCATCAGTTAAGTGCAATTCCTGCACTGGCTGGTGCCACTTCCCGACGTGTTCCGGCCTGCGCACCACACGTGAGTGGAGTGGCACCTACGTTGCCCCATGCTGCAGGAGTCTGCCCCCGCAACTCACAACAGTGGCGTCGCCAACCAACACCCCAGTGCGACAACCGCCCCCGCGGGTTCTGCAGCTGCAACAACCACCACCAACACGTCACTCCCTCACCCCCATGATCATTCACGGACACCCGCGACAAACGAGACTACTTCAATTCAACTGCAACGGACTCCAGAGCAAGATCGAGGAGATAGTTGCACTCATGAATCGGGAACGTATATCGATAGCTGCGGTCCAAGAAATCGATGAAGACATCGACCCCAGGGATACTACCCTAGAATGTCAGGGCATAGCTATCCGGTCAGGCGATGTCGAGCTCGAAATATTTAATATATACATTCCCCCAGTTACATGTTGCCCTACAGGATATCACCCGAATATAGGCGCGCTACTTCGTGGTGAAAACCGTTTGGTACTAGGCGATTTTAACGCGCACCACGATCTTTGGCATTCCTGCCTGTCAAACGATCGTAGGGGAATGGAGCTGGCGGAACAGATTGACGATTCGACATTCTGCATAATGAATGACGAAGCCCCCACCAGAGTTATGGGCACCTGTAATAGCTCGCCGGATATTACCATTGCTAGCGGTGGCCTGATAAACAGCATAACCTGGCGACCTATGCTAACTCTTGCATCAGACCATCTGCCCATAATTATCTCGATCGAGAAGCCTCCTGATTTCGTTTCTGTGGACAACCGCACCTTCATTAACTTTAAAAAAGCTGATTGGGTCGGCTTCACAGAATTTACCGAGAGCACCTTCAACGCTCTACACATTCCTACGGACGTATGCGTTGGCGAGCGTCAATTCCGCAAGGTGATCGCAGCAGCTACCGCTCGCTTCATCCCGGCTGGAAGAATAGCGGAAATCCGCCCCAATTTCCCAGCCGAAGCAGCAGTTCTAGCTAATGAGCGCGACACCTTACGCCATGCCGATCCCGGGGATCCCCGAATAAGGGATCTCAATTTGGAGATTCGGCAAATGGTAAATCAACATAAGCGGACGAAATGGATAGAGCACCTGAAGTCCTGCAACCTCTCCACCGGTGTGAGTAAGCTTTGGGCTACTGTCAAAGCTTTGTCTAATCCGAAGAGACGTGACGACCGAGTTGAAGTTCAATTCAATGGTCATGCCTCTTCGGACCCGAAGAAGTGCGCTAGCTACTTTAGCCGGCAGTTTACACTGCACCCTTCGGTAGACAAGGCCAAGAGATGTGTTAACCGACGGCTGCGCAAAATGCCAAACAACTGCGCGCCACTTACTTTCACCGATGAGGAGGTTCAGGGTGTCTTCAACAAGGCAAAATCCTCCAGATCCATCGGCCCAGACGGAATCAACATGCTAATGTTAAAGCATCTAGGCTCGACGGGAGTAAAATATCTCACCAAGGTCCTCAACCTGTCGCTCACCACTCTTCAAATACCCGATGTGTGGAAAGTCGGAAGAGTGGTCCCACTACTGAAACCTGGGAAACCCGCCAACAAAGGGGAATCTTATTGACCGATAACTCTCCTCTCCCCAGTAGTGAAGACACTAGAGGCCTTGTTACTCCCGACCTTCACTCACCACCTGAGCCTAGCCAGCCACCAGCATGGTTTCCGCAAAGTGCACAGCACCACCACAGCACTTAGCGTCATAAACGCCCAGATAGTTCGTGGCCTCAACCAGAAACCACCCTGCGAAAGAACGATCCTCGTAGCGTTGGACCTGTCAAAAGCTTTTGACACGGTCAACCACACAACGCTACTGCAGGACATTGAAAAAACCACTCTCCCTCCAGGGCTTAAGAGGTGGACCATGAATTATCTGAACGGTCGTCAGTCATCCGTACTATTTCGAGGTGAAACATCTAAACTTAGAAGAATTAAACAGGGGGTTCCGCAGGGTGGTGTCCTCTCCCCGTTACTGTTTAATTTCTACATCTCGAAACTCCCACAACCACCAGAGGGGGTTTCCATAACCTCGTACGCTGATGATTGCACGATATTGACGTCGGGCAATGGAATCGATGGCATGTGTTCGAAAGTGAACAGCTACCTCTCCGACCTTTCTCGTTTCCTCACTGCACGGAATCTCCAACTTTCCCCCACCAAATCCACAGCGACCATATTCACAAACTGGACGAAGGAGTATAGACTTGAGCTTGATATTGCAGTCGATGGCGTCAAAATTCCGACTGTCAATAACCCTAAAATTTTAGGCGTAACCCTTGATAGTCTATGCTCCTTCTCTCCCCATACGACCGCGATTATCGCCAAAGTACAGAGCCACAACAAGATCCTCAAGTCGCTAGCCGGCAGCACATGGGGAAAAGACAAAGAAACGTTGTTGGCAACTTACAAGGCAATCGGCCGGCCGGTCCTCAACTACGCAGCACCGATATGGTCGCCTGGATGCAGTGGCACACAGATGAGGAAACTACAGACCTGCCAGAACACAGCACTCCGGACTACGACGGGATGTCTCTTGATGTCTCCCATCGAACACCTCCATAGTGAGACGCGCATGCTTCCTGTAAAGGAGCATAATGAACTCCTCTCCAGGCAGTTCCTGCTGGGATGTTTCCATAGGAATCACCCTTGCAGCCATCTGCTTGCAGCGGAGCCGCCTCCTAGGAGCATCAAGAGGTCATTCCTCGACTACGTCGACGACATCGTACAGTACGCCGACCGCACTTCGGACGCTACAGACTTCAGACAGGCACTGACCGCCATTCACGGTGGAGCCATTAACACCTTCACCGACTCCCTTCCCGTGAATGGCGTTCTTGGAGTCAAAGCACCACCTATTGCAGATGAAGAGCTCCAGTTGCCGCGAGAAACGCGAGTGACCCTAGCGCAACTTCGTTCTGGGTACTGTAGCAGGTTAAACTCCTACTTATCCAGAATTGACCCCGACATATCCAATATATGTCCTGCGTGCAACGAGTCTCCGCATGACACTGGCCACCTCTTTGCATGCCCCACAAACCCAACCCATCTAACACCTTCCTCCCTTTGGTCCGACCCCGTCGAAACAGCGCGTTTCCTGGGCCTACCGTTAGATGACCTCGACGACAACACAGATAACCCTTACCATCCTAACGGGGATTAGCATATCCGTTAAAACAACAACAAATACCCACGCCCATGGCTGAATGTTCAGCTGTCGGTAATAGAATAGCTAATTGCTAACGGTCCCCTCCGATGTCCGGGCGACGTCGGACGTACGCATATCCGATATGAGGACGAGTGACCAACCCTTCCGACTTATGCTTGGGCATTCTAATCATTCGCATCAGACATCATTCTAATCTGGGATCTCTTTAGCGAGAGACATAGAGCTTGTGTAGTTGTCAGGAACCATATTGACTTCTTTTGCATTTCAGAGTTCCTGACGCAGGATCTGGGGGCGGTACAAGCCAGGGACTATGAAGGCACAGACTTCGTCCTGGCATCAGCCTCCCCCAGAGACTGCGGATAGACTGGTAAGGTACTGCAGGAAACACAGGTTGCCCCTAATCATTGGTTGTGATGCGAACGCTCATCACATGGAATGAGACAGTACGGACTGCATTGCACGAGGTGAGTCTCTTTTAGAGTATGTAATAAGTAGTAACTTAGCTATAGGGAATGTGGGGTGTAAACCCGCATTCATTACAATAAACAGGAGAGAGGTGCTTGACATCACCTTGAGCAACGAGCCTGTGAATGGATTGGTCTCACAATGGAGGATGTCGACGGAGCCCTCCTTGTCAGATCACAGAATCATAAGGTTCGCGCTAAAGGTAGAGGTCAGGCACCTCCCCTCCAGGCGTAACCCTCAGAAGGCAAACTGGGATACCTTACGGGATTTGCTAAGTGGGAATTTGAGCAGGCAGGGGCAGCCTGGAATTAGTGTTACGGATCCAGGAATGGAGAGCAGGTTGTCTGCGTTAAATGACTCCATCATAAACACGTATCACTGCAGCTGCAGAAATATAGGGACAACCTAACCTTATATAATAAGGATATTAGGTCTGCAGAGCAGGCAATCTTTAGGAGATTCTGTAAAAATATCACCTCTACTCCAGAAACAGCTAGGCTGCATAAAGCACTGGCAAGAGGCAAGACTGACACAGTACTAGCAATCAAAAGAAGCCATGGGACATTTACGTTCAGCGCTGAAGAGCTACGACGCTACTGCGGCCGCACCTCCCGGAAACAATTCGGAAAGACCAGTGTCTACCCTTGGTCGAACACAGGCCATCTCGTTCGGATTGGAGAATCGCAAGGCAATTATATACCGCGGATTCGATCATGTGAGCAATGGCTTCGTTCGAGAAATTCGAGTATCCGGGAATGGATGGCATCTTTCCAGCTCTGCTACAACAGGGAGAGTGGGATTTACTGCCATACCTTGTTTGGCTGATGAGGGATAGCCTCGCAATAGCGTATATCCCTGAATTATGGAAGACCGCGAATGTGATCTTCATCCCTAAAGTAGGAAGGAAGGACTATTCACTAGCTAAGTCCTTCAGACCAATTAGACTAACTTTTGACAGCACGAAAACTAACTTCTTTCTTACTAAAAACTATGGAGAAGATTGTAGATCATGAAATAAGGTCGAAGGCGCTGAAAAGTGCACCCCTGCATGCTGCTCAGCATGCATACAGAGCAGACAGATCGACCAATACTGCTCTGTACCAGTTAACCTCTGAGATAGAGAGTTCGCTGGAGAGAGAAGTGATGCTTTGCGCCTTCCTAGACATCGAAGGTGCTTTTGACAACACGTTTAACAGAAGTATAGGCAAGGCACTGGGGAAAGCAGCACCGGTGCGCAGATGGATAGAGCACACTCTCCGCGACCTAATACAAAGAGGTTTAAACCTGGCAAAAGGGGGATGTAGTGGGGTTGAATTGAATATCAACCCCTCCAAGACGACCGTAGTCCCGTTCACGAGACATGGGTCCCTACCCGGTCTCAGGAACCTTATACTTGGGAGTAGAGAGATAGAGATGACCAACGAGGTCAAATATTTTGGTCTCATGCTGGATTCCACTTTGCGGTGGAAGCAGCATACTGACCTTGCAATCGGCTGGCGGGAAAATCCTGGTGCTGTAAGCCAAGGATTGTCAGGTGTGGTTATACACCATGATTGTGCGACCGATAATGACGTGCGGAGCGGTGGCTTGGGCCTCAAAAGCTTCGCAGACTTCGGTAGGGCTCCAACTATCGAAGCTGCAACGACTAGCTTGTGTCTCCATGTCGAGGGCAATGCGCACTTGTCCGACGGCAGCACTTGAAGTCCTGCTTGAGCTCATACAACTTCATTTAGTGATCGGTCAAGTAGCCAAGCATACACTTCAGCAAATAACGGCAGAGGGGTGTGGCAAAGTTAAGTTAATCTCGTCCGAGAGAATGAAAGAGTTAAATGGCACTATACCATTGGCCCTTCTCACGAGATACAGCGTTACCAAAAAGGTTAACTTCGAAAAGAAGTTCAAGGTTACCCTCAATCAAGGAGGAGTGGAACGATTCCCCTCTCGGCTGCTGAGGAATAGTACCATCAAGTGGTACACTGACGGCTCGGAAACGTCGGAAATCGGTGCAGGGATTGTGGGTCCACGCACTAAGCTCTCCATACCTGTGGGAAGTTTTCCGAGCATTTTTCAGGCAGAAGTATTTACCATAAGTCGGTGCATAGAGATAAACCTCCATCACAATGAGCCGATAACCATACTTAGCGATAGTCAAGCGGCACTGAGAGCGATATCCTCCAACGAGATCAAATCGCTACTGGTGCAGGAGTGCAGAGAACGGCTGAACATCCTAGCGGAACGTAACTAGGTGCACCTCATCTGGGTGTCCGGTCGCAGAGGTATAGCTGGTAACGAACTGGCTGATGACCTCGCCCGCTCCGCAACTTCCAGGAACATGGTACGATCCGAACCCTTCCCTGGAGTGGGCCCCCATACCATAAAGGAGTTACTCCGCAAGGAAGAAGGAGTAGGCAGAGAAAGGCATTGGCAACAAATGCATGCGACATGCCAAGTTGCTAATGGGGGGTACAAGCACAGCAGGTTTAAATTTGCAATAAACCTCCCTAGGGACAAACTCAGGCTACTGGTAGCGGCCACTGCAAGCTGAATAAGCATTTACATAACATGGGCTTATCCTCATGAATCCTAATATATAATCTATCCTGAAACAGCAGAACACCTGCTAATCGGAGCGGACTTTATCAATTTGCTGGGGCTAGTCGCATATTCATTAATCTAATCCCCACAAAACTACTACGGCTGTGTACAGTGACTTAGAGCTATACTAAAAGTTACATAAGAATGGGGAAGGACCTATCCGAGTCGTTCGATACCAAACGAGGTTTTAGACAAGGCGAATCATAATCGTATGACTTCTTCAATCTACTTCAGTAGAAAATTATTAAAGCTGCAGCGCTCAATCGTTAAGGTACAATCTTCTATAAGAGTATACAGCTGCTGGCCTACGCCGCTGATATTGATCAACATCCGCGCCGTTAGTTCTGCTTTCTCCAGAACGGATAAGGAAGGGAAGCGAAGCACATGGGTCTGGCGGTGAATGAGAACAAGGCAAAAGGCGTTGCTCTAGTGACTTGGCTCCCACGTCACTATTGACAGTCATAACATCGAAGTTGTAGATAATTTCGCCTATTTTTATACCAGCATCAACACCAACAATAACGTCAGCCTCGAAATCCAACGCAGGATACCTCTTGGACAAAATGAGCAATTGAGAAATAAAGTCCTCTCTCGACGAACATAAACCAAACTCTATAAGTCCCTCATTCTTCTCGTCCTGCTATATGGCGCATTAGCCACGCCGAATATCGCACTCGATGAAACAATGAGCTGTATGAGATATACGAGGACATTGACATAGTTCAGCGAATTAAAAGACACCGGCAGCGTAGCCGTAGGTAGGTCATGTCTTCGGAATGGACGAAAACGTCCCAACTCTGAAAGTACTCGACGCAGTACCCGCCGGGAGAAGCAGAGGAAGAAGACCTTCACACTATTGGAAAGACCTGGTAAAGAAGGACCTGGCGTCGCTTGGAATCTTCAAATTTAGCCGACTGACGGAAAAAAGAAACGACTGGAGAACGAAATAATGAAAAAGAAATTATAGCGAAAAAGAGAAATTTCAGTTAATTGCTCATATTTGCTTATTTTCATATGGCAGCGCTCCTTTCCCTCATAATTCTTAGCACATTCGCTACGAGTGTAAAAAGTAATTAAAGACAAGTAAGGAAGGGCTAAGTTCGGGTGTCACCAAACATTTTATACTCTCGCATGATAAAGTGATAATCGAGATTTCATTATCCGTCATTTACATATTTTTTTATTTTGCTGTAAAATTATTTAGAATTAAATTCTGAGAGATTTACCGATATTTTCGGTGAAAAATTAGGTTAGGTTAGGTTAGGCACTGAGTCCTTCGTGTTCGATATCGGGGACCTTGAAAAGTTATAGTCCGATCACGACAATTTTTCCACAAGGGATACCTCAGCTCAAATACCGTATTTGTGTAAAGTTTTATTCCGCTATCATCATTGGTTCCTAATGTATATATTATACAGAGAAGGCATCAGATGGATTTCAAAATAGCGTTATATTGGAAGAAGGCGTGGTTGTGAACCGATTTCACCATATTTCGTACATGTCATCAGGGTGTTAAGAAAATATTATATACCGAATTTCATTGAAATCGGTAGAGTGGTTCCTGAGATATGGTTTTTAGTCCATAAGTCCATTTTTAATTGAAAAAAAAATCCTGGTGCGGCTTCCTTCTGCCATTTCTTCCGTAAAATTTAGTGTTTCTGACGTTTTTTGTTAGTCGGTTAACGCACTTTTAGTAATTTTCAACATAACCTTTGTATAGGAGGTGGGCGTGGTTATTATCCGATTTCTTCCATTGTTGAACTGTATATGGAAATGCCTGAAGGAAACGACTCTATAGAGTTTGGTTGACATAGCTATAGTAGTTTCTGAGATATGTACAAAAAACTTAGTAGGGGGCGGGGCCACGCCCACTTTTCCAAAAGAATTACGTCCAAATATGCCCCTCCCTAATGCGATCCTTTGTGCCAAATTTCACTTAATATCTTTATTTATGGCTTAGTTATGACACCTTATAGGTTTTCGGCTTCCGCCATTTTGTGGGCGTGGCAGTGGGCCGATTTTGCCCATCTTCGAACTTAACCTTCTTATGGAGCCAAGAAATACGTGTACCAAGTTTCATCATGATATCTCAATTTTTACTCAAGTTACAGCTTGCACGGACGGACGGACAGACGGACGGACGGACAGACAGACATCCGGATTTCACCTGAACTCGTCACCCTGATCACTTTGGTATATATAACCCTACATCTGACTCTTTTAGTTTAAGGACTTACAAACAACCGTTATGTGAACAAAACTATAATACTCTCCTTAGCAACTTTGTTGCGAGAGTATAAAAATGGATTGCTTACTTAAACAAAACCAGTAAAAAGTGTTAATTGTGAATTTGTTTAAATGTTTACAGTTTATTTAACTGAATTTAAAGGGAAAATTGTGCATAAAGTGTACTGAAATAGCTTTTTGATATGTTCAAATTTTGAGAATCTTTAAAGTCGTAAAATATTTATTTATTTTTATTTATTTATTTTTATGAACTATAATTATAAATAATTACATTACATTTAACAAGGCAACTAGTAACTGAGACCATCGGCCTGACTTATTACTAAAAGATTTTATATTTTATTATAAAATACTCTAGAATAAGATAATATTAAAAAATAAGTATCGAAGTAAATAAATGATTAAACAAGGTGCAAAAGGTTAGTTTGGTAAACTAAGTTAAAGATTTTTTTTATGTTTTCAATATCTAAGGTCTTTAGCATATTTGTGGGCAATTCATTTCCAAATATATTGACTCGCGCATTATTATATTTTATACACTCATCGAGGATATGTTTTATGGACAGTGCGCAGTTGCACGCTGCACAATAAGGAGGCGGTTCCCCTTTTAACAAATATTCGTGCGTTAACTTTGTGTGACCCAGTCGTAATCTGGTGGTAATACGAAGTTGATCTGCCGTCGCTGAGAACGGGGGGTTTTGGCTTGATGCGATTTTGATTGTAAACTTTGTATCCATGTTGATACGTTTGCCAGTTAGTCGCAGTTAGTTTCCTAACGTGGTTGTTTATTTGTCGAATGATGTCTGTTTTTACCAGAGGCTCGAAGTATATACAGGGTGTCTGGTAGACTTCTTTAGCTGCGATGTCTGCATATTCGTTTCCGATGATGCCACAATGGCCAGGTACCCACATGATTTTTATTTTTGAAGAGTGTTGTATCAACAGATCTCTTGACCTTTCTATAAGAGGCTCTTTATTGTGTGGGTTTTGCAGCGCAGCGACGGACGACTTGCTGTCGGAGCAGATTATATATTTTCCCTTAGCTGTTGTAGAGTGCATAATAGCATGGTATATGGCGATTAATTCAGCCCCGAAAACCGAGCTGTGCGGGAAAAGTAGTCCCATCTTGATAACCTTCCCCTTTTCAGATACTACTGCAAAGGACGTCGATTGAGTTGTTTTGGAGCCATCCGTAAATAAGAACTTCCAGCCTTTTCTCTCTGAGTTGCTTTTCAATTCCAAAAAAGTTTTTTGATATATTGTGAGGCTCGTTGATTGTTTAGGGTAGTCTAAAAGTACCGAGATAAAAACGGATGGAGGGAGCATCCACTGAGGAAATTTTGTTGATTTAGTAAGCGTAGGATTGTAAAGGATGTTAGCTTCCTTCGCGTTCTGTAATGCATTATATATAGCTGAAGGTGTCTTCATCCGACGTCTTCTTTTGGCTACATTTGCTACGTCTTTGTGCAGAATCGCGTTGTTTGTGAAGTATAGTTTACTTATTAAGCTGAGAAGGCTTTGCTTATAACGTTCGCCAATGAAAGGGAGACCAGACTCTGCCAGCAGGTTTTTTATTGGTGTTGTAGGAAAGGCACGAAGACTCCTACGAATCGCATTGTGATAGGGTGCAGATAAAATCGATATTGTACTTTTAGCGCACTGTCCATAAATAGGTAGACCGTAGTCAATCACTGACAATAGCAAAGATTTTGTTATATTTATAAGAGTATCCGGGTGTATTTTACTGTGCTTAGAGGTTAAGTACTTTATGATGTTTAATCTAGCGTTAAGCTTTTTTCTTATATATTTACAATGTTCCTTAAAGTTAAGAGACTTATCAAAAATAATACCTAAAATTTTGAGATATTTAACGTTAGTAATATTGTAATTTCTATATACAAAATTAAAGTTTTGACAATTTTTCTTTCTACATATGTGTAGAAAATTTGATTTTCCGTAAGATAGACTAGCTCCTGACCTTTTTGACCAGATATAGATTTCATCCATAACAATCGATAGCCTATTCAGGGTTTGGGATACGCAGTTTGTTTTTGAAAAAATCAAGACATCATCTGCGTAAAGAGTATGTTCTAGTCCCTGTTTGCTTATTATTTTGCTAATTTCATTGAAGGCAATGATAAAAAGAATTACGGAGATAGGCGAGCCCTGAGGTATGCCGTTATATAGATGTACTCTATCAGAGTACTTGTTGTTTATTTTGGCCCTAAACGTGCGATGATTTAACAGACTTTTCACTATGTTGTAGATTTTTCTGCCCGTTTGCCAACTTTTGAGTTGCCTAAGAACTACGTGAGCACCGATTCTATCAAACGCTTTCTCGAAATCTAAGCTTAAAACTGATACATGATTTCGGTTCGAGAGGGCGGTTGACAAGTAATGTTCAAAGTGGAGAAGTGCGTCAGATGTACCTTGCCCTTTTTTAAAGGCTACCTGGTTGTGACTGATATGTTTATCTCTTAAAGCGAGCCACATGATTCGCTTTGCTACTATCTTTTCTAACGTTTTGCTGAGACATGACAACAATGAAATTGGTCGATAACTGCTAATTTGGTCTAAGGGCTTGCTAGGTTTTAAAATGGGGATGATGTCTGCATTTTTCCAACTCTGTGGGTAGACGCCTGTTTCAAAAATAGTATTGAAAAGTTTAAGTACCCTATTTTTTGTGCTGATTGGTAGATTTTTAAGCATTGGGTAGGATACTCTGTCGTAACCGGGGGTTTTCCCCTTAGCCGATTGAACAGCTTCATCGAACTCTGTCATTGTGATATCCTTTTCAATCATTTTAGCGGAAGCTGAGATTTTAGATGGGTTATATTCCGATACAAAATCTAATTTATCTGCAATGAAATCTGGTGCAAAGTTCTGGTCTTTGGAATATTCAGACCAAGTAGAAGAAAAATGTTTCGCTATCTCTTCCGTAGAGGAGATAATGCCGTTTTCTGTGTACATCACAGAGATTTTGCTTTGTCGTAAATCGCCTGTCAGCGTCCTAACGTTACGCCAAATTTGCTTAGGGAGAGAATTGGGGTTGATTGCAGATGTAAATTCTTCTAACCTAGTTCTTTTGTTTGCCTTTACTTGGTATCTGAAAGCCGCGTTGGCTTTCTTGTAATTAATAAAGTTGGATTCAGTTCTTTTCTTCTTATATATTGCCCACAATTCTTGTTTCTTAGCTCTAAGTATAGCTAGATTTCGGTTCCACCACGGAACGGCGGGTCTGTGAAAAGTTGTCTTCGTTTGTGGTATGCACAGATGAGCAGAAGATCTAATAATAGTTTTTATATTTGCTGCTTCTTTATTTACGTTACTTGATACTGGTATTTTGGATGACTCTGAAACGCAGCTTTCTTGGAACATCGACCAGTCGGCTAGTTCGGTGATAAATCTTGGTCTTTTAGTTGTTTGCTTGACATATATGCTAGAATTTACCGTCGTGAAAATTGGAAAGTGATCACTTCCATGTAAGTTATTTAAAATTGTCCATTTGCATTTAGGTACAAGACTCGCTGAACAAAGTGTGATATCTATGTTTGTAAAGGTTTGGTGGGTTGAAAAATGTGTAGGCGAGTCGTCGTTAAGAACCGTCAGGTTTGAAGCTAGTATAACATCTTCAAGTGCTTTACCTCTTGAGTTTGCTACAGATGAGCCCCAGAGAGGACTCCAGGAATTTAGATCTCCTAATACTAACATAGGGATTGGAATATTATCAATTATTGAGAACAGATCTTTCGAATTGAAGTTCTGGTATGGAGGGATGTACATTGATATCAGTGAAAGTTTAAACCCTATGTTTATTTCCAGCACAATTGTAGAGATATTTGACACTATGCTAATTTGTTTGTGGGGTATGTCTTTTTTAATGAGCACGCAAATACCTTGCTTGCCTGTCGTGTTTTGCGCTAAGTTGTGGAAATAGCCTGTATATGCTTTAGGTGGGTAAGGTGCTACATTCGAGGGTATGTGGGTTTCCTGTAAGCATATAATAGACGGATTGTATTGCTTCAGTATAAGTTGAAGTTCTTCATAATTATTAGAGTATCCTTTTATATTCCATTGCATTATGGAAGTCATTGTGAAAGAAAAAGTAAGAGTTTTGTTGTAAAGTTATATAAAGGTATATAAGAGTTAGTATAAATGTTTTTTTTGTTGAGGTAAATTTAAGAGTCTTCGTCAGATGCCATTGCGGCGTCTGACGAGTTACGGAGATTCATATTGTAATTGTCGAAGTTAATTTGGAAATTGTCATCAATGTTTGTTATGTCAAGAGAAGAGTTAGCGAGAGAATTGTATACCGAAATAAGAGACGATATATCGATTTCTTGTGGGAGAATATTTTGCGGCTGATCGTTGGACTGTGGTGAATATTGGTTTTGCGAGTAGCTATTGAGTGATTCTTTGTTTTGAGTTATAAGGCGTGGTGGATCATTGTTAGTCGTGCTATTGATGGTGTGTGGGTGAGAGTGTGAAGCAATGATGTTATTGTTGGGTACAATTGTGTTGGACTGAGGTGATTGCGATGAGTTGAGAGAGAATGAAGGTTGTGTTTTTTGTTGCTTGGGGTTATTATTGGGATGTTGTTGGAGGTTGGATGGGTTAGTTATTGTATGATTTTGCATGTGCTGCGTGTTTGATTCAGGTTGTATAACGACAGAAGAGAATGAAGGAGATGATTCCGAAAATAAAGGCGAAGAGTTTTTGTGAATGTTGATGGCTTCTCTCATGGTGCATTTTTTTGTTACTTTTATCTTTAATATTTCTTTGGCTTGAATGTATTTTTCGCATTTGTTGGACGAAGACGGGTGGTCGGAGGAGCAGTTGGCGCAAAATGTGCGCTTGCAAATTTCAGGGGAGTGAGGGGGTAGACTGCAGTTTTCACATGCTGGGGCTCGCTTGCAGTATTTGGTGGTATGTCCGAGAATTTGACAATTTTTGCAGCGCATTGGGGAAGGAACGTATTGTCTCACTCGCACGTTGCGCCAAGCAATTTCTAATTTTTCAGGAATATGAAAACGATCGAATGTAAGAAGTACAACACCGGACGGTTGCATTCGTTCATTAATTTTCTTTTGAAATGTGTACACGGCCACCACGCCTTGGGCTGCCAATTCATTCACTATTTCATTTTCGGGTACGTTGTTAAGGAAAGGTGCGTAAACAGTTCCCTTGTTGTAATTCAAGTGCTCGTGATATTTTGCTTTGACTGGGTAGATGCCGTATAAATCTTTTAAGGCTAGGAATTTCTCTGCAACACTTACACTATTAACCAACAAGAGTAGATTGCCATCGCGAAGTTCGGAGATTGAAAGAATTTCTTTGCTAATTATATTGATAGACCGGTGGACTGTGAAACACGAATGTTGAGATAGAGTTTTATTCGTATCAAGGGATTCTAGCACCACAAACTTAGGATTACTTTTTTGCACCGTGGGGAGTTCAGGGAAAAGATCTATATTTTTGCAAATTGAAGCTTTCTTTTTTTTCTTTTTAACTTTGGAGTTTTCGGCTAGCAAGGCGAACCGATTAACCCCAATGATGGGGGGCCCAGAGGGCATTTTAGCTTTAATTACCAGATGTCAAGAAATTTAACACAAAATCCAAATCAGGTAGGAGTTTAAAGAAGAAAAAGATAATGTAAACTGAAAAACTGAAAACACGTGTATACGAACACTATGAGAAAACGCGCTGCGAAAAAAAGAGAACCACTCAGCACAAGTGACAGTCGTAAAATAAGCGTTTGCGGTACCTACATATACATATGTTATTTTTCAGGAGGAATACCTTTTTCCAACGGTACCTTCACATCGCGGCGCCAAAGAAATCGGAATTGTGCCCGTAATATTATTACATAATTAATATTTACAACAAATATTAAAAAAATTAATATACGGAAACGTTATAGTGAAGTGTTAGTAAGTGAAAAGTGCATAATATATATAAGTGAAAAAGTTATTCACAATATACAACAGAGAGCTGCAACGATCACAATTTTTTCAATCATACCCGATCATTGACTCAGATTTGTTGTGATGGAAAACTTTGAATGATCGTAAGCGAGCGTGATCAAAGCGAACAGTCAGTTTCAATCACTGTTGCTTGTTTCGTAATGATTTTTCTCGATCGAACGCCTTGTGTGAGCAGCAAAGAATGTTCGAGAATGCTGCTTGCATTCCGATCGATCACAATCATACCGTTTGGTCATACCGGGTGGTTAATGCCAGCAGCGCAATCGCTGAGCGTTCTTTTTCTTTAGCTGGAAATATTATAACTGAAAAAAGAAATAGGCTCGGACCATGTTCAGTTGATAATTTATTGTTTTTAAATGCATTTTTTAAAAGTTTTAGCGATTAAGAAACCAAGTTTATTACCTTCTTTTAATTTTAAATTTTTGTTGATCTCAATGAAGAAGTGATAAAAATTTGAAATTTGTGTTCCCTAATATTTTAAGCATTACCTTTGTTTATTAATTTTAAGCATTAATTGAATTTCAGTTAAAAATGAAGAAATACGTATATGCAGTTATGTTTTGGTTGATTTTATGCATCGCAACTTGTTTCCGTTAAAACACACAAATATGTTCATACAAATTATGCACATACATACATATTCGCAGGGCAATTCTCGATCTGATTGGTTCAATCACAATCAATTCAAACGCATAGTTGATCGATGCCTGAGTTTTCGTGCATTGTTGGACTTGATCGTCCTTTTCTGTACAATCATTTCCAATCATCATACCGGAACCAACCAATCAGTTTCAATCAGTAAACAGAGCAATCAAATCAACTGATCGAACTCCTTCGTTTTGAGCACGAAACTCGATCGAACAATTTTGTAGCGAACAGCTGTGCTGAGTTTGACCGTTTTGAGCGTGGCTGATCAAACCGGATCGATCATACTCAATGCAGGTCTCTGATACATATGTACGAGTATATATTAGGCATTAGAGGTTTTGATAACATTTGAAGACCAGCCGACGCACATATTCGCATATGGATGTAATTATGTGTACATATAAACAGATTTTTAAAAATCATACCCGTAATTTTTTTTTTGATAAAATCCCGTTTTGATAAAATCTTAAAAGTCATACATATGTATGTATGCATATAATTATGTGTACATGTAAACAGATTTCAAAAACCGTACGCATAAAGTTCACATATTCACATACATATGTATGAATGTAATTTTGTGTTCATGGAAACAAATTTGAAAGAATCATTCGCATGTTTGTAAATTTGTCTACACACCAATTTGTGTGTAAATATATACAACCATTGTCTCATACAAAAACTCCGCTGCCACTGACAACAAATTGCCGAACTTCACGTCTTGTTAAAAAGTCAAACATTGTGATGTTGGTAAAAAATCCAAGCTGTGCCGAAAAAAATAAACGAATGGTCGCCGATTGTCACCGCTTTCCTTGCCGCTGTACAGCTCCGCCTACAAACCAGCGTAAATATGTATGTTTGTGCGTGAGCTTCCATACATATTGACGCAGCTGCGTAAAAATATTTCAGAATTACAAAATATTTTTTACATTCCTTGACAAATACAGTCAATCCCGGTTATGTGCCACAATCAAAGAAGCAGATATTTGTAGTTAGTTAAAAATAAAAATATAATATGGTACATAAACGACTGCGGATACTTCAATGACTTAAACAATAATTTCTAGGTATTTTAAAAAACAAATCGTGAGATGCAGCAACATATAATATAAACTGTTAAAAGTGAAGAGGGGCATTTGATTTTCATTTAAGCGGAGTACTACTTAACCGGGATGGACTGTACACATGAATCAGAGGAATATTGAATATTTTCTTAAAAACATTTCTTAAATTGAAAATCGACAAGTAAACTATGTTGTCAGTTTTATTATAATATATTTTAATACTTATTTTTGCGGGGTTGACACTTTTTCCTTCTCATACATTTCAGAAATATATTCAATTTATGATTTTTAGCTTTTGAAATCGTCGCGAAAAGACGCTTGTAGGCTAGGCATGCTCGGGGAGATGTAATGGCGTCCGTTTTTATGAATGAATCGAATATGATTTTTGAAAGTACGTTTGCGTTCATGAATGAAAATTTTGTTGTTGTATAATTTACTATAAATTTTGACGTCGGCCATATTGGTTTCTGATGCTTTTTCAAACGATTTTGTTTTTGTAGAACAATATTTGTAATTTTTGCGGGTGACATATTCACATGTGAATGCATGTGTGTATGTATGTTGTGTATGCATTGTTTGTGTGGGATTGTCATACGCACATATTTACATGTATACTCATATTGTAAGTATGTATGATGATTTTTGAGACTTTTGTTGTTTTTTCAGAAGAATATTTGTATTTTTTGATTTACATGCGTACGCATATACATATTATTTTTGTGATACATACATATGTACACCCCCCTCACGTCCCCTTATTGGAAATAGGAAGGATCGAACTTTTTAATAAACCTCCCCTCGACCGCCTAGAGCCCCTATAGACCTGTAGGGAGCCCTTTGAAAATTACCAAAAATCAGTGTTTTTGCTCATTTTTCCATACAAACTGAAAGCAATGCAACCCAGCCAACATTTTTGTATGGACAAGAAATCAAAATAAAGAAAACCAAAATGTTTCAGTGCAATGTATATACATATATACAAAGGGATCCGGGGTGACCGAAGTACTTTCGTATAGTACTCCTTTCTGCGTTGCCGGCCTTCGGTCGCGCTCTAAAAAAATAACCCTGGTCGAGCGAATACCCGGGGTGACCGATGTACTTCCGTGTAGTACTCCTTTCTGCGTTGGCGGCCTTCGGCCGCGCTTTAAAAAAAATAACCCTGGCCGGCCCAACACCGGCTACGCCATCCACAGTATTTTAGCATTGAACACCTTTTCGCGTTCACTTCAAACATTTATTGCTAAGTGAGTTTAATTGATTCCCTTTTGTTCGTGCTTTCTCGGTAATCTGACAGTTCAAATTAGGCAATCATTTCGGTTTTTCTCATTTTTGAACTCAATGCAGAAAAAGGTGTATTTTATGTAAAGATTTACAAAGAAATTAACAATTCAAAGTAATTAAAAACATTACTAGTGGTTTTTATAATTCATAAGTAATATATGTGCGTGAAAATGTATCCATAATTGGTTTCGTACAATGCACAACAGATGAAAATACACTTGCATATATTTAGAAATTTGCAAAAAATAGCATTTTTTGAAGTGAATTTGTGAACCGATTTTTATAAAATATATTTTAAAATAAAGTTCGATAATTTAAGCATACAAGCGTGTTTAAAATTTTCAATTTGGTTCTTTCGTTTAGGTACAGTAAGCCAAAACTAACCGGCGCGATACTAAACCCAACCCGTTAAATCGACCTCACACAATGCTACAAAAAAAAGATAAAATTTTGCCACAAAAACCTTTTGCAGAAGCGCATGATTTCGCTACTTTTGAAGACAAAATTCAATCTTCCGAAACAAAATTTAACGATTTGGTAAATTCTCATTTATATTATTATATCAATAATTTGTCTATATATTTATATAATTGCAAATGATAATAGCATCCAATTCGAACAAATTTGTTAAAATGGCTTGGCGAAAAGTTTTTACGGACGATGTTGCCGAGATATACTCCTGGAAAGGAACGAAGACGAAAAACCCGGCAAGCGCACTTAGTGTGACGACAGCATTAAGGCGTAATATCTATTTTATTGCTTTATGCTTATTTGTAATTTTTTTCTATTATAGAGGCATACCATCAAAAATTCCCTACCGCTGCCACGGATATGGAATTCGAGCGGACCACATTGAACTTTTTCCAACGCGCCAGCAACAGAATAAAAAAAGGAATTGAATACGAAAACAAAAAGAATATGTTATCGGTAATCGTAGATTAATTAGTTCTTATATTATTGCGCGACAATTTTAAATTTAATTTTGTAAGTTGTAATTGGATTATTCTTAAGTTTTGCACTGAAATTAACTTTTTCGTTTGTTTCCTTATCCTAAGAATGTGCATTATTTTCGTTAATTTAAATTAAAAAATGAATTTTTGTTACGTTACCATGTTATTTATTGCTTAATAAAATTTATGTATAATATGTACATATACATATGTACTGCGTACAATATACCTCTATAAATTCTTATATAAATAAAAATTAATTTCAACCAGATCTTATTTTTAAATCAGTGGCAACTTCATTTAATGTAATTGGAATTCGTTCCATTCCTCTCGTTTCATATTTGAGAAAATGTTTGAGATTTTGACATTCTCAAATTAGAACAAAAGAAAATTTCATATTAAAAATGTGCCTTTTTGTTTGAGAATGGCTTTGTTTTCAAATTGAAATGACTTAGAGAACAAACGTTTGAGATTTGAAATTAAGGTTGATTCTCAAACGCATCTCAATTTGAGAATCAACAAAAATGTTCATTGGGTATAACCAGAAGTTTAGTAAAATGTATTGTTAACCTAACGGGGCATCTCGACACGATAGAATTTATAGAAGCTAGCTAGCTAGCTGCATTGCCGTGCACATAGCCTGTGGAGACTCCACATTGCTCATAGCTTACTAGATATATAGCGGGATTCTGTAACCAGTCTCTCGTCTCTATTTGAGACATTTTGAGGCAACCCTGCAAGACGGAGGTAACAGATTGCACAAACACATTGAAACATTTTCAGCTGTTCACTAACACTGTTACATTTTCTGGAATTTTCAATGGAATGGGAGAATACGTAAGTAAGATAGAGAAAAACTATCGAAATTATAAACATATTGTAATGTTAACTTGTTAGAATAGGAGAGGCGAATACCCAATATTTCAAGAAGAATAAACGAAAAGCGCAGTTTATTTTGGATTTTAAAGAGGTAAGTTCGCTATTTGATAATATGATATTTTATAATTAATTTCTAATTTATATATATATATTATTAATTTCTTTTATATAGAGAAAACGAAAGAGGTTAACAAGGAGAAAAAGGTAAGCATTGTGAATTTAATGTTGTGTGTATAATTAAAAACTTTAATATTACAGAAATCATTTGGACCATTGGTAAAATTCAAATCTATTGCGTGCAGCAACCAAATAATGGAGTATGTTTTAAATTATTAAAGTTAAATAGTGTATATTTCATTCAAATATTTGTTATAGATTGTGCATTTTATTTTGATTTTGTTATTAAATAAAGAGAAATAATAAAAAACTGAGTTTTATTTAAAAGAATTTAATTTGCTAGAAGCAACAAATGGGTAACAGATAATCTTGTTACTGCTTGTTCTTCCTAACATGCTTATATGTTAAAGGTAACAAACTGATAACCAAAATAATAACACTAACAGATATTCGGGTAACAAATACTTTTTGTTATCCATAACACATGGGTAAGCTAAGCGCTAACAAAATAATTTGTTACCCGTAACATACTGTGAAGAGATTTGCTAACAAATGTGTGTATTCTGTTAGAACAAGGCAGCATGCGATATTTACCATTGGTTAGAGCGAGATAACCATTGAACATCAAATAGCTATGTGTTACTTTTTTCCCACTCTCTGAACAAAAGTAACAAATATTTTAACGAATGCAAAAGTGAACAATAACAATTCGCTTACACGTTTGCTAACAGCTACCCGTCTTGCAGGGAAAGTCTCAATTTGAGATTAGTTACTATTCACTAAACAGTCTCTAGCGTTAGTCTCAAAATATTGAGACTTGGTAGTTAGCAGGTCATAAAACTAAAAAGAGCTCTGGTCTGCCATTTTGAATATACTGAATAGAGATCATCATAGATATTAATCGATTGTCGTTTCTTTATATTTTGTAAGCAACTCAAACACGAAAAAATGAAAAATAAATTAATTTTACATAAATTTCGTATACATTATGAAACAAAGTCAACATATATTTTTATTTTTATTGATAATTATGTTTTTTGACTATGTTATAGGAAATTTAATATTTGTTATCGACATATTTATTTTCATTCAAGTATAAAAGAATCTCTGAATAATGAAATGTAATAGATTTTGTGACTGTCACTTACAGAATAGCAATATCGTCTCAAGTATCAAAAATGTCTCTAACTTAAAATCTCAAATTTAGAGACTTGAGACTGTCTCAAGTTACAGAATCGCACGGATAGAATACTATCTAGTTTGACTTGTATAGTAAGCTAGAAGCTGTCACTTCAGCAGTTTGACAACGCAGTTTTCATTTCTATGAAAATTTTGAAGAGGCAACATATCCCATTTGCACATACATATGCCGACGGCATTTTCAATTTGGTAATATGAAATTTAGAAGAGCTAAAAGTACATTTTCAAAATAAAATTTTTCCAAAAAATTAATATTTAGTTTAATATTTTAAATTTATTATTTCAATTGGTATATAAAATTTATGCCGCAATTATTATATAATAATCCAAAAATATGAATTCTTATTTTTCCCAGAAGTACATTTGTAAAAAACAGATCTTTCTCCTTTTCTTATTATCTTATTTTTCCCAGAAATACATTTGTAAAAAAAGGATCTTAATTCTTTTTTATTTTTCACATAAAAGACTGCAAACGTGCGCTACATCAGCTACCTACCCGACGGTATTTCGCAAATGATACAATAAATTTTTCAAGAGCTCAAAGCATGCGCTACATCAGCTGGAACCTACCTACTCTACGCCTTTGCGCAAATGATACTATCATGATAGCGAATGCCCACATACAGATTTGGCAATGGTAATAGCAATTCGTTTGGCAGCTAGTAATCTATAAATTCTATCCTGTCGAGATGCCCCGTAAGAGGCTGGTCATAATGGAAAATCAAATGTATTACCGAAAATTTTCAATAAATATTTAGAGATCATGAGAAATCGTCAAATAGTAGGCATAGGATTTTCAAGGTTAAAAAACAATTGCAATTTAGTCATGTGGTAGACTATATCTTATCTGATTAAAGATAAGTGTTCTTAAGTTTATGAAACTTTAAAATATAAATTAGTGACGTATTACTATTATTGTATTAATATAGGCAATATATTTTTCGTATTTTGAACTTACTTTCTACATCGTACTTTCTTAGCAAATTCAATTGTATCCTTCAGTTCTTTCTTAAACTTTTCCTGATTGTTTGGAACACTACCATTACCAAACTTCGAATCGCCTGAAATAATATATATGAAATGGGACATGATAAGAATTGTAAAGAGGTCTGATTTCTTATTGGATAAAACTTGCCCAAGCTAATATTAATTAGTCCAATTTGTATTCCAGTTGACTCTTTTGCATGTAATACATCTTCCAATTCACAACTTGGAAAAGGTATTTCTACAGCATTAAATCCAGCTCCATGTGCCATATAAATCCGTTCAGATATGGTCTTACCACCTTCGGTAAATAAAAAGTTTAAGTTCGCTGACAGCTTCATTATGACTTCAGTAGATAACTATGAGCACTGCATGTGACACTCCTCACATATAATAAATTTCTCATATTTAATGTGTGAATATCTATGTTAGATTAGAAGATAATTCAATTATACTAATAACACACGCACAAATATATAATAATTAAGTGTTTACAGCAGGGATAAAGGAACTCCCACATCTTGCTAGCATGCTACAATGATGATTTACGATGATTTCTAGGATGAGACCGCCTGAAAATTGGTCCGTTGTGGCAATGTGCCAAACGACAGAGAAATGAAAATTCTGACAGATAAAAGTGAAATGTTGACATTTTAAGTGGAAAATCCTAACGTCGCATATAGGAGCATTTATCCTCAAAAACCGGACAAAATTGAAAATTACAAACTCAGCGATGGTACTCAAAATTGTTTTTTTTTTTGTTTTTGGTAGCAATTACCGTTTTACAATGATCCGATTAAATGAATGACCTTTCAGAATATTCCAAGCGAAGCCAGGTCCTTCTCCACTTGATCTTTCCAACGGAGTGGAGGTCTTCCTCTTCCTCTGCTTTCCGCGGCGGGTACTGCGTCGGATACTTTCAGAGCTGGAGTGTTTTCATCCATCCGGACAACATGACCTAGCCAGCATAGCCGCTGTCTTTCAATTCGCTGAACTATGTCAATGTCGTCGTATATCTCGTACAGCTCATCGTTCCATCGAATGCGATATTCGCCGTGGCCAATGCGCAAAGGATCATAAATCTTTCGCAGAACCTTTCTCTCGAAAACTCGTAACGTCGACTCATCGGTTGTTGTCATCGTCCAAGCCTCTGCACCATATAGCAGGACGGGAATTATGAGCGACTTATAGAGTTTGGTTTTTGTTCGTCGAGAGAGGACTTTACTTTTCAATTGCCTACTCAGTCCGAAGTAGCACCTGTTGGCAAGAGTAATCCTGCGTTGGATATCCAGGCTGACATTGTTGGTGGTGTTAATGCTGGTTCCTATATAGACGAAATTATCTACAACTTCAAAGATATGACTGTCAACAGTGACGTGAGAGCTAAGTCGCGAGTGCGACGACTGTCTGTTTGATGACAGGAGATTTTTCGTCTTGCTCTCGTTCACTGCCAAACCCATTTGCGTTGCCTCCGTGTTCAGTCTGGAGATAGCAGAACTAACGGCGCGAGTGTTGAGGCGGATGATATCAATATCATCGGCATACGCCACAAGCTGTACACTCTTTTAAAAGATTGTACCTGCCCGATTAAGTTCTGCAGCTCGAATAATTTTCTCCAGCAACAGCTTGAAGAAGTCGCGCGATAGGGAGTCGCCTTGTCTAAAACCTCGTTTGGTATCGAACGGCTGGAGAGGTCCTTCCCGATTCGGACGGAGCTTTTGGTGCTGCTCAACGTCAGTTCACACAGCCGTATTAGTTTTGCGGGGATACCAAATTCAGACATCGCGGCATAAAGGCAGCTCCTTTTCGTGCTGTCGAAAGCAGCTTTGAAATCAACGAATAGGTGGTGAGTGTCGATTCTCCTTTCACGGGTCTTTTCCAAGATTTGGCGCATGGTGAATATCTGGTCGATTGTTGATTTACCAGGTCTGAAGCCACACTGATAAGGTCCAATCAGTTTGTTGACGGTGGGCTTTAATCTTTCACACAATACGCTCGACAGAACCTTATATGCGATGTTGAGGAGGCTTATCCCACGGTAGTTGGCGCAGATTGTGGGGTCTCCTTTTTTATGAATTGGGCAGAGCACACTTAAATTCCAATCGTTGGGCATGCTTTCGTCCGACCACATTTTACAAAGAAGATGATGCATTATCAGTTCTTCGCCGCCTTGTTTGAATAGCTCGGCCGGCAATCCATCGGCTTCCTCCGCTTTGTTGTTCTTCAGGCGAGCAACTGCTATTCGAACTTCTTCATGGTCGGGTAATGGAACCTCTGCTCCATCGTCATCGATTGGGGAATCGGGTTCGCCTTCTCCTGGTGTTGTGTGTTCACTGCCATTTAGCAGTCTGGAGAAGTGTTCCCTCCATAATCTAAGTATGCTCTGGGCATCGGTGGCTAGATCACCTTTGGGGGTTCTACAGGAGTATGCTCCGGTCTTGAAACCTTCTGTAAGCCGCCGCATTTTTTCGTAGAATTTTCGAGCATTACCCCTGTCGGCCAGCTTATCAAGCTGTTCATACTCACGCATTTCGGCCTCTTTCTTCTTCTGTCTGCAAATGCGTCTCGCTTCCCTCTTCAACTCTCGGTATCTATCCCATCCCGCACGTGTTGTGGTCGATCGTAACGTTGCGAGGTAGGCAGCCTGTTTTCTCTCCGCTGCGACACGGCACTCCTCGTCGTACCAGCTGTTCTTTTGCACTTTCCGAAAACCAGCTGCAACCGCTGTACGTAAGGAGTTTGAAATGCCGTCACACAGTTCCCTTATACCGAGTTGTTGACGAGTGCTCTCAGAGAGCAGGAGTGCAAGCCGAGTAGAAAAGCGTTCGGCTGTCTCTTGTGATTGCAGCTTCTCGACATCGAACCTTCCTTGTGTTTGTTGGCGTGCGTTTTTTGCTGCACAGAGGCGGGTGCGAATCTTAGCTGCAACAATATAGTGGTCCGAGTCGATGTTAGGACCTCGGAGCGCACGCACATCTAAAACACTGGAGACGTGTCTTCCGTCTACCACAACATGATCGATCTGGTTGGTGGTTTTTCGATCCGGAGACTGCCAGGTAGCTTGATTAATCTTCTTATGTTGGAATCTAGTACTACAGATAACCATATTTCGGGCCCCCGGCGATATCGATCAGCGATATGTATTTAATATTAATGATATAAAAATTAAATTAGTTAATGTATTATTATGTTTTTTCGGGAAAAAAATGAATCATATAAAAAACAAATTTTTTTTTTTAATTTTTTAGGAATTAGTGTTTTTGTTATAGTGTCGGGCGATGTCGAGTTATTAATTATTTTTTCTAGTAAACTACAGGGAGGATGGAGTCATGTGTAGAAGTTCACGAAAGTGAGGAAAGTTCTCTGATTGCCATTCACTTGGGAGTGGCCAGAAACGATTCTTTTACATATGGCTAAAGCAGCTCACAACTTCCGGTCTTTGACCAAGTATCCTCTGGGTAGCCTAAGAACATACGTTTGAAGGCGAAGCATCCCCTGCATAGGGTTGTGCGCTGGGTTTGGGAGCCGCCACGTAAAAAAACACTCCCAATGAAAAGTAGCAATCAGACTCGTATGAGAGACCCCAATATTGATGACGACCATGGCAAACGAAATAAGGACTACGAATTGAGGGCACGCAGCTGGAATGTCCGGTCCCCTAATTGGGAAAGTGCCGCTGCCCAGCTGGTTGATGTCCTCGTGAAAATAAAGGCTGACATCACCGCCGTCCAAGAAATGCGATGGACGGGACAAGGACAGATACAAGTAGGTCCTTGTGGCATTTACTACAGTGGCCATGTAAAGTAGCGCAAATTTGGTGTCGGATTCGTGGTGGGATAGAGACTCCATCGCCGAGTACTACCATTCACTCCGGTGTATGAACATCTAGACACAATCGGCATCAAAGCGAGGTTCTTCAACATATCGGTAATTTGTGCGCAGGCTCCGACGGAACAGAAGGACGATGTGACCAAAAATACCTTTTATAAGCGCTTGGGCGCGTGAGTACGAAGAGCTTCATAAGCTGCCCGACAGGGGTAATGCTCGAAAATTCTACGAAAAATTGCGGCAGCTTACAAAAGGTTTCAAGACGGGATCATACCCGCAAAGGTGATCTAGTCACCGATGCCCAGAGCATACTTAAATTATGGAGGGAACACTTCTCCAGCCTGCTGAATGGTAGTGAACGTACAACGCTCGGAGAAGGCGAACCCGATTCCGCAATCGATGACGATGGAGCAGAGGTTCCATTACCCGACCATGAAGAAGTTCGAATAGCAATTACCCGCCTGAAGAACAATAAAGCGGGGAGGGCCGATGGATTGCCGGCCGAGCTATTCAAACAAGGCGGCGAAGAACTGATAAGGGCCATGCATCAGCTTCTTTTGTAAAATGTGGTCGGACGAAAGCATGCCCAACGATTGGAATTTAAGTGTGCTCTGCCCAATTCATAAAAAGGAGACCCCACAATCTGCGCCAACTACCTTGCGATAAGCCTACTCAACATCGCATATAAGGTTCTATCGCGCGTATTGTGTGAAATATTAAAGCCCACCGTCAACAAACTGATTGGGCCTTATCAGTGTGGCTTAAAACCTGGAAAATCAACAACCGACCAGATATTCACCATGCGCCGTATCTTGGAGAAGACCCGTGAAAAGAGAATCGACACACATCACCTCTTCATCAATTTCAAAGCTGCTTTCGACAGCACGAAAAGGAGCTGCCTCTATGCCGCGATGTCTGAATTTGGTATCCCCGCAAAACTAATACGGCTGTGTAAACTGACGTTGAGCAACATCCAAAGCTCCGTCAGTATCAGGACTCTCTATCGTGCGACTTCTTCAACCTGCTGCTGGAGAAAATAGTTCGAGCTGCAGAACTTAATCGAGCAGGTACAATCTTTTAAAAGAGTGTACAGCTTGTGGCGTATGCCGATGATATTGATATCATCGGCCTCAACACCCACGCCGTTAGTTCTGCTTTCTCCATACTAGACAAGGAAGCAGAGCAGATAGGTCGACAGTAAACAAGGGCAAGACGAAATATCTCCTGTCATCAAACAAACAGTCGTCGCATTCGCGACTTGGCTCTCACGTCACTGTTGACAGTCATAACTTTGAAGTCGTAGATAATTTTGTCTATTTAGGAACCAGTATTAGCACCTCCAACAATGTCAGCATAGAAATCCAACGCAGGATAACTCTTGCCAACAGGTGCTATTTCAGACTGAGTAGGCAACTGAGAAGCAAAGTCCTCTTTCCCCCCTTTTAAAAAAACTCGTTGAAAAAAGTTTGTCAGTTCCATAAAACGGGTACTGCTTTATTTATTTTTTTTTTTTAATTAAATACCGAAATCCTGCTTAATTATTTTATTTTATACAGGTGGTATATAGATGGTAAGGGGGCTCTATCGGAGCCGGTGTGAAAATTTGACAATGGGCGTGGCACCGCCCACTTTCTGGTGAAATCCCATATCTCGGTACCCGACTGACTGATTTCGACAAAATTTGGAACGTAACATTATTTTCATTTTCCTGTGTCACTCTGTGTCACTGAGCGAAATCGGACTACAACCCGCCTACTTCCCATATAAAACACTTTAAAATTGCATTTGATTCTTTCAATTTCTAGTACACAAATAGAGAATTAATAATTAAAACGGAATAAAATGTCGCGGTAATAATTTGCTTAAAGTAAGCCACCTTTCGACCAATAATTGTCTAAATCCATCCAAAACTGTTCAAGCCCCTAGGTACCGAATATGTGAACCTGATACCGAAACCGAAAATATCGTTCAATGTAGGAGATATGAAATTGAAATTCACACAGAATCCTTTTCTGACAATAGTATTTCAATATGTCAAAAATAGGTTGAATCAGGTCAATATTTTCCTGATCCCCCAGATACCTAATATAAAGATTTTAGAACTTCTAGGTCACTTTATGTTAGATGCAATATATCAGCCAATATTTGAGTCAAGTCTCAATGAAAATTGCAGAACATATTTTATTCATAACAGTGCATCTTTGTGCCTAAAATAGATACAATTGCGCGAAAGCTTGACCCCTCCAACGCAACCCCCCACCTATATAACTATTACCAAGATTTTCGGATATCCACTTGATCTTGCTCCAAATGATTGCTGATTGTATGTAAGGTACCTAAATGAAACCGAGGGAACATTTCTTTGAGTATATGGCATATTAGTAGTATGTGGGATGAGCAAAAGTAGATAAATTCTGGTCGGTTGGTCGGATAAAATTTTCAGTTGCACCCAAACTTAGTCCTTCCTTACTTGTTTTATTTTAATATATTGTATTATTATATTTAAGCATGCATATTTATTAATTTATATTAATAAAATCATTTTAAATAATTTTGTCCGGTTTTTGAGACCAAATGCGCCCATGTTCGTCGGCACGGTTCCGATTACTTTGGCGGTCGGGTAAAAAAAAAGTTTCGTTAAAAATGGGGTATGTACGGATAGGGGAGCATTCTAGAGGAGGAATATACGAAAATAATGTTTCTAACACTTATATTTATTAAAATATTCTGATTAAAACATCAACATTTTTTAATAATAACTTAAATATACACTCTAAGCATTGAAATAAGTTAACATTTCACTTCTATTTTCTTATATTTTAGTTAAATTTATTAATTTAGTACACTCACCGTTGAGGAGGTTAGATTGTTTACAATTATGCAGAAAACTAGGATTTTCAACGCTTATTATTTGTTTGTATTTTCTCCTTTCTGGATTGACCCAGGGTGACTGAAGTACTTTCGCGAAGACAGTGAACGAGGGCAAGACGAAATATCTCCTGTCATCAAACAAACGTTCGTTGCACTCGCGACTTGGCTCCCACGTCGCTGTTGACAGTCATATCTTTGAAGTTGTAGATAATTTCGTCTACATAGGAACCAGCATTAACACCACCAACAATGTCAGCCTGGAAATCCAACGCAGGATTACTCTTGCCAACAGGTGCTAAGTAGGCAATTGAAAAGTAACGTCCTCTCTCGACGAACAAAAGCCAAACTATATAAGTCACTCATAATTCCCGCCCTGCTATATAGTGCAGAGGCTTGGACGATGACAAAAACTGATGAATTGACGTCGCGAGAATTGACCTTAGAGAGAAAGGGTTTGCGAAAGATTTATGATCATGTTGTCCGAATGGACGAGAACACTGCAGCTCTGAAAATATTCGACGCTGTATCCGCCGGGGGATGCAAAGGAAGAGGAAGATCTACACTTCGGGACCAGGTGGATAAGGACCTGGCTTCGCTTGGAATATCCGCATGGCGCCACGTAGCGGAAGGAAGACACGGCTGGCGCGCTGTTGTTAACTAGGCCATAATCGCGTAAGCGGTTTCTACGCCAACTAAGAAGAAGAAGAATCGCGTAAGCGGTGTCTACACATTTTAATATGAAATATAATTTATAGACACACTTGGTATTATTAGAACTAAGATTGCTAAATAAAGAAAGAGGAATTATATCGAAATAGAGAAATTCAGCGGATTGCTCATACATATGTGCTTACTATCGTATGGCAGTGCTCCGCACAATTCCGGTTCCGCAAAAGCTTAGTTTACGAGATATTCGACATTTCAAAAATTTAAAATTTAAAGAAGCTATTTTACCACATTAAACACAATTTACTCAAATTTTTACTTCAAATTAATTGAATTAAACTATTAAATTTTAAATAAGTCCACATTTTACACTTTTAGCAGGTTGTGTATCTAAGAGATCTTTATTTTAAAAATTACATTTAATACTCGTAGTGAAACATAGAGAAATACCATTGTGGGATTCTCTTGCTCTTGCAAGATTGCAGATTGCAAAATTCCTATACCGAAATATACAAGGGCACGAGATCACCCATTGCAGAATTTATTGATATATGATCGGCTGGTTCGGTCAATTCATTGTAAATGACAATTGTGCATGGCTATTGTGAATTCATTCTTAACAAAAAAAAACTGTAAAAAAATCTGTATAATTTAAATAGAAATTATAAAATCTATTTAAAATTTACCTTCCTCATTAATTTAACGTCAAAATATGTATTTAAGTAAAAGGACAACTAGCACAGGGCTGACATTATTTATTTACGTGTCATTACACAAGAATAAACATGGGTTTTGGTCTGACATATTTCACAGCCATTGCAAATAATTTTCTGCGTGTGTTTGTTGTTGTGCCGCTGCACCATGCTGAAATGTCTGCAATTCGTGCACTATGCAAGAGTTTTGCAAAGCCAACAGAATAATCCTCATGTGTTACTAGTACAAAATCTCGATTTTTAATCGTGAATATTTTAAAAACTACAAGTTATTTTTGCATTCTTTTCGATCCTTTCTGGAGAAGTTACGCCTGTTCTCACATACCCCACTTATACGGAAATACGTCTCTTTTACCTCTCCGCCAAAGTAATCGGAATCGCGCCCAGCTCTCCATTTCTTCATAATTGTTAGCACATAAATTATGCTCACTACGAGTGTAAAAAGTGATTTTTAAAATATAGATTTTTTGCTTAGGGGTCATCCATTAACTACGTCCCACGAATTTAAGGACTTTTTAACCCCTCCCTCCGTCCTTGTCACAAGTTGTCACATTTTGAACTCCTCCCCTGTCGTGACGTCACACATTTTCCAATTTTATGGATTTATCAAAAAATAAAAAAAAACAGGTTATTCTATTTATTCTTATATTTAATCAATGATCTTTAATAAAAGCAACATTTAGTTAAATATTAAAGTACAGAGGCAACGAATGACTAGTCAAGAAAGAATTGCTACTTAATTATGCTAATTAAAAATACAAAACTTAATCATCTTGTGTCCATTGACTTTTGACCCACTCCTTTATATCATTTATTACTGGTAAATCAGGCACTTCATTTTCGTTCTGAATTTGGATGTCAGGAACATCGTCTTCTTCCATCCATAAAGCATCGTCATCATTTATTAAACAGAGAATCTCTCGGACACCTCTAGCCGCAATTTTTTGAGGACGAATTTTCGCGATAGGTAATAGCTCTTGTTTTTTATGTGATTGTTTGTGTTGATTGGTGGTTTGAAAAAATATAGGCCACATTTGCTATACGATCTTTTAAATAAGTATGACTCGACACTAGGGCAATAACCATCATATGGAACTTGTTTCAGATGGGATGATGCTTGGAGATTTAATAATATCTGTGGTAATAATGGAGCAAACTTTCCGTCGTTGTCTTTTGAAATGTGATGTCATAAAGCTTTTGAACCCCCCTGTCCCTTGTCACACAATGTCACTTCGGAATGATACCCTCAAAGGTGTGACGTAATTTATGTATGGCCCCTTATAAATCCTACAAAAAGTGTAAATTTTAAGTGAAAAATGTGCATTAAGTGTGTTAAATGTAGTAAAATAGCTTGTTGAAATATTCGAATTTTTGAACGATTGTCGTTTTTTTATATTTTGTAAGCAATTCAAACGTGAAAAAGTTAAAAATAAATGAATTTTGTATAAATTTCGTAAATATTATGAAACAAATTCAACAAATATTTTAATTTTTATTTGTAGTTATGTTTTTTTTTTGAAAATTTAATATTTGTTGTCGACATATATATTTTGATTCAAGTGTAATTACACCTCTAAATAATGAAATGTAATAGATTTTTGTGACTTACACTTACAGAATTGCAAAATCGTCTCAGGTAACAAAAATTGTCTCTACAGAATTGCTCGGTTAGAATAGCATCCCCGATTTCGATGGTTAAAATGGGTATGTACGAATAGAAAAGGTCCTTAAAATAAAAAACAAAAATTATATATAAATGGTTGCCAGGGACTTAAGGGTTTTGGGATATTCGCATTCGAAGTCTCTAGAGACAATTTTTGAGACTTGAGGTGGTTTTGCTATTCTGTAAGTGTAAGTCACAAAATGTATTACATTTCATTATTCAGAGATGTTTTTACACTTGAATGAAAACAAAAATGTCGATAACAAATATTAAATTTTCTATAACATAGTCATAAAACATAATTATCAATAAAAATAAAAATATATGTTGACTTTGTTTCATAATATTTACGAAATTTATGTAAAATTTATTTATTTTTAACGTTTTCGTGTGTGAGTTGCTTACAAACTATAAAAAACCGACAATCGATTAATATCTACTTGTATGATGACGGAAATCCACTGTTGAAAAGATATTTGCTAAGCTGGAAACAGGCGAAATGAGCAGCGAAGACAATGATGCCTTAAAGAGGCGAAAACTCTGTTCAAAGTGGGTGCCTCGCAAGTTCATAATGCAACAAAACAATGAATAACTGATTCTGAGAAGTGTTTGAGTGTTCTTTAATTGTAATAAAACCGAACGTCGGTGTGTGTTTATAGAAACATAGCTCCATCATTTTCCACTGGAGTTCAATCACACATGCACATTATGAACCGGTTCTCAGGCGAGGAAAGAGGAAAAAGTCGACTGGAAAGCTTATGATATCATTCTTTTGGGATGCGCGTGGTATAATACAACTTAATGACTGTTTAAAACTGTACGCAAATGTTGTGTTAAATTTTCCAATTTTCAGCCGATGATGAAAGAGATAAATGGTATCCTATCCTTACCTAAGCTACCTCTCCACCAATTTTCAGCCAAATCGGTTCAGCCGTTCTTGAGTTATAAATGATGTAACTAACAACAACTTTCTTTTATATATATACATAGGTATTAAAAATGGCATACAAGAGTTCTTTTTAATTTTGTGACCTGCTAACTATCAGGTCTTACATTTGAGGCAATATTTTCAGACTAATAGCACAGCCAGTGAAAAACGTAAAGTAGTGGCCCGAGTCGGCAGGCACGACCTATCTTATGGGCGCGCAATGTAACTGAACAGTGAAAAACGCTACTACTTCTCTCTTTGACGTGGGATGACGTGAGAATTCACGACATTTGGATTTTTGCCGCGGCAAACGTGGCAGCTGATTGCTCTCTCACAACGCAGGGTTGCCAATATCTAGATACTGCAGTAATTATCAACTTTTATAATTCAATCTGTTCAATATGTTTGAAATTTTCTTAAAATAACTCAAAATCAGAGTCGAATGCTCTTATTTATAAATATGTAAACTATTTTTAATAGTTTGTTTTCAGTTTTGATATTTCATATTGTAAAAAATTGTAATTGAAAACAAAGATGTGCTCAAAACTATATATGCGTATTGGGCAATGGCAACATTGTTCAAATGAAAACAAAGCAAAGGTGGCTGATTTCTGCGTTTTTACCACGTTTTTCACTGTTCACACATTTTGCCGATGAGGAAGGAAAAGGAAGGGAGGTAGTAGCGTTTTTCAGTAGTTGTGCTATAATAGTATGTTTACATATGAACTTACAGCCCTATTCTGAAAAAAAATATTTGAGAGATTTCTTGTGAGGCATAATTTGTGAGGCTATTTTTGCTCAAACCTCATAAGAAAAAAGCTTAAAAAAGTCACCACGTGAGGTAAAAAGCTTTTTGCTGTCAAAAAGATTACACATACACCTCGAAAAAGTAAATTTTTTAATTTACTTTTCAGAGAGTGTGATAAAAAATTCGAAACGAAGCAAGCAGCGTTTTTTACGATGTTGCAAAAACACTTACTTTCTTGTTTATCGCGTCTTTTTAGTAAACACAGAAACTGCTAATGAAATAGAAATTTTGTCAGACACTTCAGATGGAGAAGAAGTCAGCCAGGAACCCAAAGTGACATATGGGGAAGCATTTCAAAGCGTAAACAACTTGATCCACTGGTTTAAAAATGAAAACGATGCAAATCAGGTGTCAGACTTTTTGAATTGTCGTACAAAAATGGTCAGAAAATATAATGCAAAAGAAAAAAAACAAAAGAATATTCAAGATTTTTTCTCTTCATAGTAAATACATATGTATGTATGAAAATGTAAATATGTTTTTCATGTAAATCCATATGTTTTATTGAAGCAAATAAATGAATGAATTTTTTAAGTTTAAAAATGCATTTAATATTATAAAAACAGATAATTTATGTATATATTTGGAAAAGTAAATTATTCGAAAAAGTAAATTACCCAAAATACCAATCGATTTACTTTTCGAGAGTATACTGTATACAATAATTTTATATATTCCTAGGCATACAAAAACGGAGAGAACAACTCAGGAGCAGCTGCAACATTACATAATGTTTTGCAAGCAGCATCCTGAGTTGCAACGCGGGAAGCTAACTCCGACCAACCCTCAAGGGCTGCAAATACTTTGGTCGGAGTTAGCAGACAATTTAAATGCCTTAAGAGGCCCAACTCGGTCGGCAGCCAAGTGGAAGGAGGTAAGTTAATAAATGCTTGTGTTTGTGTCACATTATTAAAATACATACATATATTTCCATAGTCATTAATGCATTGGAAACACCAGTTGCGATCGCGAGCGCGCAAACTGAAAACACATGCGCAAGCGACTGGTGGAGGCCCTCCGATAAGTGGAATGACTCCATTCGAGGAGCAAGCCATAACAACATTTGGGGCAGCAGCGGTAGATGGATTGCTGGGTGTTGCGACTTTGGGTCATCAGGTAATATTTTAATTTAATATTTGTCGGACTATTTATTTTTTTTTAATTACATGAGGCAATAATTGGTCCGTTTTATACTTACAGGTTTTGCCGTTGTATATAAATACACTTGAAGCTCCAGCTTCCTCGCCAACACCAACAGTCGCATCGCCTGCTCCAGCACCCTCACTAGCAGTCGCATCGCCTGCTTTAGCGCCAACACCAACAGTCGCATAGCCTGTTCCAGCATCTTCACTAGCAGTCACATCGCCTGCTCCAGCTTTTCCTGCTTTATCAATAAATTTTTCTTCCTCGCCATCACCTCATTTTTCTTCTTCACCATCACCTCCATCTTCTTTCTTATTTCCTCCCATATTATCTTCTTCTATGCCATCGCCTTCTTATATCCCTCCCGAAAAATTGACTGCAGCGAAGATGCTTGGAACAGTGCTAAAGAAAATGGAGGACAGAGAAAAGCGAGAGGAGGAGGCCATTGCTCTACAAAGGCAAATTGTAGAGCAAAATGCGCAGATGACAGGGGTGCTGACTCAAATGACACAGGCACTAACCTCCCTGTCAGAGGTTATGGCTAAGTTGTCCCAAAAATTGGATAAATAATAATAAAAATGTAAAAAATGAAATAGAAATGTAAAAAATGAAATAAAAATGTAAAAAATGAAATAAAAATGTAAAAAATGAAATAAAAATGTAAAAAAATTAAATAAAATAAAATGAATTATTTAAACATATGTAGATGTCTTTTTATTCATTCTTAGAGGAAGTAAAATGTACAGAGACAGTAAGTAACTTACATATATGTATATATATTTATATATATATATTTATAGTACATAACGCCACTGGAAATATATACATACATTAGGGCGATTCAAAAAAAAATTTTTTTGTTTTTTTCGATTGGTACTCGGAAAAATGGGTTCCTAGACACCTCTAAGAAATCTTCTCCAAATATGAGTTTTTAATTGTAACGGGAAGGTCCTCCGCCTAACGGTTTTCTATTTTTTCTTATTATCAGATAGAAAAATTTATATCTCGCTTCCAACTACTTGAAAAAATATCTTGTTAATTAGGTTTTGTAGGAAATTGAATGCTCTAAAATATGGTCTCTTATGAATTTTTCGTAAACCCAACCGTTTAAAAGATATTAACAGTTAAAGTTTGATTATTTTTGGTAAAATTTTTTATTTCTTATAAATTTTATAACTCAATGAAAAAAAATTATTATGAATAGGTTTTTGGAGAGGATTTATTAGAGGTGTCTAGGAACCTATTTTTCAGAGTACCAAACGAAAAAAAAAATTTTTTTTTGATCCACCCTAATATGCATTGATGTTTGACGATGAATATCTCGTAAACGCTTAACTTAATCGAAAAATCATAGTAGACCATTTTTATAGAGCAGTAAATTTCCTACAAAACTATGTGTTTCATCATTCATAATAATTTTTTTTCATTGAGTTATAAAAATAATAAGAAATAAAGAATTTTTCCAAAAATAGTCAAATTTCAACCGTTAATATCTTTTAAACGGTTGTGTTTACGAAAAAATCATAAGAGACCATATTTTAGAGCATTCAATTTCCTACAAAACCTAATTAACAAGATATTTTTTCAAGTAGTTGGAAGCGAGATATAAATTTTTCTATCTGATAATAAGAAAAAATAGAAAACCGTTAGGCGGAGGACCTTCCCGTTACAATTAAAAACTCATATTTGGAGAAGATTTCTTAGAGGTGTCTAGGAACCCATTTTTCCGAGTACCAATCGAAAAAAAAAATTTTTTTTTTTTTTGAATCACCCTAACATACATATTTATATTATAAAGACATAATGTAACGTTCTCTTACTCTAGCACCCTCCCTAAAATTGGAGTTTTCGAAAACAATTTCGGTGTCTTGTGATTCTTCTAAAACTTCTTCGAAGCCAAGGTCTGCAGCCACACCATGCTTCAGTAATATGTTGTGAAGAATTGTACACGCGTAAATAATCAAAGGCGCTTTTTCAGGGCTGTAATGAAGAATGCGGTGTTTTGAGAGGCACCGGAATCGTGACTTCAAAACACCAAAGGCCCTTTCAATGGTATTACGTGCTTTGGCGTGCAACTTATTGTAACGCACTTCCCTTGCGTTTGAAGGTTCAGCGACTGGCGTTAACACCCATGGCTCCAATGGATATCCTTGGTCGCCTAACAACCACGAATCACTTTGCGTGTTATAGGTATTTGTGAGGTGCATACATGTTGGGGATGTGGTCTAAATACCAGAATCATGGCAAGACCCGGGATATCTCGCGTTGACAGCGGTGAACAGAAGTCGATGATCACAAACCTGCCAAAAATGCAAATATATACATATGTATTAATAGAAAGATTGGTAAATAGTTTGTATAATATAGAACATTACGTACTGCTTCTACATTAAGGCTGTAAAATCCTTTCCGGTTCATAAAAAGTGAGAGAGGAGTAGTGGCGTCTGTGCTTGAGGGTGAAACAATCCCAATATGGGTACAATCGATTGCGCCGATGGTGCCCTTGATCCCAAATTTCGTGTAAAATCTGTAAGAAAAAATTTATTTATTTATTTATATTTATTTTTATTTATTTATCTTACCCCTTCTTTGCATCTGACACATCCTGCGCGCTTGAAGGGAAATAAATTTCACTTCCCTTAACATCAACAATTAGTTTTGAAATAAAGTGCAGAGCTCTTGATACTGAGGATTGGCTCATAGAGAGCATATAATTATTACCAACGCATTTTTGATAAGAGCCATGCCCGTAAAAATATAAACTCGTCAGGAAACGCAGATCAAAAGGAATATTTGACTTCTGCACATCATGCGGCTCCAATTCACTTATCAGCAATTTACATAGCGATTTTGGGAATCGAAATGTGTTAATAAATGCAGTGTCTTGCATAGTAAAGGGATCGCTTTTGTCTCGCAAACCCTTTAAAATTTTTCTCCTACCTCCCGATTCCTCCTCCTCAACAATTGCCGCATATACAAATAAGAGTTCCTCCATGCTAATAACACTCAATTCTCAATATTTTAAAAAATGTCAAATATGCAAAACAAAACAAACATAGATGTTTTGTATTATGATGCCTGCTTTCACACGTCACAGATATTTGTGAGAATAGTGAGCATTTGAGCTTTTGAATTTTCGCCAGAATAAGGTAACCCTCACTACAGTGAGAAACATCACTGTAGTGAGGTTGGTGACTTTTGTGAGGGCATGAGGGCATCAATAATCTACCCGTTTACATAGGCAAATGAGATTATCAACTGTCAAATTTGTTGTATTTGTATTCTTCTTGGTGAATTGTAAAGTTTCGTGAATCAATATTTTTACTCGTGAACTAAAAAAGAAAAAATAATAAAAATTAAAGATATGGAAGAAAAACAAAAGAACGCGATTGTATACTTGATTATGCAGATTGCTGCCAGTAATAAGAAGTTGGCAGAAATACGGAAAAGACGACAACTTAGATTGGAAAAAATATTAACTGAGATAAAAATGCAAAATTCTTTATTGGTTTTTGTAATAAATAACAATAGTCCAAAACGTTTGTGGAAACACGTAAGCAATTACATCATTTTATAAAATTCCCACTTGACGTTGTATTGTAGGAAAGGCACGGGAATTTTTGGGAGCTCGACGTTGCTTTCAATAGTGACCAATTCTTCAAAGAGAGCTTCAGAATGAGTCGGGAATCATTCGAAAATTGTATGTAATGAGCTAACAAACATTGGCAAACGTGATACTACATACAGGCAATGTATTCCATTAGAAAAAAGATTAGCTATCGCTTTGTATGCCCTTGGTTCTTCTGCTGAATACAGAACAGTTGGAAGACTATTCGGGGTTTCCAAAGCGTCTGCATGTTTTATCCTTACAGACTTTTGCAGAGCGGTGTGGGACATACTATCGCCTAAATATTTAGCCAGCTCATTTCTTAGAAAAATTGGATTTCCCCAATGTCTGGGCGCAGCAGGTAAGTTTATGAATTTGAAATATTTTACCCATAACATGCAAATAAAATTTATTTCAGATGGATGTCATATTGAGATTAGGCCCTCCGCATCTGATGCTGTTGACTATTTCAACTACAAAGGTTGGTACTCAATGGTTTTACTAGCCCTCGTAGACTACAGGTAAGTTAACAATATGCATGTTTTGGAAAATACTTAAAACATTTTTTTTAGATATAGGTTTATGTACATTAATGTTGGAGCACCTTGTCGTTGCAATGGTTCCCAAATATTTGAAAAATGCGACTTGAAAAGAATTTTGCAAAACCCTCTGCTTAAAGAGAATGCGGAAAAACTTTGTGACACTAATGTCCCAATTGTAGTTCTTGGACACTCGGCGTTTCGCTTTACTCCGTTACTAATGAAGCCCTATCCCTATAACCAAGCCGCTTAGGATCACGAGAATATTTTCAATTACCACTTATCTAAATCTCGAAGGGTTGTGGAGAACGCTTTTGGCCACCTGAAGGCAAGGTTTAGAAGGATAGGGAATTGACAACGATATTAAAAACGCTATATTAATAATAAAATGTTCTTTCGTCTTGCTCAATTTTGTAAACGAAATGAATGATAGCATAAACAAGAAATGGTTGCAAATGCAAACTAATATATATATATATATATATAATAAAAATATATATATATATAATATAAAAATATTCTCCTGGACTAGATATATGCTTCGTGGTGCAAAACGTAGTTCTCATGTTTTCAAGGATATGTTGTTATATCCCTTCTTCTTCTTTACTAGCGTGGACACCGCTTACGCGATTATAGCCGAGTCAACAACAGCGCGCCAGTCGTTTCTTCTCTTCGCTACGTGGCGCCAATTGGATATTCCAAGCGAGGCCAGGTCCTTCTCCACTTGGTCCTTCCACCGGAGTGGAGGTCTTCCTCTTCCTCTGCTTCCCGCGGCGGGTACTGCGTCGGATACTTTCAGAGCTGGAGTGTTTTCGTCCATTCGAACAACGTGACCTAGCCAGCGTAGCCGCTGTCTTTTAATTCGCTGAAGTAAGTCAATGTCGTCGTATATCTCGTACAGCTCATCGTTCCATCGAATGCGATCGCAGAACTTTTCTCTCGAAAACTCGTAACGTCGACTCATCGGTTGTTGTCATCGTCCAAGCCTCTGCACCATAGAGCAGGACGGGTATTATGAGTGACTTATAGAGTTTGGTTTTTGTTCGTCAAGAGAGGACTTTGCTTCTCAATTGCCTACTCAGTCCGAAGTAGCACCTGTTGGCAAGAGTAATCCTGCGTTGGATATCCAGGCTGACATTGTTGGTGGTGTTTACGCTGGTTCCAAGATAGACGAAATTATCTACAACTTCGAAGTTATGACTGTCAACAGTGACGTGAGTGCCAAGTCGCGAGTGCGACGACTGTTTGTTTGATGACAGGAGATATTTCGTCTTGCCCTCGTTCACTGCCAGACCCACTTGTTTTGCTTCCTTATTCAGTCTGGAGAAAGCAGAACTAACGGCGCGGGTGTTGAGACCGATGATATCAACATCATCGGCATACGCCAGCAACTGTACACTCTTATAAAAGATTGTACCTGCTCGGTTAAGTTCTGCAGCTCGAACTATTTTCTCCAGCAGCAGATTGACGAAATCGCACGATAGGGAGTCGCCTTGTCTGAAACCTCGTTTGGTATCGGACGTCTGGAGAGGTCCTTCCCGATCCTGACGGACTTTTTGGTGTTGCTCAACGTCAGTTTACACAGTCGTATTTGTTTTGCGGGGAAACCAAATTCAGACATCGCGGCATAAAGGCAGCTCCTTTTCGTGCTGTCGAAAGCAGCTTTGAAATCAACGAATAGGTGGTGAGTGTCGATTCTCCTTTCACGGGTTTTTACCAAAATTTGGCGCATGGTGAATATCTGGTCGATTGTTGATTTACCAGGTCTGAAGCCACACTGATAAGGTCCAATCAGTTTGTTGACGGTGGGCTTTAATCTTTCACACAATACGCTCGACAGAACCTTATATGCGATGTTGAGGAGGCTTATCCCACGGTAGTTGGCGCAGATTGTGGGGTCTCCTTTTTTATGGATTGGACATAGCACACTTAAATTCCAATCGTTGGGCATACTTTCGTCCGACCATATTTTGCAAAGAAGCTGATGCATGCTCCTTATCAGTTCTTCGCCGCCATGTTTCAATAGCTCGGCCGGCAATCCGTCGGCCCCTGCCGCTTTGTTGTTCTTCAGGCGAGCAACTGCTATTCGAACTTCTTCATGGTCGGGTAATGGAACGTCTGCTCCATCGTCATCGATTGGGGAATCGGGTTCGCTTTCTCCTGGTGTTGTGTGTTCACTGCCATTTAGCAGTCTGGAGAAGTGTTCCCTCCATAATCTAAGTATGCTCTGGGCATCGGTGGCTAGATCACCTTTGGGGGTTCTACAGGAGTATGCTCCGGTCTTGAAACCTTCTGTAAGCCGCCGCATTTTTTCGTAGAATTTTCGAGCATTACCCCTGTCGGCCAGCTTATCAAGCTGTTCATACTCACGCATTTCGGCCTCTTTCTTCTTCTGTCTGCAAATGCGTCTCGCTTCCCTCTTCAACTCTCGGTATCTATCCCATCCCGCACGTGTTGTGGTCGATCGTAACGTTGCGAGGTAGGCAGCCTGTTATCTCTCCGCTGCGACACGGCACTCCTCGTCGTACCAGCTGTTCTTTTGCACTTTCCGAAAACCAGCTGCAACCGCTGTACGTAAGGAGTTTGAAATGCCGTCACACAGTTCCCTTATACCGAGTTGTTGACGAGTGCTCTCAGAGAGCAGGAGTGCAAGCCGAGTAGAGGATCGTTCGGCTGTCTGTTGTGATTGCAGCTTCCCGACGTCGAACCTTCCTTGTGTTTGTTGGCGTGCGTTTTTTGCTGCACAGCGGCGGGTGCGAATTTTGGCGGCAACAATATAGTGGTCCGAGTCGATGTTAGGACCTCGGAGCGCACGAACATCTAAAACACTGGAGACGTGTCTTCCGTCTATCACAACATGATCGATCTGGTTGGTGGTTTTTCGATCCGGAGACAGCCAGGTAGCTTGATGTATCTTCTTATGCTGGAATCTAGTACTACAGATAACCATATTTCGGGCCCCGGCGAAGTCGATCAGCCTCAACCCATTTGGGGATGTTTCGTCGTGGAGGCTGAATTTACCGACTGTAGTGCCAAAGATACCTTCTTTGCCCACCTTGGCGTTGAAGTCGCCAAGCACGATTTTGACATCGTGGCGGGGGCATCTCTCATAAGTGCGCTCCAAGCACTCATAAAAGGCATCTTTGGTCACATCGTCCTTCTCTTCCGTCGGGGCGTGGGCGCAAGTCAGCGATATGTTTAAGAACCTCGCTTTGATGCGGATTTTGGCTAGACGTTCATTCACCGCAGTGAATGGTAGTACTCGGCGACGGAGTCTCTCTCCCACCACGAATCCCACACCAAACTTGCGCTCCTTTATATGGCCACTGTAGTAAATGTCACAAGGACCTACTTGTCTCTGTCCTTGTCCCGTCCATCGCATTTCTTGGACGGCGGTGATGTCAGCCTTTATTTTCACGAGGACATCAACCAGCTGGGCAGCGGCACCTTCCCAATTAAGGGACCGGACATTCCAGGTGCATGCCCTCAATTCGTAGTCCTTATTTCGTTTGCCATGGTCATCATCAAAAGGGGGGTCACTCATCCGAGGCTTGTTGTTCCTTTTCATTGGGGGTGTTTTTTTACGTGTCGGGTCCCAAACCCAGCGCACAACCCTATGCAGGGGATGTTTCGCCTTCTCACGTTAGCTCGCCTTCAAACGGATGTTCTGAGGCTACCCAGAGGATACTTGGTCAAAGACCGGAAGTCGTGAGCTGCTTGAGTCATATGCAAAAGAATCGTTTCTGGCCACTCCCAAGTGAATGGCGATCAGAGAACTTTCCTCACTTGCGTGAGGACTCCATCCTCCATGTTGTTATATGCTTTCCTTAAATGCTTCTAAGAATTTTTCGAGGATGTCATTTCTTTTTCTTTCAATTTGATGGGCCTCCCTGCCATCCTCTTTAATTGCTTCAATTTCCGCCACAATTTTTCTATTTGAAGCCCGGAATTCCTCCAAACATTCATTTTGAATATTATTTGAAATATGTTTTTTTCTTTTTCCTCGTCTACAAACGGCAATTCTTCTTGGGAATCCAGCGTAATGGAAGAGCTGTTAAGGAGTGATGCACAGTCTACAACTTCGTGAATTGTAATAAATTAGTTTATAATAGTTTATTAATATAAACTTTTCAAATTTCTGTTTTGTTTTACTAACCTGTGCTCTTCTCCACCAATGTTTCCAAATTGAAGCTTTTATAGCTCCCGAGGATACCATTTATTTTATAGATTTCCTCTCATCTCTGTAAAATTTTATGATTAAATGCACATGCATATTAAATAAACTTACCTGTATTTATTTGTCGAATTATGTATTTTCACACGAATTTCATTCGCGGAATATACATGCCCCTTTGTGGGCATTTCTACAGACATATCCTCTAAACGTGAGAATTACGTTTTACACCACGAAGCTGTGGCAACTTGTCCTCCCACAAGCATAGAAGAAGTTCAACTTCCTCTTTATCCCACCTTGATCTCTTTTTCCTGAAAAATTAACAAATTTACATATATTTTAAATAATAATTTTATTAAAAAAAAGTTTACTAACCTCTTTCTTTTTAGTTTTGTGAGCTGCTAACTATCAGGTCTCAAATTTGAAGCAATATTTTGAGACTAACGACTGTTTAGTGAATAGTAACTAGTCACAAATTGAGACTGTACCTCAAAATATCTCAAAAAGAGACTAGAGACAGGTTACAGAATCCTGCTATTAATGGGAATTAGCGTAAGTAAGAAAGTGAAAAACTATCGAAATACTTTTATGTTAAAAGCGCAAACAGGGAACAACGTAAACCCGTAACCCGTGTCAACTGATACGATCTATCTTATGGCAGCGCAATGTAAGTGATCAGCCAACACCGCTTCTCCCTTCCGTAGATTTCCACGGCATTCGGATTTTTGCCGTCAAAACGTGTCAGCTGATTGCTCTCCCACAACGTAGGGTTGCCAATCTCGATATACTGTATTAATTATAAAAATTGTCTTCAATATGTTTGTAATTTTCTTAAACTAACTCAAAATCAGAGTCGAAAGCTATTATTAATAAAGATATAAATTATTTTTAACAGTTTGTTTTCAGTTTTGATATTTTATATTATGAAAAATTGTAATTGTAAACTTAGATGTGTACAAAACTGTATATGTGTATTGAGCAATGGCAACATTGTTCAAATGAAAACAAAACAAGATGACAGCTTTCTGTGTTTTTACCACGGGCTCAAATTTTGACACATTATGCTCATTAAGGAAGGCAACTGAGGAAGCGAGTAGCGTTTTTCGCTGATCACGCTATAAAAGAGAAAAGTCGATACACAATTTTTCAAAAAGAAGAATCCATAACAGAAGCAGCAAAAAACGCAATTTTGTGCTTAATTTTGACGTTTCAACTGGTAAGCTTTTGTTTGATAAATGTTTTAATTATGAATAATTTTTTAAATGAACCTATGATAGAAAAAAGCCGAAAGTTTTTTAAATAAAACTGCGTACACTGATAATTTCTTTGGAGATTGCACCTTTGCCTGCGAATATACCGCACCGTATATTCCCCGGATTATTAGCCGGCCACAACAACAACAACAATATAAATCGTGATAGATTTTATGCAGATATCACTGTTAGATAAACAAGTTTTCTTTATAAGAAATTGATCTATAAATTGTAATTTTGTTTAGTATGCTTCGTTTACGAAATACTTCTTTTATTGGTGCCACAAAACAAAACTCACAGAACCTTAGGATGATGAAGCTCCACAGCTCTTAGAGAACTCCTATGCATAGGAGAATGGTGAGGCAAAAAACACCAAAATACTGATAACAGAACATCGAGAAAAAATTATTGAAGTAAGTTTATTAAAAACGACTGGACATGGCCGTTATATCACCTGTTGTTTAAGATTAATGAAATAATGAAATTAGTTTTTTTTTACAGTTGCAGCTGTTTGGTGGTTATACGTTTAATCAAACCGCTGCCTTTGAAATTATGCAAGATGAAAGACAAACTTTGCTGTATTGCCTATGACATCGAGATGGAACAGCGAGTTGTATTGGAAACAACTGTGCTTATCACCAATTGTTTTCAACTAACGAATTTTACAAATATAATATTTTTTTCTTTGCTACAGTTACCCGATGTTTGTGTGATAAAGGTTTTGAGGCGCTAGTCTAACTGCTATTAATAAACGTTTAAGGACAAGACATCACTAGGCATCTAGTGATACGTGTGCTCAAGAATGATGTGGTAAATTAAGGGTAAGTAATGAAAAAATGTAACAGAGGAAAAAATATTCTAATTTTCAGAAATTTAAAATTAATCTTGATTCCCTACAACGAAAAGATATGGTCTTTATCGGCGAAGTTATTTTGGCTGAGATGGCAAAGTATTGCGGTGGTTTTTGGATGTGTGTGAAACAAGAAAAGTAAGAAAAGAGTTACAGAACAACGAACATACAGTAGTAGCAAGGGCCAAAAGTTTTGAAAAGAAATTTAATATTGTTATTGTGTCAGGTATAGGTTCTTCGTTTTTTTCTGTTTATACATATAATATATATTTGAGTTAAAAACGATAAGGCAGTTAATAACAGTCCGTATTAACAACTCGTAACAAACATGCTAACATGATTAACCTATTCGTTAAAAAATAAATATGTTATAGGTAACACATAAATAACCTTTTCCCTAACAAAAGTATTTGTTCAGCGTTTGAAAAGCTGATACTCTCGTAGTATTTCTTTTTGCTATTGCTCTCTCAATGTAAAAGTATGTGCTCTTCTCTGCTCGGAGTCTTGTTAGGTAAAAAACTATAGCTGTAGCAATAGCCAAAAAAGAAGAGCTTTGCTCTGGCGTAGCGGTAGCAAAAAATTGGGAGCGATATGAGAGTAGAGCTAATTAAAATTTTCATGTGCTACAAAAATATATGTGAACAGAGGGATTTGTTGCCACCGTTTAATACCGCTAATAAAAAATGTAAAACAGAGAAAACTAAAGAAAATGCGAAATTGAAATATATTTCATGAAACGTTTTGCAATGTGATACATAGTAATATTAATTTTCAATTACCAATGATTAAAAACACGTAAAAAAATGTAGGCTTAATTCACCTTATTAAGTACTGAAAAGTTCAAAAGTCAGTTATTATAATATATTATAAAAAAAGATTTAAATAATTTCGCGGTATATTAGAAGTCCAATATAAAATAATTTTTAATTGTAATAATTGTTGGGTATTTTAATTTAAATGCCTAAAAATTATTATTTTGCCCGATCAATGGAAAATTATATAAAAAACGCTTATTTTGCTCTCACACTGGAATAAGTTGGACATTTCTTTATTCCTGCTTCATCACCAGTCACAAACACGCAAAACTCTGTTATTTATATTGCGTTCAAACAGCATTTAAGCATTTTCATATGGCTGCTTCTGCGACGCTCAGAGATTCTGTGAGGGTTTTTTAGGTTTGTAGTCATCTTTATCGAGTAAGGCCGCCCAGGACGTTCTTAATCTATTAATTCAACATCTCAACTTCAAAATCGTACACACCACTTTTAGCCCGCAAGCTCAGGTGGTGCATGCCATTGTAGAAACATACAAGTAACAAAGGAATTATATGGTCGTCAACAGCTGAGATCACTTGATCTAAATAGTTGATTTTTCGGCACAGAGATTTAAATAAAAATACTTAAAAATAGTAAAGAGGTTGCAGTATAGGCGCGTTAGCAATATTTTTTTGGGTGTTAGGTTCCCCAAGAGGTCAAATATAAAATATACAATACTAAACAAAACTATTTGTAATAATTTAAACAAAAATAGATAGATTCTTCAAATATTTTTAATAAAATAGAAAATATTTACCAATATTTTGATACAATAAATAAAATTTTAATAAAAACTAGGTAAATTTAATCTTTATGAATTTTAGTAATCGAAATGTATTTGAAAATTTAACTATAATGTAATTAAAATAATAAATTGGATACCATAACACGGCAACACACTCGTTCCTTTTCTAAGACATTTGGCCGTTTTAGAAGTAGAATATTTAGGAAGTCCAAACGAACTGCCTGGGCTTTTGCCCTGAGTCTTCCCTCGTTCTATTGCATTCTTAATGTAATTTCTTTCATTCTACAAGCTTTCGCCTGTGTATGTATGGGTGAAAATGATAGGATTTATTACTTGTAGGTTTATACAATGGTGCATGCTCACCATAAACTTCCACCAAATTAGATGTCTTTCGGCTCAAATATGTTTATTTGAGACACGTATACATATACAAGTACTTATATATACGCATGCACTCAATGAATGAAATATTTCCAGCTCAATAAGGTTTTTACTTTTCCCCACCAGCGCACATAGGAGCATTTGGTCTCAAAAACCGGACAAAATTATTTAAAGTAATTTTATGAGTGAAAATGCATGATTAAATATAATAATGCAATATATTAAAATAAAACAAGTAAGGAAGTGTGCAACCGAACATTTTATATTGAATATATTTGAGAAGGGGGTAGTGCCGACCAGATTTGATTTATTTTTGCCCATCCGGAAAGTATTTACCCGATTCAACCCATTTTTCACACAATGAAATACTATTGTCAGAAAATGATTCTGCGTGAATTTCAATTTTATATCTCACAAATTGAACGATATTTTCGGTCAAAAGTCAACTACTGGTATCGGCTTCACATATTCGGTACCAAGGGCTTGAACAGTTTTGGATGGATTGAGACATTTATTGGTCAAAAGGTAGCTTACTTTAAGGAAATTATTACCGCAAAATTGTATTCCGTTATATTAATTAATTCTTTATTTATGTATTGGAAAGTGAAAGAATCAAATGGAATTTTAAATTGTGTTAGATGGGAAGTAGGCGTGATTGTAGTCCGATTTCGCTCAGGACACAGGAAGATGAAAATAATGTTATGTTCCAAATTTTGTCGAAATTGGTCAATCGGGTCCCGAGATATGGGATTAAATTTTAAAAATTAATACTGTAACTACTAATAATATTACTATTTATTTTCACCAACTTGTTGTGCCTCCTCTTTCAATACAACTATGTCGTTTGAATAAGGAAATGTCGGATGATGATTAATCTTGCTTTGAAGTAGATAAATTCCGGCACCCTCAGTGTTGAGAAACCCTCCCGCGACTTTAATGATTACATGTATGTATGTGTGAAATAATAATACGTAATTTAAATATTAACAAATTGTTGTTAGCTTATATTCTCCCATTTTATTGCAAACTTTATCAATATATTCGTCAAGTGTCTTATCAGCTTCAGGAATTGGCAAATCACTTACTTTTTTCACCCATTCCGTCAACGGACTCGTCACAAAGTCCTGAGTATTTATGCCATTCGTACCCATTAATGTCTTAAAAGTCTCCGCGTTGGTGAGCTAAAGGGAAATACTTAAAAATATGTTAACCAATTTTCGGGAACATTACACTTACAGCAGCTAATTGCGCATCCGTAAATGCTATAGAAAATGCTACAAAAAGTTGTTCCGTTTGTTGTTCAAAGTGGTCCCCCAACATTTTGTGATATATAGTACATATGTATGTATATTTTGTTCTGTATTCACTAAAAGTGATTGGAAGGATTATGACTGGAGAAAATATTCTTTGTTTATACATGTAAGTCTATTAAACGAACAATTAACTTTATTGTACCAGTTCCAGGTTAATGCATTTTTCTGAAAATATCGAAAATGTTGAAAAAAGTTCAAGTTATTTATTTACACCTACCTACACCACCCTATGTTTCATTCGATGTATTTATTGGGTGAGTGTCGTATGCGTGAAAAAGCAATATAGGTTCTTGTTCACTTTTAACTCTCTCCATGTTTTCACGTAATTATTTTGTTGCCTCGTCCTTTCGAGTATGACCTCCGTCTACTGGTTGATCACTAAAAGATAGCACAAGGTATGTAAGTTAATAATATACATTACACAAATATTTTTAGAATCTCCTCTGGCGCTTCTTCTGGTAACTTTTATAAAAACTCTATTCATCATGAGGTTAACAGCCTCATCCGTGGATCTTCATTGCTCCGCCAAGAATTTCTTATTTACCCCAATACAGTTCTGACACTGCTTCTCTACCTTTTCTTCATCCACTTCCATCTCTGCACTCTTTCTGCTGTCGTAGTCCAAGCCAGACTTAAATCTCCGCTCCTGCTGTCTAGTTGTGGAGTCTAATCGCATTTAAACGTCGAATTTAATAACGCTATTGACACCATTTTACTTTCCGATTCTTTGGCGCCGCTTTGAAGGTACCGTTGGGAAGAGGAAGTCCTCCTGATTAAAAAATATGTGAAGTTATAGGTACCTTAAACGCTTAGTTTACGAGATATTCGACTTTAAAGTTCAAACATTCTCAAAATTCGAACATTTCAACAAGCTATATCACTACATTTAACTCTTGTTATACAAATTTTTTTATTTCAAATTCATTTAATTAAACATGTAAACATTTAAAGAAATTCACAATTTACCCTTTTTGAAAGTTTTATATGCAAGAAATCTATATTTTAAAAATCACTTTTTACACTTGTAGTGAGCACCATTTATGTGCTAACAATTATGAGGAAATGGAACGCTGCCATACGATAATAAGCAAATATAAGCAATTCGTTGAATTTCTCTATTTTCATATAGTTTCTCTTTCTTTATTTAGCAATCTTAGTTCTAATAAAAACAAGTGTGTCTATAAATTATATTTCAAATTAAAATGAGTATAAACAATCCATTCCATGCGTATGGATATTTTCTTACTTAAATTTAATACAACTAAGTAATATTAAATAATAATATTACGTAATAAAATACTTAGATTTTTAAAGAGTACTACGCAAAAGATCTTCAGTCACCCTAGGAATTTGCTCTACCAAGGTTATTTTTTTAAAGGGAGTACTACGAAAAAGTACTTCAGCCACTCCATGTATTGGCTCGACCAGGTTTATTTTTTTAAAGCAACGCAAGAAGGAGTAATATGCGAAAGTACTTCAGTGACCCCAATATGGTATAAATTTTATATTATCATACAGTATTACTTATTTGTGTATATTAACACTAAACCTTCCAGTACAGGTCAAATTAACCGTTTTCAAACTTTTGTACGAGTAAAACTTACATGTTCTTAACCCTTTCAAGACCGCACTTAAACCAACCACCAGAAAAATTTTTTTCTTGATTTTCTGACTTAAAATGGCTCAATTAACTGCCATAAAAAGGTCAATAGCGTGATCCGATCAAAAGATATTAAAAGTTGCTTATAAGCAACTTTAGGCGTTTAGGGCAGTATTTGAGTGATATAAATACATATATGTTTGTTTTGTATTTTAAGTGTGATAAGATAAAAAACAGTTCTTGTGCGTATTGCAGCATAGATGATCTTCAACAACATGACGGCGTTTCGAACTAGACGCTTCTGAGAAAGAAAATGAGTCCAGAGTTGAGACGGTTTCTACATTTTGCATAGAACTAGGGCGTCCCCTCTTCTTTTGAGTAGAACTGGAAACAACCGGCGTAGAGCTTAAGAGCTCAATTGCGATATCCATCTGGAATTTTATAAGTGGCATATGCTTGATGTTTGCATTAATGATTTTGAGATGTCTCCGACACATAAACCAGGAATTGATAACTACTGTGCTTAGGCTCCAATGAATTATTTTCATGTACCACTTATTGGAGCGATATTTCATTTTATACAGCTCCATAAGCATGTTGGCAAGATCAACTCCTCCCATGTGTTTATTATATTTTGAAACAATAGCCGGTCTCGGAACATCAACAATTTTTTTTCTTTTCCATTCAAACGCTTACATGTCTCGATTAGTTTATCTCCCACAAATGTGGACAATAACTGAACTGGCTTATTATCTAGCCAGCGCACTGCAGCAATGCCAAGATTAGATTCACATTTTATTTCATATGATCCCCTGCCAAGCTTTTTCAAATCTGACTCAGACTTTAGTTCACACTTTCCCATTCGACTTTTTCGCACCGTTCCGATGCAAAATATTCCCATTTCTTTTAGAACCACAAGAAGGCTTACTGAAGTGAACCAATTATCAAAATACAGTTTGTGATTTTTAAATTTTGGTACTGCGGATGCTAAGTATAACAACCTTCATATGCTATGACCTGCTCATCAATGCTTTGGTGTTCCTCTTGAGGTAGATTGTTGAATTTTTCTTTGTGCAAGGATAATAGTGGACGAATTTTGTATCATTTGTCATAATTATTAGCGCTTTTAGATGGTTGTTTCGACTTATCAGAAAAATGGATACATTTCTTTATTTTCTCAAATTTATTTCTCGGCATCGAATCTGTTATTGCTATTAATTTGAATTCTTGCGACCATGCCATTCTAAAAACCGGCAACTGGACTACGCCCAAGTAGAACCAAACTCCAAGAAAGCGACGAATATCATCATTTGAGCAATTGACTTCACTACCGGACTCTTGGAGGGAATACATATTGGTCTGTTCCGCAATTGGATTAAAGCATCATCAAAAAAACTGTTGAAATATTGAACCGGCTTATTTACTATTTTAAAGTTTTCTTCTGACTCTTTCCAAGTAACGTCTTGAAAGTCGATTGGTCTTTTTCTCCAGTTCAATTGGGAAACATCAACTTTTTCAATAATAAAGTCATCCATATTTTCTGATCTTTTAAAAATTTCTTGGTTGGCAGTTTTTAGTATACCGATTTCTAATTCTTCATCATTTTCTAAAAATTCTTTTCAATCCTTCTCCAAAAACTCTTCATCGTCTGCATCACACTCTTCGTCAGAAGATTTGTCCCAGTCTATCTTCAAAATCTGCTGTATGACTTCATTACACCGCCCTCTTCGTGCTTTACTCATTGTAATATTTGAATGACCCAAACGCCCAACCGCACAAACAAAAAATTCTAGCTGTACAATAGAAAAATATTTTCAAATTTTTTCACTTGTATTTTCACTATTTGTTCGTAAAACTGTGTAAATATTTTTTTCAAATTTATCTTTTAATTATTTTTTAATAATATGCTTCGAAAATTTCGCACGGCCGACACGCTCAACTTCGCTTCGACTAATAAGCCATAACATGATTGAATATGACACAACCGTTACGTTCTTGTTACTTTGGTGCTTAAGATAGTACTCAGTACTGCCTTAATTAAAATAAAAAAATCAATTATGTATGTTGTTTCACGAACAATATCATTTAATCAACAAAAAATTAATGGTGAAGAATTAACAAGAAATATCGACGAGTAAGGCGGCGAGAATCCAATTTCAACTTGCCCGCGCTGCCGTTCGGATTGATTCAGGTGTATAGATGAAGTGATGTAGCGCGCTGGATGGTTGACGATTCGAATTAACGCGCACAGGATCGGTGAAATGTTTGATTGTAGAATAGCTTGAGGTGTTATCGCGGCGCAGTGTATCGAACGAATTGAGGTTGCGAGTTGACCTTTCGAATTGTTTAGGACGAATGAATCTTCCATCCCGATGTCCATCCTTTTTGTTGAGTGGGTACATGTGTGGTGAGTTGTGTTGGTGTGGTGTGGTGATGTGAGTGTATGGTGTCATCGGATGTGGTGTATGTGAGTTCGTCCTTAGGGTGCGCCAGTTTCTCCCGGGTAGAGTGGGGGGAGGCTTAACTCATTTAAACATCCTGGGCCCCCTAGGCGAATATTTTGCCTAGTACTATATGTATGTATATGCGATTTCATGTACATATGTCGACGTACTGCTAGTGATGTAGCATGGCGACCGTCGGATATTTGGTGTTGGGGCTCTAATCATATTTATACCTTTGTGTAGAAACGGCTTTCGTTTGATATGAATTTTAATATACATAGTACGTTTGAGATAAGCAACTTTATTTTGCGGACGACATACCGGTTTAATATGTGGATTATTTATTATTGTCTTTTCCATGTTATTTGGAATTGTTGCAATTTTTTTTGTATGATCGATTATGGTTTATTAAGGACAGGTACTCCACGCCTGGCTCAAGTATGGCCAGAATGGGTGCTCCTTTGAAAACTTTCCCTGAGGTTAGGGCTTTTTTGAAATGGTTTTAATTTTTTTATTTTTTTTTTATTTTTATGAAATATAGCGACGCCACGACTGACTCAGATATGGCCAGAGTGCGTGCTCTTTAGCCTTCAGTTTTGAGCTGTGGAATTAGAGGATTCTTGCGAGAGAGTGGCCGGTTATTGCGAACGGCTTCATTAGAATAATAATTTTTTAAGTGGTATGTTCAAGTTGTACAGCAGATTCTCACCAACTACCCTTATGAGAAGCGCTAATGTAGGTGCGATAAGAGCTACCTTTGCTTTGGTTAAGTCTAGGTGCCCCACTGTATCGCATTGGGAGTATGGTAATCCCTTGATTTTCTTTTGAGATTTTATTTATTTTTGAAAGTTTAAGCCTCTGTGGGGCAATATTGTAAGAAAAGTGTCGATTTTTTTTTTTTTTTTTTTTTTTACTTTTTGAAATAGTTTTGTTATGTTTTAGCGTCTATACACTAATTTGGGGTTGAGATTTTTTAAGCAGGATTTATGTATCATTATTGGCGAAGGCCATCCTGCGGGGTCGAAAAGTTACGAACATATACTTGTGTTTATAAATGAGGTAGTCAGAGGGAATCTGACCTTGCTTTTTCTACCTTTATGAGGGGTATTGGATAATTGTGGCTCTAGTGGTAGTCGTACGACGTACCGGCCATTATTTGATCGAGTAGTTGAGACTTTAGAGAAGTGCTCACAATACTCATCTTGTATAGTTTTGTTTGTTATTGGAAGTTTCCTTAACTTTTGTAATTTCCTTAATTGTGAATTAAGGTATTTGTCCCCAACTTGAGTTGGTATGGTGGAAACTGGTTCTGCAACTGGTCCACTTTGTGTTTCACTGTGCAGCGTTTGAGATTTTTGTGCCTTTGAGCAGCATGGTGTCTGTTGGCAATTTTTAGTATTTTCAGTTTCCTGATTTGCTTTTGCAATTATACTCTTGGTTTGTTTTATAAATGCGCTTCTTTGGGGTGAGATGGGATATCTGCTGTAATGAAGCATTGTATGATGTCTTTTATGACAATGTAAGCAGTTAAATTTGCTTTTGCAATTTTTAAGATTATGTGTATGGGACAAGCAGTTTGTACAGAGTCTTTTTGATCTGACAAAGTTGTTCCTTTCATTTATTTTAAGTTTTTTAAACTTTTCGCAAGATTTTAGCTTGTGCCCTCTTGTGCATAGTTCGCATGACGTTTGTTTTTTCAGTTCGGATGTGAACGATTGCGTTTTGTAAAAGTTTCTGTTTGGATTGTTTTTGTTCCTAACTTGGGGTCTATTTAAGCTTCCATTTTGGTCGTGTTTATTCTTAGTTTTGATTATTTTTTCTTCTAACCTTTCCGCAATTTCATATTGGGTGGTGAGAAAATCTTTCATTTGGTGCCACGTTGGGCACTTTTTTCGTGATGAGAGCGATTGCTCCCATAGAAGTAACGACTTTTCTGGTAATGCGGAGGTGCAAATGTTTACCAGAATTGGGTCCCAGCTGTCTGTGGGAATATTTAGCGTCGATAGAATCGACAAACAATTAGAAACAGTGGATTGTAGTGTTACAAATTCTTCACTTGTTCCTTTCTTGATTTTAGGCAAGTTTAATAGTGTCGTTACTTGTTTATCGACCAGTATTCTTTCGTTTTCATATCTAGCTTTTAGAGCTTCCCAAGCCAAATTGAAATTGTCGTCATTTAATGCGAACTGTTTAACTATTTCGCCTGCTTGACCTTTTGTTTTGTATCGGAGGTGATACAGTTTTTGTGCCTTTGATAGTTGTGAATGGTTGATGTAAACGGCTGTGAACATGTCCCGGAATGACGGCCATTCTTCATAACCTCCGTAAAAGGTCTCTGTATCACATGCAGGCAACTCGAGTTGGATGCCTGAACTTGCCTCTTGATTGTCTATTTGTGGCAGCTCTACTCTACTGTGGGGAGTAGGTGCGATTGCTTTAATGAGCTTTAATTGATCAGAGATCATAGCTTTCGTTTCTTCATATTGGTCCAAGCAGTTTTCGTAAATATCGTAAGCCGATGATTTAAAATTATGTGTATCTGAATCGTTAGAATCTAGAATGGCGTCATGAGCCACTTGGAGCCGAGTCCAAAAGTTTTCAAGATTTTGAATTTTGATTTCTAATAACGACTCAGAGTTTTCATGAATCGGCAAAGAGGCAAATCTAGTGCAGTATCTTAATAAACTGTCACTTTGTGAAATGAATTTAACAACCTGATTTGAGCGTGTAGCTCCTACAGGTGTATTTTGATTATTGTTGTTGTTAACCATTTTTGCGAAGTAATATTATTTATTTATTTTATTTTAGCTTTAAGTTTTAAAATATCCGCACTTTTACTTTATTACCAACTTTTACGTCCTTATGTTAGTATTTAGGTACACCCTAATACTTGGACCTGTGTGTATGTAAGTATGTATGTGCTTATGAAGGTACTTATGTTTTGTGCAATTGAGAGCTCGCTGAGGAGATCAATATGCTTTGTACATAAGTATGCACGAATTGTTTGTTATGATTTGTTCGTAAGCAATTGAGAGCTCGTTAGAGAGATCAATTAGCTTTTTGTCCACAATGCTGCTTGTTTTTGTTTGTCAAAGAACAAGAGGTATGCCGGATAATTGCAATGTGGACTTTGAACTTTTATGTTTTATTATAAGACTAGGAGCGACCCGCCCCGGCTTCGCACGGATGCAATGGTGATGCTAAAGACATTACAGAAAAACTGTGAACATTGCAGTGGATGTTGTTACATACACATAGCGGCTTCGCACGGGCACTCAACATGACATTTACACAAATATTCACAATTTTTTGCGTCGAATTTAAAAAAAAAATATGAAATTTAATTCTTATATATTATTTAAGATTTTTTTGTACTTTTTTCATTGTTTTATATTTTTTTGTTTTTGTTTTTGTTTTTGTATTTTTTATTAGTGTTTTTTATATTTTTTTACGTTTTAATTTTTTTGTTTAATACATTTCTTTTGTTTGTTTTTTCTCAATATCAGGTTTTTTTGTTTATATTTTTAATTATTGCAAAGAGGTCATAATCCCAAAAGAAAAACTTTTTATTGTGCTAGAGCTTCCCTATGAACTATATTTGATGTTGTTTTATTCTGTGGCAACAAAATAAATTGATTTTCAGGGGCTCCGACCCGCGATAGTCCAACATACATTTAACCGTGAGTAAAACATTTCTTTCGCAGGTCGATCCCTACTAATTCGAAGGTTTGACCTTGGGACTTGTTAATCGTTAATGCGAAAGATGTTTTTACCGGAAATTGAAGCCGTGTAAATGGGATTGGCAGATCAGTCGGGATCATCGGTATCCTCGGTATATGAGCCAGTTGACCAGCTGCTGGGCCAGTAATAATAGTTGCTACAATTAAATTGTCCTTTAACTCTTTAATAAGCAGCCTCGTCCCATTACACATGTTCGGGGGGCTTAAATTTCTTAAAAGCATTATTGGGATTCCGATTTTTAGCGACAACTCATGTGGTGGCAGTCCAGAAGGGTTCAACGAATTTAAAAATTCCTGTGGATAATGGACTGCGTCTTCGATATTAGTCACATTGTCGATTGATTTGTATGTTTTAATTTGGCCGGGGACTTTTTGAAATATTAGATTGTTTATTTCATTAACAGTATCATTCTTAGGAGACACTATAGCCCTAGAACATAGCCAATGAAAGTATATAGCATCTATTAAGTTTTCCAAATTATGGAGTATTTGACCTAGGGACTCATCCAGAGAATGTCACAATGATCGCTTAAATTTGGAGTGGGAAAAATTCCTTCTCCAAGTTTTAGCAGTTGTTGTGGGAAATCGCTATCAGTGATTCCATGAACATGAGCTCTCATATTCGTTCGTAATTTCAATGTTTCAATTGAAGCCCATAAGGGTGACGATTTCAATCATGCCTCGATGATATCTGCTCGCGTACCTCTGTTAATAACGGGGAGAGTTTGTCGAAAATCTCCCGCAAAAACAAAAGTAATCCCGCCCATGACTGCAGAGGAGTTCCTTAGATCCTCTAAGGTTCTGTTCACGGCCTCTATATGTGCTCTATGGCTCATCGTGCATTCGTCCCACATAATCAATGAGGCGTCTTGTACTAATTTACCAACATACCCATTTTCGCGGATAGAACATGTAGATTGTTGCTCAAGATTTACGGATAGCGGAAGTTTAAAAGTAGAATGAGCAGTTTTTCCATCCGTCAAGAGAGTTGCAGCAATTGCTGAGGAAGCAACTGCTATTACTATCTTCCCCGATTCTCTTATCTTAGCAAGTATCAAATTAGCAAGAAACGTCTTTCCTGTTCCACCGGGTGCATCCAAAAAGAAAACTTTTCTTTTGTCATTAATGACGCTATCGACTATAGTTTCAAAAGCATCTCTTTGATCTGGGACTAATTTTGGTAGTTTTTCATTAACAAAAGCGGTCAAATTATGTGTATCATAGCGATTAGTCATTGTCCGGCTCCATTATTTTCTGTACGAACTGAACATGGTAATCCAAAGTCCCTTAGGCTTTTGTCATATAATTGCATCAGTTTATTTTCTATTTGTATCAGACCTTGGTTGTAAATTTCCGCATTGTATGGTAAGGTGAAGTTTAGATTTTGCTGTCTAATTCTGTGTCTAATATCTTCACATAAATTGTCTTTGAAAATGTCCCATAATTTTAATGGTTCCGATGGCTGACAAAATAAAAGTATGACTACAAACAATTCTCTCAGTTGTTGTGAACATTGAGAAAGCAAAGCTTCTCTCAGAGTATTTTCTCAATGGTCATCGTTTTCTAGCAAACCTCTAGCACGGCAAGCAGCTTGATATGTTTCTTTGAGAACTCCGTCAACGGTTTTCAAGTACTGGAATGAGGTTGGACCCCGTACGTGATATAGCAACATCCTAAGAGAGAAACACTCGGATTGAGAAAGATGGACACAGTAGACTCTGCCTAAAGCTGCATCTTTTTTTATTCCTGGATGGCCAACTACGTTCTCACTATTCTTCCTTCTTGTGAACTTATTATTGGCCCATGTATAGTATTGCGAGACTTCGTGGTATAGAAGTGTTTTTGTGAATTCATCTTCATTACATAGCTCAAAAAAAGCCAGCAAAGTTGTTTTACGTGGATTTTGGGTCACTTGTTCTGCCGTTTCTGCGGTAAAATACACCCTTTGGCCATTTTCTAAGTGAACAGCTAAATGCAAGACTGTACGATGTCGCTCGTGGATCGGAAATTCCAATAATCGCCAGGCAGCTTCGGAAGTACTTATGTAGCGGCCATTCATGTAGTTTTCCACTTCATCATTTGGGTTTCTGACGCCAAATGTGGCTTGATCCGATCCTTTATTTATGTATTTACAAATGTATTTGATGGCTTGAACTGAGTGACAGTACTCAACATTTATGTGAGCATTGAACGTCCTGAACAAAAGTGGAGAATAAGGGACAGACCAGCTATTATCTATAGTGAAATTACTGCCTCTGATATTGAGCGAAGCGCTCTGACCTCCATTTGCGGCATCACGACGACGATATACTGGATATCCGTCATCTCCGGTTTGAGTTTCGTTGATCAAACGTCGCGGGTATTTTTTTGTGCAAATTCCGTTTTTCATACATGGTGCTGTTAAGTTATGTTCTCCGCATGGTCCGTGCACCATATTTTTAGTTACGATATCGTACAATATTGCATCGTTTTGTTGGTTGGGAAGTTCCGCAACTATGACCCTATCAATTTCGCCTGGTTGGATTTTTGTCTCTACCAAAACAGCATATGACAGTGTGGTAAATCTCGCTTCTGCCACTCCACACTCAACATGTAACATTTCACTTTGCCGAATATTTCATCTTTGTTGAATAATTTTATGAATTTCTTCATTTTTAAGTGAAACACCCTTGAAATGATGTCATGACGATCGAAAGATCGCTGACCAGGTAGTAGTTCCGCTTTAATTTCAGGCCATTCAGGATTGCACGTAAACGTGACAAATAAGTCTGGTCTCCCGTAGTTTCGGACATACGTCATCGCGTCTTATGTTTTTTCATGCAGGTAACGTGGAGAACCTGTAAATGAAGATGGTAAGATTACGCGCTGACCGATATTTGATGGGTCAACATTTCCGTCTTGATTTAAAGCGTCTCTGAGATGAATGTATTCTTCAGCCCTTAGTCTCTGTTGTTTACGACATATGTAATTCAATCGTTCCGATATCATTTTTGCCATCATATCGACAATATATTGGTTAAATAAGTCCCTGTAATAATGTAATGGATTAAAACTGTTTGCTCTAACCATCAACCTGAATGCATAAAATTGCATGCACGTCACAGTTTTGTTACGCGCTGTACCTTCCTGTGGAATGGTTAAATAATAACCGTCTTCTCCTTTAACGAACATTAAGGGATACTGTAGTGGATCATATGATCGATGTAACTCGGATACCCTTTTAAGTTGGCCGTCTCTTCCGTGCAGCACTATGTCTCTGGGGCCTTTTTCTTCGTCAACCAAGAGAACAGCTACCTCGTTTACAGCTGGAGAATTGTATCTACCCGGGTGAGCAGTCTGCGGTGGGCGGTCGGAAAGAATAATTAGCTTTAAATTATCCGAAGAGTTGCGTTCAATATTTTGTTTAAAGCTTCGTATATATACGTTGTGGCTTTTCAGTGCTGTCTGTAGTCCATTAATTAAATCTATTTTTAGCGTTGGAGCTATGTTTGCCCTCAACGAAAGCTGATCTGCGTCTGAAATAAAATATATCTCTAAGCATTGTGGATTTTGGCCTGATGGTGGTAAAAGGCTACCAATAAGATGATATACCTGGCCCTCTATTTTGAAAGTTGGCATAAAATTACCTTCTCTTATTTCTTTGGCGCCAAACGAAGTCATTTGAAAAAGGCTATTGTACTTACGGATGTTGGTTAGGAAATGTCTAGATAGCGAATGATTATTTATCAAAAGATTTTTTATTGGCTGTGGTGGTTCTTGAATATTGGGGATAATAACTTTTCCAGAAGCACAACACATACCATTAGTTTCATCGACCCATTTTTTGGCAGAACACTTAGGGCAAATCTTATTCATGTCGCCGATTTGGGCGGAAGACTGTTGAGCATAATCAATCTGTGGATCGTATTTAAAAGCCGATCTGTTACTGTGAGCTACAACTCGATTGCGAACTCTAGCTCTTGAATTCTGTTGTCGTTCTCTCTGGTCTTGAAGGCGTTGGGAACGCTCAGAGCTTGATTCCCTAGTGCGGGATTGTATACTTCTGAAATTTTGCTCTTAAAGCCGCTGCAAACGCTCAGTACTTGACTCTCGCGCGTGCACATGAGAAGTTCTTAAATTTTCTTCAGCTAGGCGCTGCGAACGCTCAAGACTGGACTCCCGCGCGCGTCTTTGAGAGGTTCTCATGTTTTGTTCAGCGAGCCGTTGCGAACGCTCGGTACTCGACTCTCTGGCACGCGATTGCGCCACATATTCTCTCTGACTTAAAAGATGCTTTTCAGTTTCAGATGAAGATTCTTTATTTCGACATATTTTTGTGGCCCTGGCATAGGAATTATTTCTAGAAAGTTGAGATCTTGATCTTTTGAGCATTTTTTTTTAAATGATAAAAGAAAAAAGTCTTTAAACTAATCTTTGAGGTTCTTACAACTACCTACTATAACAACATACAAAACTACAACCTATTTATTAAAATTAAATCATAAAACTTATTCAATTCATTTCTTAGGATAACTAAATGTACAATGTCTGTGCTATATATATATGGGTCTAGATCTGAAAAGAACTTTTTGAATGGGTTTAGTTACCTACTAAACGAAGTATTATCAAGCGACAAAATATTATCAAGCGACAATTTTTTTTAATTCCGCACATGACCATTCAGTAGGGAGCCGACCGCGCGAGTGATCTTAACCAAAGAATGTATAATAACACGGCATATACATAACATAACGGGTGATTTTTTTGAGGTTAGGATTTTCATGCATTAGTATTTGACAGATCACGTGGGATTTCAGACATGGTGTCAAAGAGAAAGATGCTCAGTATGCTTTGACATTTCATCATGAATAGACTTACTAACGAGCAACGCTTGCAAATCATTGAATTTTATTACCAAAATCAGTGTTCGGTTCGAAATGTGTTTCGCGACAAATTTTGTTCAGCGATGAGGCTCATTTCTGGTTGAATGGCTACGTAAATAAGCAAAATTGCCGCATTTGGGGTGAAGAGCAACCAGAAGCCGTTCAAGAACTGCCCATGCATCCCGAAAAATGCACTGTTTGGTGTGGTTTGTACGCTGGTGGAATCATTGGACCGTATTTTTTCAAAGATGCTGTTGGACGCAACGTTACGGTGAATGGCGATCGCTATCGTTCGATGCTAACAAACTTTTTGTTGCCAAAAATGGAAGAACTGAACTTGGTTGACATGTGGTTTCAACAAGATGGCGCTACATGCCACACAGCTCGCGATTCTATGGCCATTTTGAGGGAAAACTTCGGACAACAATTCATCTCAAGAAATGGACCCGTAAGTTGGCCACCAAGATCATGCGATTTAACGCCTTTAGACTATTTTTTGTGGGGCTACGTCAAGTCTAAAGTCTACAGAAATAAGCCAGCAACTATTCCAGCTTTGGAAGACAACATTTCCGAAGAAATTCGGGCTATTCCGGCCGAAATGCTCGAAAAAGTTGCCCAAAATTGGACTTTCCGAATGGACCACCTAAGACGCAGCCGCGGTCAACATTTAAATGAAATTATCTTCAAAAAGTAAATGTCATGAACCAATCTAACGTTTCAAATAAAGAACCGATGAGATTTTTTGAATTTTATGCGTTTTTTTTTTAAAAAAAGTTATCAAGCTCTTAAAAAATCACCCTTTATAATACATATGTACATTATTGCAACATTGAGATCAACATTTTCATTGAAATCAATATTCTCATTTCTCTCTCCTATTCTTATTTTGGCGCAATTTCACACCAATTTATTGCTTTTTAACCATTTCCAATTATTACAACAGTTTTAGCCGTTAAAAATTAACCAATCCAAAGCATACTCTCTTTCATTGGATTTTGGCATATGCATAAAGTCAACATTCTCATTGAAATCAGTATTCTCATTTCTCCTATTCTTATTTTGGCGCAACTTCACCCAACCCAGGGCATTGAATTTTTGCATACATATTGACATTGACATTTTTCATGCTCTTTATTAATGTGGTGTGGTTTGTCGTGTTCCTTCATAAAGTGGTGGAAAATTTGGGTAGAGGAGTATATATCGCTTTTATTGTACGTATACCACAATAAATTCTCTACTTCCAAAGTTGGCTTTGGTGCTGTGTGCTTAGCTGATCAACATTTTGCAACTCCAAATATTTTGTTCGGGTTCAAAGCCTACATGAACTTCTAAAATATGTATATATTTTTTTACTTTTTTGTTTTTTTATTTCATTTTGTTTTATTTCCATTTTAATTACTATTTATTTTATTCTCATTTTCTGTTCTCATGTTCCTTTATATCGTGATGCACGCAATTGGCAAGTTCCCTTATAGAGTGGTAAACATTGGCTTGCCTCCCCTTTTGAATGGTGTGTTCCTTCATACTGTTCGAAATTTTTTCGATTACTCTTCGAAATTTTTTCGATGTTCCCTAATGTCAAATAACATTTTAGCACAGCTAACATTTGCTCCTTCTTATTATTATACATTCTTTGTCTTAACCCTGACGCCTACAACTCTACAACGCATAGTTCGCCGCCGAGCGACTTTTAAAAATTTTTAACTCGTGATATCTTTTGAATGGAATGTCAGAATCTAATAATTCAAAAAGTTATATAAAGGTTTTGAAGCGATCTTAAATAATAAATCATTTATTTCGATAAGGATCAATACTAAGGTGTAAATAAAGAGCCTTTTCAAGTAGTGGTATTTTAATTAATTTTTTTATATAAAATCGCTTATTGTGACAAAACTATAATAGTTAGAGGTATGATGTCGCGACGTTTTTTGTAGATAATGATAAGTTCTACAAAATTGTAGTATATCACTTTGTTATATCTTCAATCGTATTCGCAGCATTCGCGATTAAAGAAAGTTGTTTGGTATTTTTTTTACATTATCGGAGTTTTGGTAAGGAACCCTATTTTTTTTTTAACTAAATATAGCCTATGTCACTCAGGGATAGTATAGCTTTCTAACGGTGAAAGAATTTTTCAAATCGGTTCAGTAGTTTCGGAGCCTATTCGAAACAAACAAACAAAAAAACAAACATTTCCTCTTTATAATATTAGTAAGTATAGATATACGTTTGCATATACGGTGGTACATGTAACGGGTGATTTTTTTGAGGTTAGGATTTTCATGCATTAGTATTTGACAGATCACGTGGGATTTCAGACATGGTGTCAAAGAGAAAGATGCTCAGTATGCTTTGACATTTCATCATGAATAGACTTACTAACGAGCAACGCTTGCAAATCATTGAATTTTATTACCAAAATCAGTGTTCGGTTCGAAATGTGTTTCGCGCGCGTGTTTTGTTCAGCGATGAGGCTCATTTCTGGTTGAATGGCTACGTAAATAAGCAAAATTGCCGCATTTGGGGTGAAGAGCAACCAGAAGCCGTTCAAGAACTGCCCATGCATCCCGAAAAATGCACTGTTTGGTGTGGTTTGTACGCTGGTGGAATCATTGGACCGTATTTTTTCAAAGATGCTGTTGGACGCAACGTTACGGTGAATGGCGATCGCTATCGTTCGATGCTAACAAACTTTTTGTTGCCAAAAATGGAAGAACTGAACTTGGTTGACATGTGGTTTCAACAAGATGGCGCTACATGCCACACAGCTCGCGATTCTATGGCCATTTTGAGGGAAAACTTCGGACAACAATTCATCTCAAGAAATGGACCCGTAAGTTGGCCACCAAGATCATGCGATTTAACGCCTTTAGACTATTTTTTGTGGGGCTACGTCAAGTCTAAAGTCTACAGAAATAAGCCAGCAACTATTCCAGCTTTGGAAGACAACATTTCCGAAGAAATTCGGGCTATTCCGGCCGAAATGCTCGAAAAAGTTGTCCAAAATTGGACTTTCCGAATGGACCACCTAAGACGCAGCCGCGGTCAACATTTAAATGAAATTATCTTCAAAAAGTAAATGTCATGAACCAATCTAACGTTTCAAATAAAGAACCGATGAGATTTTGCAAATTTTATGCGTTTTTTTTTAAAAAAAAGTTATCAAGCTCTTAAAAAATCACCCTATATATATGTGTGTTCGTACTGAGAAGAACGCGCGAAAGCGAAATGAGGTCCAGGTATGTTCCTTTTGCACTTTTGTAAATATGTATATATTTTTGTATATACATGCATATATATGTATGTATTATGTATTATGTATTATGTTTTGAAAAGTACGAAATTTTGCATATATGTATGTATGTTTGGTTTTGTTTCTCTTTTCGTATTTTGATTTATGCAATCCTTCTTATTGTTTTTGTTTAAAATAAGATTGCTGGAAAGTATTTGCAAATAAATACTTGTTCCTTTTTGTTGTTAAATTAGTGGCTCACAAATGTGGGATTATGTCGGCATTAGGAACTATGCAACTAATTTAGTATACATATGTATTTCGATATTCTGATATTTAATTTTGCATTCGTTCCAATAAATGTATTTTGTAAAAGTTAATTTTACTTTGCCTTACCGCTTAGTTTTTTACGGAAAATTAAGATAAACCTTTTCTTTGGAAAATTTATTAAAATTATAATTTTAATAATTTAGCTTGTGGTACCCAGTGTAGGGTATAAAATTACAGGCAGATTCTATGCCGTATGACTATATATGTATACTATGTATGTAAGTTCGCACTAGAACGAGAGCACGAAAGCGAAGTGGGTACCGTGCAGGTATGCTCCCGTATGCGCTTTGTATGTTGTTTGTTAATTTGTAAGAAGTTAGATTTCTGATTATTATCCACTTTGTTTATGTTGCTGATATGAACATTTATATATGTATATACATAGTATGAAAATATATTAAAAATATGTATAGCGGAGAAATATGTATATTTTCATTGGGTAAATATGCGAATATGTATGTATCTGTGCCTTAAATTTATTTTATGTGTTACTTTTTATGTAATGATATTAAAGTTTGCCTTCGCTTACAAGTTTTAAGCAATCCTGCTTATTACTTGATAAAGTATAAGAGGTATTGCCGGATACAAGTGCAAGTAAATTCTTGAGTATTTATTTTATCAAGCATATTTATTACAAGTTTTATATCGGATAAAACTGTAATATTGGTCATACATATTTGCACATATTAAATTAAGATGAACATAATACGCTCACTTGGTACTTGGAATGGTACTATATTTTGTAGGGTGTATGTCTGCGCAAATGTTGCCTGCCTTCTGCGTTCCCCGTTCTATGTTCCAGCTGGCTTCCTCCTTGCTGTTGTTATCTTGAATATTTGTTTTAATTGTTCGCGCCCGTTTGATCCGTTTGATCCGTTTTTGTGTTTTTTCGTTGTTTTAATGTTTAGGCATTTTTAGATTTCGCGCCCGATTTATTTGTTTTACTTTGTTTTTATTTATGTTTTGCTATAAGTTTTCGCGCCCGATTGTCTTTGTCTTTTGTGGTTTTTAGTGTTTTTTGTTTGTTGAAATTGTTTATTATATTTTGTTAGCTTCTACAATTTGTGTTAGTGCACCTTTTTACTGAACTTGGTTTTGTTTTTTATCACTTCACCATTCCTGTTACCCACCGTGAATCTTTACATATTTACATACGTATGTACGAAGGTATGTACTTGTATATGGGCATATTTTGTTTTTTCTGTTTGGGTCACTGCACTTTATGTTTTTTATTTATTTGTGTTTTCACATTAATCACTTTTTGTCACCTCTTTTTAAGTTGTATATGTATATTTGCGTGACACTGAACTTTTCTTCCTTATATTTATGTAACTGAATGTTTAATTTCTTTCACCGCACCATATATGTATGTATGTCAAAATGTTTAATTTTTTTTTTTTATGAAGTTTTGTGTAAACCAATAGTGCCTTTCTGTAAGGCTCGAAGGACCATGCTTAAGATAGTACTCAGTACTGCCTTAATTAAAATAAAAAAATCAATTATGTATGTTGTTTCACGAACAATATCATTTAATCAACAAAAAATTAATGGTGAAGAATTAACAAGAAATATCGACGAGTAAGGCGGCGAGAATCCAATTTCAACTTGCCCGCGCTGCCGTTCGGATTGATTCAGGTGTATAGATGAAGTGATGTAGCGCGCTGGATGGTTGACGATTCGAATTAACGCGCACAGGATCGGTGAAATGTTTGATTGTAGAATAGCTTGAGGTGTTATCGCGGCGCAGTGTATCGAACGAATTGAGGTTGCGAGTTGACCTTTCGAATTGTTTAGGACGAATGAATCTTCCATCCCGATGTCCATCCTTTTTGTTGAGTGGGTACATGTGTGGTGAGTTGTGTTGGTGTGGTGTGGTGATGTGAGTGTATGGTGTCATCGGATGTGGTGTATGTGAGTTCGTCCTTAGGGTGCGCCAGTTTCTCCCGGGTAGAGTGGGGGGAGGCTTAACTCATTTAAACATTTGGTATTCCCCGAATTCAAATTGATCAACAAGATGTGTATTTTAATGAGGTGTTTGCGTTTTCGACTTTTTAGACGATGTCAAACATCGAAGTTGCTTATAAGCAACTTTGGGGCTGAAAGGGTTAAACGTTATAACACCCTTATCAAACTGTATGAAAATCTTAGAATATGCATATAATATTTTCTTAATACTTCAGTTTTAGTTATTTGCTTTATTTTCCTAGAAAAATTTGTCATGTGGCCTACCTACCGCGGTGGGCAAAAATATTATCCTGTTATCTCAGAGTAAAATGTTCTATAATTATCTCAGCGCGAGTTTCAATGGAAAGGACTTGATAATTAGTAGTATTGATAACTGTGTGAAATAGTGCACTTCTAAAGAGTTTATTTTGCAATTCTTTTACAACTGTTTATTTGAAGGAGATAAGGTAAAGCATCAATACTTGGATATAAATTTTTTATTCCTTACATAGTGTAATAATTTGTTGTAGATAATAACCCTAAAAATTAAATTGAAAAATTACAAATTACCTAATGAATATAACGGAAATAAAAGAAAGGATTCAGAATATGATGAACATGAAACAAGCGTCCAGGAAAGAAAAGAAAAAGAGTTTTTTGACATCCGAAAATGAGACAAACTTAGAGGATCAACACATCGAAAAAGCTGCTAATGGAACAGTCGGGAAGAAATAAACGGAAGTTCCAACCCTGGCAGGTTACCAGTGCATAATATTGGTTGTCAAAAAAGTCTTGCTTTATTTTTAATGGATCAATTCGTTAGGCACCCATACATCGAGCTTCTTAGTGACTCCAAGCTTCTTTAAATGGTTTATAACGGTTTCATGACTACTATGCCGGTCTCTTTCGACCAATTCAGCGATTTTATCACAATTTTCGACGACAGGCCTTCCGGAGCGTGGCGCATCTTCGATCACCTCTAAACCAGAACGGAAACGTTGAAACCATCGTTGTGCGGTGGGAATGGAAACCCATCGGGTCCATAAACTGCACAAATTTTATTGATGGCTTGAGATGCATTTTTGCATTTATCGTAGTAGTACTGTAAAATACGCCGTATTTTCTCTTTATTTTGCTCCATGTTTGCGATGCTATAACTCACGAATGACTTAAAAGAAACGACAATCAATCAAACGCGTGTTAGCGCGTGAAATGAGCTTTCCGAAAAGGTATAGCATTACCCGATGCGACGAATAAAACTAGAACTACGCGCTTTCAGCGCCAACTAGCGAAAATACCGCAAGACTTTTTTGACAAACTAATATTTTTAGGGATACGTCAGGGTCAACGGGATATGGTAAACGATATATAATGAAGGGACAAATGAAGACGGCAGTTGCTCTTATCATTGATTAGAGCAGTGTTTCCCAAAGTGGGCGATAACGCCCCCTAGTGGGCGCTGCAGGTGTCAAGGGGGGCGGTAAGAGACCCAGAAAGAAAATGAGGGCGTTGTGTGGAGGCCTGGAGGGTTATTTGTAATTTTATTTAGCTAGGAGGCCTCTTAGACAACGACTACATGAGCTCTCGACTCTCAACAACAACTTGCGAACATCAACTAATATGAATTAAAAGATTGCTCAAACTCGGTTCTATATTTCTCTCCGCGTAGTTCATATATCTGTCCTATTTTATTGAATATAGAAAAAATGAAAATCATGTCAATCGGTCGCTGTGTTTCATAACGGGGCATCTCAACAGGATAGAATTTATACAATACTAACTGTCAAACGTATTGCTATTGCCATTGCCAAATCTGTATGTGGGCATTTGCTATCATAATATAATCATTTGCGCAAAGGTGTATGGTAGGTAGGTTCGAGCTGATGTAGCGCATGCTTTGAGCTCTTGAAAAATTTATTTTACTTGCGAAATGACGTCGGGTAGGTAGCTGATGTAGCGCACGTTTTGAGCTTTTGAACTCATTAAATGTTTTATGTGGAAAATAAAAAAATGATCTTTATCCTTTCTTACAAATGTATTTCTGGGGAGAATAAGAAAAGGAGAAAGATCCTTTTTTCACAAATGTATTTCTGATAAAAATAAGATAATAAGAAAAAGAGAAAGATCCTTTTTTCACAAATGTATTTCTGGGAAAAATAAGATAATACGAAAAGGTGAAAGATCTTTTTTTTCCAATTGTATTTCTAGGAAAAATATGAATTCATATTTTTGGACTACTATATAATAATTGTGCTTAAGCATTCTTATATAAGCAATGTAATATTTATTTTATATTCATTTGTGGTTTTGCGCGCAATAGATGAGCATTACTTACGCCTCCTTTACACTACTCGCGAACGTATTTCTCAAAGCAAAACAATTTCGGAAGTAAAAAAGAAGAGACGGCAATACTGTGCGGAATACATTAAATTCGGATTCATTGAAAATCCCACAAACCCATCCTCGCCTTTGTGTTTTCTATGTCTATAAACATTTTCGAATGAAGTAATGAAGGCTTCAAGACTGCAAGATCATTTGAATAAAATGCATCCAGATTAGAGAGACAATAATGTAGCATATTTTCAAGACCTAGAGAAGAAGCATAATACTCAGCCAAGTGTAGCAAAACTATTTTCGGCGGCTGCTAAGCAAGATGACGACGGACTTCGAGCTTCGTACAATATCTCTTTGTTAATTGCTCAAAAAGGCAAACCACATAACATCGGAGAAGAGTCAATTCAGCTCGATGAGTCCACTTTACCAACTAATGAAGCATTTTTGTTGTCTTACGTGAGGTTTATTAAAGATGAGAAAATATGTGAAGAACTATTATTTGCTAGAAATTTAGAGACCGATACAAAAGGCGAAACCATATGCAATATATTGGAAAAGTTTTGCGATGAGAAAGAGATTCCTTTGAAAAATATTATTTCAATTGCTATGGCTTAATAGCGCACTTAAAAAATAAAATTCCAGATGTCCTTGGACAATCTGGACAACATTTAGTTGCTAGAAACTTAGTGAAACACTATTTCAATCACTGCAATATGTCATCAAAGCAGTCAATAAAATCCGCAACAGCTCTTTGAATGATAGATTATTTCATCAGCTTTGTGTTACTATTGACGAGGATTTCAATCGTTTGTTGTTTCATACTGAAGTTCGTTAACTATCAACAGGCAATTGTCTGACTCGATTCTACAACCTGTTTGACTCTGTTATAGAGTTCTTGGAAACTAAAGATACAGAATTTCAAGACAAGCTCATAACACCAAAAAATGATATAGCTTACATGACAGACATGTATAAATTGTTCAACGACATGAATCTCCAACTGCAAGGCGATAAACTAAATTTAATTAAAACAAAAAACGTCGTTGCTGCTTTCGCAGCCAAACTGCTTCTACACAAAAAGAATCTGGGCAGACGTGAGTTTCACAATTTTCCGAATTTATCAGTATCATGCAGTAACGACGAATTGATTGCCGACTGCCAACATTTGGAAAACCTCCACATTGACTTCACCGAACGATACCAGGACACTTTGAACTTGGAAATACCAGACTGGGTGTTGGATCCGTTTTCAAATGTCAACACAGCAATGTCACCTCAGCTGGAAGAAGAACTTATAGAATTGACAACAATCGAGGAAATAAAAATCAAGTTCAAAAATGGTTACCAAGAATTTTGACTACAAAAACCGATCACGCAATTGTACCCTGGATTGTGGTCAATCGTTCAACGATTTTTGATAGCATTCCCATCGTCATATTTGTGTGAACGTGGATTTAGTGCTGTGACAACACTGCTTACTAAAAATAGAAATCGTTTGCTTGTTACTGACCGTGGCGACTTGCGACAGTTCTTGAGTAAATTGGAACCTGATATTAACAAACGTATTAAACAGCATCAGATTCATCCTTCACAATACTATAAAGTTGTGTCTTTCAATAATCATTCTTATTGCAGGTGGAGCCCGTAAGAGTTAACTTGAGACCTAAACGCCGTTGTAGGTTACCTACTGCGCTCAGGTTTCAAGTTGCTGGTTATAGTAAAAGTTTCGTTTTGAATTCTCCGTTAATATACATATATGTATAGGTTACAATAATTAATTCGAAGTTAGAGTGGTTTTTAAATAGGTGAAAAAATGGGGGCGCTAAACAAATATTTATTCTCAAAGTGGGCGGTAGACAAAATAAGTTTGGGAACCACTGGATTAGAGTATAATGTATCATATTATAAAATGTACAGAAGAAGCATTTAGAATGTTAGGGACTAAGGGGGAGCTAAATGCAAAAAAAATATATGCATTTATAGCTTTAATGTTTGCTCGTGGCGCATATGAGGCAAAAAATTTGGATATCTCACATTTGTGGAATAAAAATTGGAGAACCGCTTTTTTCAAAACCAATGAGCAGATTTACCCAATGTACCAAACCAGACAAAGTTGGAATAAAGTTCTGGTTGGCGTGTGACTTCAATAGTAACTACATAATAAATGGGTTTCCCTATTTGGGAAAAGGTGAACGGAGAGACCGTTCAATGCCCCTTGGGGAGTACATTCTCCCAAAGTTAATGGATCCATTTACAGAATAACAACGGATAATTTTGTTCTGAGTGTTTCATTAGCCAAGAAATTACTTAAAAAAACTACAATTGTTGGAACAATTCGTAGAAACAAGAGAGAGTTGCCAAAGTTAGCCAAAGAAAGAAAAGATAAAATGTCTAGACTTTCAAGCAAATTGTACAAATCGAATTACATTACTTTGACAGTGTATAAAAGTAAGCCGAAAAAAGTGCTTGTTCTAAGCTCTAAATATAACTCAATATGAAATAGAAAAAAGCAACAAAAGTATACCGGAAACTTTTAGATTTTATAATCGTACAAAATTTGGTGTACATGTGGCAGACCACATGTCAAAAAAATGCAGCGTGAAGTCGAAAAATCTTAGGTGTTTTTCAATATATTGGACCTAGCTGGAATAAATGCTTGGATGTTGTACAAAGAAATAACGGGTGAAAATATTTCGAGGCAAGAATATTTGTTTCAGCTAGCTTCAGAACTCGGAGATGCATATATAGAATCTCAAGAAAAAAATGCGTTTATAAAGACAGTCTTCAAGCTCTGATTTGCCTGTATGAAAAGCTTACCAAATCAAATTTTGTAAAGGTTATAAAACAACAAAAACTTGATCGAAGTGCGAAAAATATATTTGTGGAAAATGCACATTCCAGACTAAAAAATGTGAGGAAGCCAAATAGAGTATATTAGGTATATATGCATAACATTCTTTATTCATTTAGTCTTATTTTTTCTTTTATAATACATTTTAGAAATTATATAAACTTATTTTACGAATTTTCATGAAAACTTTTTTTTTATATACATTCAGCAATAAATCAACAATTCTCTGCATTGAATAATAAAATGCACAACATTTTTAATGACCGATCAATTTCATCGCGCGAATTACATGTTGAGTCGCGGTGAATGGGTTTTTAAAAAAGTCAAAAAAATCAAATTGTATTGCAACGAGGTGACGTTGATGGCGATCAAGAACAGACTGCTTTATTTAATAAGATTGACTTAAAATGAAGCTTATTCTAATTACAAATTGCTTATTAATAATATTAACTTACTTTTAACTTATTATTGCTGAATAAGCATACTTTTATTAATTTTGATAATTCTTAGGAATTTCACTTGTTAAATTATATTTTGATGACTTTATTTGTTTAAGCGAATTGCAAAAGCCGGAAATGGTGTTATGTTGCAATTTGCTTTAACAGTTCATCGTATTTGTCAAATGCAATGTCAGGTGTAGTCGTACATGTAACTCGCGCGGTAGGAATAGGTATACAAGAATTGTCGGTAGGTTTAGTTTTAAATATAAATCACATATTTTACATATACGAGGTGTGTTCAAAAAGTATCGCGAATTTTGTGTTTTTTCAACAATTATTTATTTATTCCTGAATATCTATTGTGTCCCCTTCAAAGTAATCCCCATGAGATATTATACACTTGTGCCAACGGTTTTTCCAATCTTCGAAGCACTTCAAAAAATCATTTTTTTTATCTTCTTCAGCTCCTCCTTCGATGTCGTCTTTATCTCGTCAAGAGAAGCGTAACGTCGTCCTTTCATGGGCCTCTTCAGTTTAGGGAACAAGAAAAAGTCACAGGGGGCCAGGTCTGGGGAATGCGGTGGCTGCGGCATCATTAGTGTGTTGTTTTTGGCCAAAAATTCGCGCACAAGCAACGATGTTTGAGCAGGGGCGTTATCGCGGTGCAATTTTTTTGATAGGTAAAAATCGAAGGTGATCCAAAACACGTACAAGCAAAGCAGCTGTCAACAATTAAATGAACATTCAAAATGGCCGAGATTGTCGGCATAAGTGAGAGACATGAGTACCAACATAACGCCACAAAAAAATCGAAATTCGAATATACGTAACCCGTGAAAATTCAAAATTTGCCATACTTTTTGAACACTTCTCGTACATATGTATGTATGTAAATATATCTATATATTTTTTTTTTTTTATAGTAGGGGGAAGCATCGAAAGCCGGAGTGCGGAACTTTAATCCGCTAAACCTAACCTACTCACAACTCAAGACTCTCCCACGGATTAAGTATTACTTCGTGGGAGGGACAAGACATTTAAGTCTCCTCTATTGCACGGACTGACGGACGCCTATTCTGTTGAAAAGATCTCAGTTTGGTCATTATGAATGCTGACGCTTCACTGACAGCTTTCCATTTATCAGTCGACTGACACATGAGTGTCGTTAAATTATCGACCGTAAAACTACCACCGAGTGTGGTTTTTAGCTTTTCCCTTGTATTCGTAAATCGAGGGCAATAAAATAATACATGCTCAGAGTCTTCTATATATTCTGCGCATGTCGGACAATTCGGACTGATGTCGTTGTGGAATCTGAAAAGGTAGCTTCTAAAGCATACATGTCCACTAAGAATTTGGGTCATATGAAAGTCTAGGTCCCCATGTCGTCTGTCTATCCACGAGTGGATGTCAGGTATCAGTCGGTGGGTCCAACGCCCTTTGGATGAGGAATTCCACCGCTCCTACCACATTTTAATGCTTTTATTCCTCTCCTTTGTCTTTGCCGATACTGTTTTAGGCGCCGATAGATGATATAAACGCTCGAGTTCATCTCCCTGGATGTCAATGGGCGGCATGCTGGCTAATACTTCAGCAGCGTCGGTAGATGTAGTCCGGAAAGCACTTATTACTCGAATTGCAGAAAGCCTATGCACTGCAATTATTTGTGTAGCATATGCTTTTATATCCATTGCCTGTATCCATGCTGGTGCTGCATACAGTATTACGGAGCTCATTGCCTTCGCTATAAGGAATCGCCGGCTGGAACGCACACAGCCTGTATTGGTCATCATTCTCGATAGCGCATTGTAAATTTTGTTTGCTTTACTGGATGAATATTCCAGGTGTTCTTTAAATTTTAATTTAGAATCTAATATTACTCCCAGATACTTTAGTTGCGGCGGCGAAGTAATCTCGCACTCCCCTATGGAGAGCTCTATTTGTTCTTCTACCTTCCTGGAGCTTATGAGCAAAACTTCAGTTTTTTGCTCCGCCAGCTCCAGACTCACAAATGAGAACCAATGGCGTAGGCCATTTAAGCACTCATTGCATTTGTTTCTTAGGTCGGCTAAGTGTTTGGCCATTGCTACCACAATGAGATCCTCCGCATACGCTATTAGTTTCACGTCTGTTGGTTGCTGTCTTTTTAGCACCACGTCGTACATGAGGTTCCATAATAGTGGGCCTAACACTGACCCTTGGTAAAAGTAGCCTTCTGTTTTTAAAATAGCTCAATATAATGTTTATGAGGTATTCAGGGGCGTGTATTTCATCCAGGGCTTCGATTATGTGTGCCCATTTTGCCGAGTTAAACGCGTTCTTGACATCCAGGGTAATCAGCGCGCAGTACTTTTTTGTGCCACCTTTCCATCTTTTGCCACTTACTGCACATTTCGCAGTATCAACGACTTCTCGTAGTGCGTCAATAGCGGATCTCTTTTTTATAAAGCCGTATTGTCTCTCTGATAATCCGCCGGCTTTCTGGATTGCTAACTCCAGGCGGTTTCTTATTATATTTTCGTACACTTTACCCATTGTGTTGAGCATACACAGTGGTCGGTACGATGAGGGTTCTTCCGGTGGTTTCTTTGGTTTTGGGAGCAGAACCAATCGCTGTACTTTCCAAGAGGCGGGGAATACCTCTTCCTTTAAACAAGCGTTGTACATTTTAGCGAAAACTCGGGGTTTTAAGCTTATGGCTGGCTGGCTGAATTTACGAGCCATGTGACCCAAATGGAAACACGTATAACACCTGGGGATAGGCGAGTATTCCCGAAGGCGACATATTGACCAACCAATCTTAATCTTTCCCACTTTGAGTGCGGCCTTAGCATCTTGAGCGCGCATGCATATAAGTGCTATTTGTGTGCCGCTACGTGTTTTTCGTAGACTTTTGACGTTTGGTCACGTTGTGGGTTTTAGGCTGTATCATAGCCATTTCTCCAACCACTCCTTCCAAGACGCTTTGAAAGGATTCAGCTTTCGTGTCTCCTCCATTTTTCAGTTCTAAAAGCAGGACTCCTTTGAGTGTTTTCCGAACATAGGTTACGTTCGAACCCAACTCCTCAAGCCTGCTGTCACTTTTTATTTTCCGCAGAATATCTGCATACGACGCCCTTTCTTTCTTCGTGATTATAATACCATCCGGTTTGGTTTTAAGTTTCTTTTCCATAGGTTTCCTTTTTTTAACCATGTCTACCCATCTTTCATTTGCGCTCTGAAGGGTTGTGGTAACCCTTTGGGTGTTTTTTACTGCTCCACTATACGATAATTTTTCTTTCTCAGCTACGTTTTTTGGCTTTTTTGTGGGTGGTAGAAAGCCCGATGCCTCTCGCATTCTTTTTGGGGTATTATCATCTCTACCAATGGTGATTTGAGATGATTTTCCTATTTTCACTCTTCTCGATGGGTTTTCTACTTTTTCCGATTTGCGTGTAACGCCACAATACTGCTCACAAGTTCGCGCATGGTTTGGTTAATGTGTCTTTGACCCGCCATCATGCTTTCCAATTCCTTTATTTTTTTGTTAATATAAATATATGGAAAAAGGAATTATAGCTTGAAAAATGTTGGAAACTATAATAAAACTATAGTTAATATAGAAAGAAGAATCACGCGAAAATGCAAGCAAAGAAAAATCGTTGAAAATCCTATGGCAACGCTCGTTTTATTCATAATTGTAAAGAATCTAACCCCTTGGACGGTGAGTGTGCAAAGTGATTTTTAAATTAATAAATATAGCTAAGATATAACAAAATAAAAGTGAAATATGAACTTATTTCTATGTTTAGAGTGTATATTTAAATATACAAAGTGAAAATGTCAAAAAATTTAGTTAGTTATTGTGAAATACTATGTGTTATTGATACAAATTTTAGAATATTTAATCGGGAATGTTTTAAAAAATTTAAGTATTAGCTACATTATTTTAGCATATTCCTCCTCTGGAGAAGCTCCCCTACATTGGATTGTGCAGGCCGCCTTAAACGCATAAAATACATACATATGTATGTATTTATTTTTGCGTATTATATTGGACTGCGCAGTCCAATTTCAAGGTACACACACTTATTTTCACATACTTACTTAACAATTTATATTTGCTGGTTCTGATGATATTGCTGCTGCTATTTACAATTTAGTTCTGATTTTCAATGCTATAAAAACAAATGAAGTAATTATTTGCAAATTATTAAAAAAAAAAACTCAGATAAAAGTCGTTCACTTACCTTCTTGCTGTACGAGCCTCCTTTACGATGGTAGGATCACGAATGACATGCGTCTTTCAATCGTTATATTATTACCATTTTTTAGATTTTCTTTTAGCACTATTGACAATTATGTTTTCTTCTTCGCGCTCATTCAAGTAAATCAAGAAATGAAAGATACTTTTTTTCATGACATTTACGGGGCATCTCGACAGGATAAAATTTATGTATGTCTTACTAACTGTCAAATCTATTGCTATTGCCATTGCCAAACCTGTATGTGAGCATTTGTTATCATAACATAATCACTTGCGCAAAGGCGTAGGGTAGGTAGGTTCGAGCTGATGTAGCGCATGCTTTGAGCTCTTGAAAAATTTATTTTATCACATTGCTAAATGCCGTCGGGTAGGTAGCTGATGTAGCGAATGTTTTGAACTCTTGAACTGTTTAAATCTTTTATGAGGAAAATAAAAATAGGATTACGATCCATTTTTTTCAAATGTATTTCTGGGAAAAATAAGAATTCATATTTTTGAACTACTATATAATAATTGTGGCATAAATTTTATATACCAATTAATATAATAAATTTAATATGAGCAATGATATTTTGATTTATGCTTGTACAAGTTTATTAAATTTAAGATTCCAATTCCCAACCCAATTTGCATAATTTTTCTGTAAATCAACAATATTAATATAAATAAATATTAATTTTTGGGAAAATGTTATTTTGAAAATGTATGTCGTCTTAATACTCGCTCTACTAAGTTTCATATTCTTCTTCTTAAGTGGTGTAGACACCGTTAACGCGATTATAGCCGAGTTAACAACCGCGCGCCAGTCGTTTCTTCTTTTCGCTACGTGGCGCCAATTGGATATTCCATGCGAAGCCAGGTCCTTCTCCACTTGGTCCTTTCAACGGAGTGGAGGTCTTCCTCTTCCTCTGCTTCCCCCGGCGGGTACTGCGTCGAATACTTTCAGAGCTGGAGTGTTTTCATCCATCCGGACAACATGACCTAGCCAGCGTAGCCGCTGTCTTTTAATTCGCTGAACTATGTCAATGTCGTCGTATATCTCGTACAGCTCATCGTTCCATCGAATGCGGTATTCGCCGTGGCCAACGCGCAAAGGACCATAAATCTTTCGCAGAATTTTTCTCTCGAAAACTCGCAACGTCGACTCATCCGCTGTTGACATCGTCCAAGCCTCTGCACCATATAGCAGGACGGGAATTATGAGAGACTTATAGAGTTTGGTTTTTGTCTGTCGAGAGAGGACTTTGCTTCTCAATTGCCTACTCAGTCCGAAGTAGCACCTTTTGGCAAGAGTTATCCTGCGTTGGATTTCTAGGCTGATATTGTTGGTGGTGTTTACGCTGGTTCCAAGATAGACGAAATTATCTACAACTTCAAAGTTATGACTGTCAACAGTGACGTGGGAGCCAAGTCGCGAGTGCGACGACTGTTTGTTTGATGACAGGAGATATTTCGTCTTGCCCTCGTTCACTGCCAGACCCATTCGTTTTGCTTCCTTGTCCAGCCTGGAGAAAGCAGAACTAACGGCGCGGGTGTTGAGGCCGATGATATCAATATCATCGGCATACGCCAGCAGCTGTACACTCTTATAGAAGATTGTACCTGCTCGATTAAGTTCTGCAGCTCGAACTATTTTCTCCAGCAGCAGATTGAAAAAGTCGCACGATAGGGAGTCGCCTTGTCTGAAACCTCGTTTGGTATCGAACGGCTCGGAGAGGTCCTTCCGGAGCTTTTCGTGCCGCTCAACGTCAGTTTACACAGCCGTATCAGTTTTGCGGGGATACCAAATTCAGACATCGCGGCATAAAGGCAGCTCCTTTTCGTGCTGTCGAAAGCAGCTTTGAAATCGACGAAGAGGTGGTGTGTGTCGATTCTCCTTTCACGGGTCTTTTCCAAGATTTGGCGCATGGTGAACGGTTGTTGATTTACCAGGTCTGAAGCCACACTGATAGGGTCCAATCAGCTTGTTGACGGTGGGCTTTAATCTTTCACACAATACGCCCGATAGAACCTTATATGCGATGTTGAGGAGGCTAATCCCACGGTAGTTGGCGCAGATTGTGGGTCTCCTTGTTTATGGATTGGGCATAGCACACTTAAATTCCAGTCGTTGGGCATGCTTTCGTCCGACCATATTTTACAAAGAAGCTGATGCATGCTCCTTATCAGTTCTTCGCCGCCGTGTTTGAATAGCTCGCCCGGCAATCCATCGGCCCCTGCCGCTTTGTTGTTCTTCAGGCGGGTGATTGCTATTCGAACTTCTTCATGGTCGGGTAATGGAACGTCTGCTCCATCGTCATCGATTGGGGAATCGGGATCGCCTTCTCCCGGTGTTGTGCTTTCACTACCATTCAGCAGGCTGAAGAAGTGTTCCCTCCATAATTTAAGTATGCTCTGGGCATCAGTAACTAGATCACCTTTGGGGGTTCTACAAGAGTATGCTCCGGTCTTGAAACCTTCTGTAAGCCGCCGCATCTTTTCGTAGAATTTTCGAGCATTACCCCTGTCGGCCAGCTTATCAAGCTGTTCATACTCACGCATTTCGGCCTCTTTCTTCTTCTGTCTGCAAATGCGTCTCGCTTCCCTCTTCAACTCTCGGTATCTATCCCATCCCGCACGTGTTGTGGTCGATCGTAACGTTGCGAGGTAGGCAGCCTGTTTTCTCTCCGCTGCGACACGGCACTCCTCGTCGTACCAGCTGTTCTTTTTGCACAAATGCCAATGGTTTCGGTTGCAGCTGTACGTAAGGAGTTTGAAATGCCGTCCCACAGTTCCCTTATACCGAATTGTTGATGAGTGCTCTCAGAGAGCAGGAGTGCAAGCCGAGTAGAAAAACGTTCGGCTGTCTGTTGTGATTGCAGCTTCTCGACGTCGAACCTTCCTTGTGTTTGTTGGCGTGCGTTTTTTGCTGCACAGAGGCGGGTGCGAATTTTGGCTGCAACAATATAGTGGTCCGAGTCGATGTTAGGACCTCGGAGCGCACGCACATCTAAAACACTGGAGACGTGTCTTCCGTCTATCACAACATGATCGATCTGGTTGGTGGTTTTTCGATCCGGAGACAGCCAGGTAGCTTGATGTATCTTCTTATGCTGGAATCTAGTACTACAGATAACCATATTTCGGGCCCCGGCGAAGTCGATCAGCCTCAACCCATTTGGGGATGTTTCGTCGTGGAGGCTGAATTTTCCGATCGTAGTGCCAAAGATACCTTCTTTGCCCACCCTGGCGTTAAAGTCGCCAAACACGATTTTGACATCGTGGCGGGGGCATCTCTCATAAGTGCGCTCCAAGCACTCATAAAAGGCATCTTTGGTCACATCGTCCTTCTCTTCCGTCGGGGCGTGGGCGCAAATCAGCGATATGTTGAAGAACCTCGCTTTGATGCGGATTGTGGCTAGACGTTCATTCACCGCAGTGAATGATAGTACTCGGCGACGGAGTCTCTCTCCCACCACGAATCCAACACCAAACTTGCGCTCCTTTATATGGCCACTGTAGTAAATGTCACAAGGACCTACTTGTCTCTGTCCTTGTCCCGTCCATCGCATTTCTTGGACGGCGGTGATGTCAGCCTTTATTTTCACGAGGACATCAACCAGCTGGGCAGCGGCACCTTCCCAATTAAGGGACCGGACATTCCAAATGCATGCCCTCAAATCGTAGTCCTTATTTCGTTTGCCATGGTCGTCATCAAAAGGGGGGTCACTCATCCGAGGCTTGTTGTTCCTTTTCATTGGGGGTGTTTTTTTACGTGGCGGGTCCCAAACCCAGCGCACAACCCTATGCAGGGGATGTTTCGCCTTCTCACGTTAGCTCGCCTTCAAACGGATGTTCTTAGGCTACCCAGAGGATACTTGGTCAAAGACCGGAAGTCGTGAGCTGCTTGAGTCATATGCAAAAGAATCGTTTCTGGCCACTCCCAAGTGAATGGCGATCAGAGAACTTTCCTCACTTGCGTGAACTTCTACACATGACTCCATCCTCCTCATATTACCGAAACGAAAAAGCCGTCGGCATATGTGCAAATGGGATATATTGCCTCTTCGAAATTTTCATAGAAATGAAATCTGCGCTGTCAAACTGCTGAAGTGACAGCTTACTAATTAGTATACCATATATTGTAAGCAATAAGCAATTTGGAGTCTCCACAGGCAATAGGCACGGCAATACAGTTAGTAAGACATAGATTTTAGCCTGTCGAGATGCTCCGTTAGGTAAACAAAAAATAACCCGAAAATGTGCGTTGGTGTTAAGCTCCAGTTATGCATGCTTGACTTGACCTAGCCAGACTTGAGAACTGTCACATAAAAGATCTGTTTAATGAGCCTTGCATGTATTTGATTACCGAACGCTTGACTTGACTTGAAAGTCTGTTGAATTTAGAATTTCAAGTTACGTTGACATTTCAGAGAGTGGCATCTTTGCTCTCTCCCTTTATTTTGACATTTCAGAGAGTGTCAGCTCGGTTCTTTCCCTCGCTTTTTCAAATTGAACGATTCACATCATTTTCATCATTTCATTTTAATCTAAATTTAATTTGCCAGAAATAAATCAAAAAAATCACAATGAATGACGAAAAACTAATAGAAGAAGTGCGTGCGCGTGAAATTTTATATAACAAGGCCTGCGTAGGCTACCGGGTGCCGAGCAAAAAGAAGGCTGCGTGGGTAAGCGTGGCAAAGGAGCTAGGTGCTACTGGTAAGTAATTGTTATTATTTATTAGATTTTAATATATTTTGTATATATGTATATATATAGGTAGAATTTAATAGTTTATGTTGGGTTTATTTTACAGATGAGCAATGTTCGAAGAGGTGGCTGACTCTAAGGGAGAGATTCAGTAGGGAAGTAAGGAAAATGGAGTCACCATCAGGAAGTGGGGCGAGTAACACCGAAACCTGGCCATTGTTCGATAATATGAGCTTTTTAAAACTATATATACAGCCCAGACCGTAAGTTAATCTTTTTTTAATATTTTATACGTATTAAATATTTATTTCCCTTTTACAGAAATCGCTGCACCACAAACATTTTAGAAGATATATATTCGCAGGAGCTGTTTGAGCCATTTACTTTTGAAAGTTCTCCGACTATTTTATCGTCACCTTCGGAGTTGTCGTCTTCAACTCCGATCCGGAAAAGAGTCAAAAAAACAAACAGCGATGACGACAGCTGTTTCAAAGAAGCGTGCGAGCTATACAAAAGCATGTGTGCAGAGAGGAGCAATTGCAGCGAGGCGGTGAGGTCGTTTGGTGTTATGTTGACCTCTATCATGAACGGTATGAGCGAGGTAAAGCAAATGAAAGCAATACAAGTTTTAACAAATTCGTTATTTGCTATTAAATCGGAACCCGAATAATTTTTTTTTTTTATTTTTAAATCATTTGTTTGTTGTTTTATACAGATATTGAATTAATATGTAAAAATGTTTAAAACGCTTGTTGCCTAGACATAGGAAACAACAATGTATCTCATTTTTCAAAAATAGTTTTAAAATGTTTAAAACGCTTGTTACCTAGACATAAGAAACAACAATGTATCTCATTTTTCAAAAATAGTTTTAAGAATGTTCAAAAGGGTTTTAAGAATGTTTTTGAAAAAATAAAATAATTTGTTTTTATAACTCTTTAATTTTGTATGTCTTTTATTTATTGTGTCCATATTGCCATATGCCTGTGTAATCTTCCTAATACAGATAATTACCATCTTTTTCAGTAAATAAAACAATATTTATAGATATATCCATGGTTTAATAAAATATCACAAAAAAGTTAACGTAACAAAAAGTATAGTATAAAGATATTTAGATTACAATTTTATACATAAAAATATGTATATATTTCAAATGCATAAAATACACAAACATTGCTATACACTAAATACGATCTTCTTGAAATGAAACCGCTCCCTGATTTATAAAATAATCTGCCAAAAAATCCCTTAGACGGAATGCGAAACTAGATGCATTGCGTCGAGTTGTACTTATTGAATGTAATGCACCTCCAACACTCTCTAAATCTTCACGCCATTCTCCCTCCAATATTCCATGGTCTGCGGTGTCTGTGTCTACAAATGTATCTGGACAATACCAACGATCATGGTCATTCAACATTACAAAATTGTGAAGAACCAGACAGGTTAACACAATTGTTTCGCAGTTCTTTGGGCTAAAGTCTATTACCTTTCGTAGAACACGCCATCGAGCAGTTAAAATACCAAAGCTATTTTCGATTACTCTACGAGCTCGGGATAACCGGTAATTGAAAATAGCTTTGTTTCGTGGCAGCTGTGCACCGGGGTAAGGTCGCATTAAGTTTTCCTTCAATGGGAACGCTGCGTCGGCCACAAAAAAATGTGGAAAATCTGTTGAGGATCCATTCCATAATGGAGCTCTTGGTGGTAGTGGCAATTTGTTTTCCAAGAGTGCTTGACCAAATTTAGTTTGCTGAAAGACACCTTGAAATAAAATAAAAATAAGTAAATATTGAAATATTGCAAATCTTTTAAAATACCTCCGTCACTTTGTCCGCCATAGCTACCAATGCTGGCAGAGGTGAACGTATACCGAGCGTCGCAGGATGCCATTAAAACTATACTATAAAACTTTTTATAGTTATAAAATAACGAGCCTGAATTTTGTGGACGAATAATAGCTATATGCTTCCCGTCAATTGCTCCGACGCAGTTGGGTATATTCCACAGTTTTAAAAAATCTGCAGCAATGTCTTTATATTGTGCGGTAGTTGGCTCGCTAAGGTATATCGGGCACAGGTGTAACCAAAATATTTCACACGTTTCAAGTACGATATTCCGCACTGTTGTTTTCCCTAATTTATGCATCGAGGCTATGATCTCAAAAGGTGTTCCATAAGCGAGGTACCTAAAAAATAAATGAGAATACAATTAAATGAATATATGTACTTCAAGGATTTTACTTACATTAAAGTTATAACCACTCGCTCCTCGACGCCAATTTGTTGTTTTGGTTTTTTTAAAAACGGACTAATAATATTTAAAAGAAGGTTGTATACTGGCCGATTCATCCGTGTTAAAGCAAATAGTTTTTGGTCGTCTTCTTTTAATTTTAAAAAGTTCTTCCAGAAGAAACCATTTGGGTTTCTATCCCGATTTGCTGGATGAACGGACCAGCGGCGTTTACGTCTTCTTAATACTTTTCTTCTTTGAAGGCGAAGAATATTTAAATATAATAGTTCATGGAATAAATCACTATCCATTATTAAAGTTAATATATTCAACAAAACAATTTGTTTTAATATTGATTAAATTTTCACAAGCTTCACATATCAAGTAAAATGTCACGTTTGTGTGCTCTCTCAACATTCAAAAACAGCTGATTTCTACGCGCTGTGTTTAGTATAATAGCAGTTACGTTTCACAAGTCACCTTTTTCGAAGCTGAGTTGAGTCAAGCATGCATAACTAGAGCTTTAGTGCAGAGAGAAACAAGTAAGGAAGGGCTAAGTTCGGGTGTCACCGAACATTGTATACTCTCGGATGATAAAGTGATAATCGAGATTTCATTATCCGTCATTTACATATTTTTTAATTTTGCTGTAAAATTAATTAGATTAGTAGTTCCTGAGAAACGGTTTTTGGTCCATAAGTGGGCGACGCCACGCCCACTTTTAATTTTTAAAGTTTGGGTGCAAGTTCCTTCTGCCATTTCTTCCGTAAAATTTAGTGTTTCTGACGTTTTTTGTTAGTCGGTTAACGCACTTTTAGTGATTTTCAACATGACCTTTGTATGGGAGGTGGGCGTGGTTACTATCCGATTTCGTCCATTTTTGAACTGTATACGGAACTGCCTGAAGGAAACGACTCTATAGAGTTTGGTTGAAATAGCTATAGTAGTTTCCGAGATATGTACAAAAAACTTAGTAGGTGGCGGGGCCACGCCCGCTTTTCCAAACAAATTACGTCCAAATATGCCCCTCCCTAATGCGATCATTTATACCAAATTTCACTTTAATATCTTTATTTATGGCTTAGTTATGACACTTTATAGGTTTTCGGTTTTAGCCATTTTGTGGGCGTGGCATTTTGCCCTTTTTCGGACTTAACCTTCTTATGGAGCCAAGTAATACGTGTACCAAGTTTCATCATGAGATCTCAATTTTACTCAAATTACAGCTTGCACGGGCGGACGGACAGACGGACGGACAGACAGACATCCGGATTTCAACTCTACTCGTCACCCTGATCACTTTGGTATATATAACCCTATATCTGACTCTTTTAGTTTTAGGACTTACAAACAACCGTTATGTGAACAAAACTATAATACTCTCCCTAGAAACTTTGTTGCGAGAGTATAAAAATGGTTAGCCGTGGTTCGGAGAATGGTTGCGGCAATAATGACATTGTACACAAATTAAAGAACGGAAATTTACGTCATATCAGTTGTGTGGACAAAAACAGGTAAAAATATTTTGCAGTTTTTAGAGTTTCGCATTAATATTTGTTTTTATTTACCTTTGCATGGTGTTAGGAAAAAATTAAATTATAAATTATTAAATGTACCTAAAAACAATTTTATTTAATAAGAAAACTAGACATTTTAAAACTTCACAATATCCTGCGGTTGTTCCTACTTTGTTCACACCACTGTACGTGTGATGGAACGGTTAACTTGATCTTGTGGACCTTCAAACCGCACAAGAACGTAATTATTCAAATCCAAGCTCTCGGAGTCAAAGAATGATCCAATAGATTTATCGGTATCTGCAAAACTTGTAACTAAGGAATCATCATCTGATGATTCATCCGAGGATACTCGTTTTTTTAAAGTCAAGGACCTTTTGGTAGTTTTTCGTGGCAGCACCTTCCCCGATTTAATTTTCTCCTTTTCTTCCAAGGAAGGTGTAGATGTAAGAATTTTAGATGAACCTTTCCTTGACTTCGAAAGGTTTGATTATTCTAGGAATAGGGCGAACTTGCTCTGGAGTTTTGCCAACAGATGGTATGGGTGAAGATTCGCAAGGAGTAGCAGGCTCAATTGAAACATTGTTTTGGTTTGTAACTAATTCTAATGCAAAGTCAATATCAGCAGTTTAATGTTCGACATCTACGCTAATGAAGTCTGCCTCAGGAATTGCTTGTCTGTTAAATGGACTTATTCCAGCTGTGGAAAAACCTTTGCATATGTTTTCAGAGACGAATTTTCGAAAGTTGAGGTATATCGTAAATCGTACTAGCTCGTCCAGGATTGGATAAAAGGAAATCACTATATGACGTGGCCAAATGTTTTTTAAATGGTCCAAATACCGATATGTCCAAGGGCGGTGGGAAGCTTATCATGTGGATGCCATTCTCCCTGCAAAATATTAAAGCAGCCAAGCTGCAGTGCGAAACATGATTGTCCAAAAAAAGCAAAATCAGTCTTTCTAAGGAACATCGGGTGTTTTTTTGAACATGTTTCAGAACTTTACAGAAGCCGTCCGTTGACATCCACCCGCTTTTAGCAGCAATACCTACGCAGCCGTTAGGACCACCATTAACAAAGTGATCTTTGTACTTAACTCGCGGAAAAACGTATACTGGTGGAAGTGCATTTCCAGTAGCATTTATTATGCCCACCATGGTAACTAAAGAACCTTTTTCCGCGGACGCAAACTGAGACACAGTACGCTTTCCTTTCGTCGAAATCACCTAGCAAGAAACATTATGTTAGGTTAAAGATGTATGTACAAATGCAAAAAGGTAAAGAAAACGTGCTAAAATACCTTTGGAGGAGGCATAACAGTTGTTATTCCTGTTTCATCAAGATTATAAATGTCGACAGGAGCAAACGAAAATTTACTATACAGAATGTGCACATTGTCAAAAAATGCCATAACAGCTGCTTTGGTAAAAGACATAGAACGAGCAAGGCTGGTGTTTTCAGGTTTTCTCAAACTTAAATCACTGTGTCGTTTCATGAAGCCTTGTATCCAATCAACTCCTGCTATTTTATTATTTGTCCAGGATAAAGGGATTTTAGTTTCATTCATTTCAGCATAATCAAAAACGAACTTCCGTGCAGCGCTGTACGTGAATCCATGTTGGAGGTTTGAACATACTCTGAAGTATTCTGCTATTTAATTTTCCAGTTTTTTTGAAAATATCTGCTTTGAGCTATATTTCGAAGAGAACAAAAATGTCTCATCGTCCGAGGATTACCCGGAATCATCAAGTGCTTTAGCTCTTTCCTTATTTATCTTCGCTAGTCGGTCTCGTAACGTAGTGCGTTTCAAGCAATAGGTTCGCGCAGATTCACTTATATTGAACTTCTTTGAAAGAACATCCTTGATTGCAAGTTTCTCATCCAAATCACTTCGGTCCATCTTTTTTTTATAGTTTCGAACCATGGTGCTAATAACAACCTATGTGGAAAATGTAGATACAAGTACCAAAATGCGCTTATCAGTTTATAAAATATTTCCCACGTTTTAATATGTCTACTCATGTGCTCATTTTCCAGATGGGGTATGGTAAATTTATCCCATCGTGGTACATATTGCGGAAAAGTTGCCTTAGTACTTCCTGATTCCAATGCAACTTTTTGTTTTGAGATCGGATTGCATCTTCAACCAAAACTCCGTCCTTGAAATTTCTGAAACTCGTCTAAAATCGTGAAATTGTCTACCTAGCGCCTGAAATACGCATCTCATGGCAAAATGTATAGAACAAAAGTTATTTGTCACGTCATTTGCTACCGAAATGGTATATGTGATCATGTCCGTAGGACGAACCGTTCCCGAGATACGAGCGAAAATGCGGTGCGCCACAGCGCAAAAAAATCTTCTTGCGGCCACACTTCTTGATGTTGATTTCGCCGAGTGCTATCACTCACATTCATTCACCTACTCCAAAGGACACTCTCGGAAAGGTCTCCACATAAATATATTTCATCGAGTTCCTTCACTCTTGTCGGTGATTTCGCCGAGTGCTGTCACTTATATTCTCTCAACAGAACACAGAACTCAAAATGTCTGTATCTAAATTTAAATTTAGACAGAAATGTCCTGTGTTTGGCATATATCCTACAATCTCTCTGAGTCCCAGTTACCTACTTACCAGCATGCTATTTTGTGTTATCAGTTTGAAAGATTTCGTATGGGGCGACTCCGAGGCGACAACTATGAACCTAGGAGTAAAGACGTTACAGAAATAGTTGCAAAAAAGGTTGAAAATACTTTCAAAAAGTCATTTATTCCGATAGTTTCACACACCCGAGTTGCACAAATGCTCACCACATACCATAAGAAATTTCTGACTCTTAAACAAATGTTTTTAATGAACCCAATAGGTTTGAGCTATAAAAGAGACGACTTTGTCTCTTCTGCCGTAAAATTATTTGACATCGCTGTTGGTACATGCATTCAATTTTCTTCTTTTACTTGTCCAAAGGAAAGGAAAGCTCCTATCAATGAACAACCATTTCTCTTGGACCAGAGAACCAGAAGAATTGATCGCATTGGAAGTGTTGATCTACCTGAAACAAAAAAGATTACAAAGAAAAATGAACATAAAGAAAAGCTTTCAATACATCATTCAACATCAACACTTACCAGAAAAGTATCAGCGAGAACACGTGACCATTCAGATCAGCCAGACTCTCATACAGACGACAACAATGTAGGTGCGTCGCACATGGATTCTTCCAAAAACGATGCTGATGATGAATTTTCTCTTCTATCCTCTAAAATCAAACAAAACACACTAGTATTAGAACACACTGCTTTAGCTGCCCAAAGATTTGGAGTAAGTGATAGAGCAGCGGCCTTGTTGTTTCAACTGCTATTCTGGATGCCAAAAAAGCAGGTTTGATAACAGAGAATCGGGCTAGCTTTGTCACTGACAAATGCAAGATTAGTCGGGCAAAAAAAAGTGTTGGAGTTAAGCTCCAAAACACCGAAAGTATTGACTCTGTATATGAGCTGTATTTTGACGGCCGCAAAGACAATACACTTACACAAGTCAGCGAAGGTGAAAAGTACTACCGCGATACTGTCAAACACGAACACAGGTTGGAAAGGTGGAATCATTCGGAAACTAGAAGAAAGAATAGGTAGGCCATTAGAGTGGGTTGTTTGTCTTGTACATTTCAACGAACTTCCATTTCGTGCTCTTTTCGAACACATGGATGGTATCTCAAAGACTCCAAATACATTCTCTGGCGACATAGGTAAACTGCTCCCTGATTGTGAGAAGTTGCCTGTTGTCAAATTTGAAAGTTTTCTATCCTGCCAATTACTTTCTGAGGTTATTAATCCGACCTAAATTAGCACAGACCAAGCTTATCTGTGTAAAATATCAGAAGCTGTTATTTCCGGTCAATGTTCCTCAGATTTAGCGTCGATGTATCCAGGTAACATGTACGAATCTCGCTGGCTCACCTGTGCAAATAGAATTCTGAGATTATACATTTCTACTGACAAACCAACAAAGGAAATAAAGATTTTGGTCAAGTATGTACATACTTACAGTTTACTCACCTTTGTGGTTCTCAATAAGATTCAACAGTTCAATCAAAGATGGCTCGCGCCATCTCTATGCTGCAATTCAAAGGTCGAGATACTTACCCGCTAAACTGCGCAAGGTTGTCGATTCATCCATTCAACAGAATGCTTTCTTTGCTCTTCCAGAAAACATTTTCCTTAGTATGATGACTGACGAACGGATAGAAGTCAGAAAGTTGGCCCTTGACCGTCTTCTGGCAGCCAGAGAAGCAGAGTCTGACGCTGTAAATGGAAGGGTTAGACGTAATAAAGTGCCAAAGCTGAATTTCAAAGCTAAAAATTATTACGATATGATTAACTGGAAGACTATTACCTTGACTTTTCCACCAGTTATTTGTTCAGTTTCTAACGAAGAACTCATAAAAGGGCTGTCGGGAGACACTGCAGAGGTATGGAAATTTAGTAAATTCCCCTCTCACACCGTGGCAGTCGAGAGAACCGTCAAACTGGTGACAGAGGCATCTTCTAAAGTTATTGGCCCCCAATCTCGTGATCGTTTTATACGCTCTACACTGAAATCTAGGCAACAAGTGCCAAAGTTTAGTACAAAATCTGATTTTATCAATAAATTTGACACAGATTCAGACTAAAACAAGCTTGACATATGGTTGGTTGGTTGGGTTGGGCTTGGGAGGAACCCGAAGAGCAGCCACCTCCACGCGGTGGGTTCTGGGTGACCAATACAGGTTAGCTGAGAGCTGCAACAATTTTCACCTTGCGCTGTGGCGCGCCGCCTTTTCGCTCGTATCTCGGGAACGGTTTCCGAAATTTCAAGGCCGGAGTTGGGGTTGAAGATGCAATCCGGTCTGAAAACAAAAATTGGCATTGAAATCAGGAAGTACTAAGGCAACTTTTCCGCACTATTAGAAATCCCGGATCGGAAAATTCCGGAATCGACCCACCCTAGTGCATATGCCTGTGGTGCATTTACCCCATGGGATACATATGCCGGTGGTGGATTTACCCCATGGGGCACATATGCCGGCGAAACAACCCCTCCTGTAGTGTGGCGGATGTGCCCCAGGTGCAGGCATGCTTCAAAACTCACTTTGTTTTTACACTCTCCAGCACTTTATCAAAACCTTTTTTGTATTTTTACTAAAAGCAATATAGTCGGTATCACACTTATGAAAATCTTTTACTGAACACCTTAATTGACAAAGTTATTACAAAATATACGAACTTTAAAAACTTTCCACTGCAACACAAAAAACGGAATAAACGCGACTGTTTACGATCACTTGCAAACTTCAACTTCCAAAGTAAGTTAAACAAGAGGTGGTCAGATGAAGCAAACATTATCGATAATTCAAGTTCGATTGCTATACTGAGTTTAGAGATAACCGTGGGTGGCGAATGTGCCCCAGTGGCGAAAGCTCCCTTTTCTACCCTACACATGCGAGGCAGTTTTATATATTTACATGTATAAAAAAGGAAAGATACTTGTGACCATAATATATATTTTCTTTAAACATATAAAAGTTCCATTTAATGAAAACGATTATATAAATATATAATTTGTGATATTTTCAGTTTGGTTGTTTTACCAAAATATTTAAAGAATTGAGGTTTTTTTCTATAATTGTTTTGTTAAATTTTAAAGATCTAAGTTGCCTCCGGAAATGTATCATTATAATAATACGCACTTTAGAAAGGGAACACATATTTTCAAAAAAATAAAAATATATTTGCGCGTTACAAATATAATACAAACGATAAAGGCAGAAACAGCGTTGAATTCCGCTTCTTTGTTTTCAAAACTGAAATCAAACAATCAAAAATAGTTTATACATATATTTACAAATAGCATTCGACTCTGATTTTGAGTTATTTTAAGAAAATTTCAAATATATTGAAGACAATTTTTATAATTACTACAGTATATCGAGCCTGGCAACCCTGCGGAAAACCCCAAGTCGTTGGAAATTCTACGATTGGTGGATGGTAGAAGGGTTGTTGGGTAATTATCCCTAGAACACACACCCGGGTACAAATGTATCCACTTTCAACTTTGAAATGTTATAACTTTTGAACCGCTATACCTCTATACCGATAACTTCGGGTCTAGGAAGATTATTTAGTTTTGAGTTCAAATTCAAAATTTGAACCAGATCGGACCATTGGTTCAGGAGCTACAGCCTTCCAAACACATTATATACGTAAACACACACCCAGGATACATTTGTACCCCAGTAGAAAAAATCCTCATAATAATCAAGAAAAAACATTTTTTATATTATTTTTTTATTTGAAAAATTAAAAATATTCATTTCACACATTATATTACTGACTTTTATTATAAACATTATAAAAATGCATCTTATATTTAAGGAAAATCTTGGCAAATAGAGCAATTTGTTGATGTGACCAAATGTTCAAGACACATTGGCTTCTTACATTTGGCGCACAGCTTTCTGGTTTTTCTACGGCGTTTTTCCTCTTGTGCGTAACATAAATAGCAAGATCCGGACACAGGTTTTGGCGTGCGCGCTGCGGCAGATGTTGATGCTGCTGTTGACACCATTGATTCCACCGGTCGGTTGAAATTTGCTTCAATAGCAATTTTGGTCGAAACATTTCGCGTCACTTGACGATTTATGGCTCCGGCTTCAATAATGGGCATACACAATGCTTCAACCAAGCTGCGCAGGATCTGCTTACGCTTGTTGTTTGTTCTCCAAGGCAACATAGGGTTATTCAAATCGTAGACAATGTAGGCTGCAAGAGCTGTAATGTCCAACATGTTGAAGAACATCGCTAGTGGTCATCGTTTTGTTTGTCTTTGTGTTGGATATTCCGCAAACATTTGGTCCATTCGATCAACACCAGCTTTGGTACGATTATAATATTCAATTATTTCAGGTTTCCCACTGTCAGCTATTTCAGCATCATTATTCATGGTCGAAAGCAAAATGACTGCTATATTTTTTTTTTTGGGAACATAAGAGCACATTGTTATATTATTTTTGAAGCCAAATGTCGTTGAACCAATTGTCCTGTTTTTGTTCTACTTCATTTCTTGAGGAATATATGATTTGTTTTTGCGCAAAGTTCCAACGATCGTGAGTGTCCAGGTGTGAAGCAGTTCTGCAACCGGCAAGGTCGTAAACAAATTGTCCATTGTAATGTTTCGGGCACTTCCTTGGTATTTGGCAGACAAATCCTTCACCACTCGTTCGCCTTGGTTCGTTTCCCTACCAGTTTCTGCTTGGCCAGTATATACATATTTGTCCATGCAGTGGATATGCATTTGTGGCATCGCAAATCCACCAAACCTTGACATCATATTTAGCAGGTTTTGACGGTATGTACTGCGTAAACCGTGTGCGTCCACGGTACGGAAATAATTGTTCATCAATCGTCAAGCATGAGCTGGGCTTGTAATGTGCAGCAAGATTATTGTTCATCATCGTCCACAACTCACTGATCGGTGCTGCTTTATCAGTTAGTAAGCGTGTTGCACGAGTGTTTTTATCGTCAAATCTTAGGAATCGCAATATCGAACAGAAACGGTTGACTCCCATTGCGGCGCGATATAAAGGATAGTTTTTGACGCTCCATAAATCTCGAACATGTTCTCCATTGCTATGGTCCGCACCAGTCATTATAAGTATGCCAAAAAATGCATACAGCTCTGTTATTGACACAGGCGTCCATGACTTAGGAGTTGTGTTTGGATGCGCATTGTTGTAAGCATTATAAGCTTCTTTTGCTAACTTATTTGTGTGGCGCATAATTATATCAGCCATTTCAACGTTCATGAAACATTTGAATGTTTGCTCTATTGACAACATTTCAGTGCATCTAGCTGGTCCAGAACGTTCTCTTATAATATTTTGTCTGAGTACCTGACGACTTACATTTGGTTCTTTCATCCACTCAGTACCATCACGTGCAACAAATTTTTCGGCACTAGCAGGTAATTCATTATTTTCTTCTACTTCCTCTTCTTCATCATCCTCATAGTCCGCATAATCAGGTAATACTTCTGTGGCACTTTGCGAAACTTCTGCATCGTCATCAGCAATTTCAATGTCATTGATTTGAATTTCTTCTTCGTCTACTGAGTCAAAGTCATAGGGAGCGTCATCGTCACAAATTTCACCAAATAAAGATTGTATATATGATTCTCGCTGTTCCTCAGTTAGCCTGCATAATAAAAAAAATTAGTATATGTTTACATTGTTGCTTATTTTACATTTTTTACCTTCTATGTGCTGCACTTGATAAATATTCGTTTCTTCTTGAAGTCATTTTGTACCTAGTTATTTATAGTTTCAGTTATATTTATTTTCACTTATATTTTCACTTCTTACACTTTTGAGCACCAAAACAATAATGAAAATATCAACAGGCAGCATTTATAACAACACCTTGCACAGTGCAACTTCCCATATATGCGCGAGTTACGTCGCCGTCGTTGCAAGCCAGTTCGCTGCCGACGTCGCCGTCACCCAACTTCAACATTGACTGGTCTGCATAAATGCAACCAAAGCACTTCTCATTACTCAAGTAACACAATACTTACCTACGGTGGTCATGTTACGAAAATCGCTCTACATTATAAAATGCCAATTAAACAATTTGATGAAATATCAGCTAAACAAATTTTATGAAATGCCAACTAAACCAATTTTGTAAACAAAGAATTAGAATAAGAAATTTCATTTTTTTTTAATAAAGATTCAGAAATAATTTGGACACAGAAGTGTACGGTGGCATTTCTCATTTCTGGCGCAGTCGAACGGCGTACAACTCCAAAGAATTGTACGGAACCATAGATCTAATGCTTATCGAAAAATATTCTAAAGATTATTAAGTGAAAAAAATAAATAAATAAAAAACTTAGTAACAAATCAGTTTAAAATATTCGAAAAAAATGAACAACCAAGAACAACAACAAATCCCGGTCATGGAGCTAATCAAAGAAGCGGCGAGAATCAGCCCATACTTCGGAAATGGAGAGAATAATTTGACATCATTCCTATACGTTAAGGAGCGGAAATTTTACTAATCGCTTTGAATCAGCTTTGAATCAGGCGTAACAAGACAAAACGATAGGCAATGGTTCAACTCCAATAATTGCATTAGGCAAATCAGAAACTCAGGACAAAACCGACAACACCAGCCGGGACGCTACAGTAACAATCAAGTACAACCTATGGAAGTTGATCATATCCAAGAATCAAATTTTACATTGCAAGGTCACAATCAGATTTACCGATAGTCGAACTAACCATTGGTTACAACAAAATAAAATGCCTAGTAGATACCGGATCTACCACCTCGTTGATTGACAAAAACAATTTCCCTCATTACAAACGTAGCAAATTAAATAAACCACTTTTCTTTAATACCCTGTCCGAAAAAACCGTTATAACACATGAACTAATAACACCACTACCAAAAGAATTCAACGAAAATAGTTATATTGCTTGGAAAGTAACAAGTTTTAATGATAGGAATTTTGACGCCATAATAGGACAAAATATCCTGAAACCAATGGAAGCAATCATTAACTTAGGAGAAAGTTTTATAGAAATTAATAAAGTGAAAACACATTTTATAAATAAATGCCCCTCCAACTACGAGGAAATTCACAATATTGAAAGCTACCCAGAGGAAAACTCTATTGCAGAAATTGTAAACAAATTATATCATGAAAATATGAATGACGAGGAAGTAAATAAACTAAAAAAGTTAGTGAAAAAAATAATAAATTATTCCTTGCTGAAGGACAGATGTTAACCCATACACATGAAATTAAACACGAAATAATTACAACAACGGACAGACCATCTTACGCAAAAATATATCGCTATCCCCAAATACATGAGAAGGAAATACAGAAACAAATTAAAGATATGCTAGAACAGGGAATAATACAGGAAAGTAATTCACCATATAACTCACCCCTTTGGATAGTACCGAAGAAAATAGACAATTCTGGCGAAAGAAAATGTAGGCTAGTCGTCGATTACAGGAGCCTTAATGAAATCACTGTTAATGACAAATTCCCGATACCAAACATAGATAGTATTTTGGAGAAACTAGGAAGAGCTCAATACTTCACAACCCTGGATCTTGCAAAAGGATTTCACCAGGTTCTAATTAAAGAAAGCGATAGAAAGAAAACAGCATTCTCAACCCCTTTAGGACACTATGAATTCATCAGAATGCCATTCGGGCTCAAAAACGCCCCGGCCACCTTCCAACGCCTAATAAATTCAGTACTTAGGGAATATATAAATAAAATCTGTGTAGTCTACCTAGACGACATATTAATATTTTGTACAAATATCGATGAGCACACAGAAAGTATCCAAAAATTTTTTAACAATTTAGCAGAATACAATCTAAAAATTCAGATAGATAAGTGCAAATTCTTCGCAAAGTCAACAGAATGTACGGTGGCATTTCTCAAGAATTTTCTCAAGTTAATACAAAAATACATAAATAACTGCGAAATATGCAATAAGGCGAAATACGACCGAAAACCTATTAAGGAAAAATACAAGCTAACCGAAACACCGATGGATATTAACCTAATAATACATATGGACGTTTATACCAACAAGAAACATAGTTTTATCACTTTTGTTGATAAATTTTCAAAATATGCAATGGCAATAGCCTTAGAAGATAGAAACAGCCTCACAATCGTAGAAAAAATTAGACTTTATCTCTCTCTCAGAGGTAAGCCAACAAAAATTATAACAGACAACGAATTTAACTCAGTAAACATAAAAGAACTCTTAAGACAGGAATCCATTGAAGTTCATTTTACAAAAACCAAATAATCACACAGGAAACGCTGATGTAGAAAGACTACACAGTACTATTTCCGAAAAATTTAGAACACTGGAAGCCATGAAATCACCACTATCAACTCAAGAAAGAGTTTTTAAAAGTATAGAATGGTGTAACAACTCAGTCCACTCCACGATAAAAACAAAACCTATAGATGTAATTGAAGGAATAACAGATAAAGCCAAAATATACAAAACTCTAGAGGATAATAAAAAACGTACAATTGAAAAATTGAACGAACAGCGCGAAAGTTTTCAAAATACGGAACAGGAAGGGTATGTGAAGAACTATAAGGCTCTTAGGCATAAATACGAACCAAGATATCGCAAACTAAATTTACAAAATATACACTCGTCCAATATTAAAAGAAATTTTCAGGTGAAATGGATCCTAACCTCTTTGATGATGCTACTGGCATTGACACCAATCCAACCTCATCTCACAATAGAAAAAATTGAAACTAATCTTGGATACATGGAAGTATGGATCGAAGACGTCCAACTTGCAGAAACCTACGACACTATACTACATATAATAAATATAGAGGAAATATTAGATATAATCGACACAATTCACAAAAATATAGAACATGCTGGCCTACAGGGAAAAACAGAAATTTTGGAAATGCAACTTAACAATATAAAAAGCAAAGCTTTAACTCTAATACCACACAGACAGCGAAGAGGCCTAATTTATATTTTTGGAACAGCTCAAAAATGGTTATTCGGCACTATGGACGATAATGATAGACAAGATATAGAAGCACATCTGAATTCAATAGATACAAATAACCATAATGCAATTAAAAATCTTAATAGTCAGATAAGCATTAAAACACACTTTAATAAAACTTTCTCTAAACTCAAGTATAAATAAGGTTAACAACGAAATACAAAGACATATTCAATACACTGACTTTACACTAAAACTAAAAATTATACAGGACAATATCGAACACATTCAAGAAAACATAGCTGCATCAAAGCTAGGAATTTTTTACGGAAGCATGTTGACAAAAGAAGAGATAACTAAGTTCGGAATAGATTTCAATAAACTGCAAAATATTAAACTGGGAACTCTTATTGATAGCAATGGCAATATAATATTCGCCATTAAAATACCAAAGGATTCTACCTCTCTTCCAATAAATTATCTTGTACCCATTGGAAACGAAAATAACAGGGAACTTTTATTTGAACCCCAAATTACATTATATTATAATAATAATACATATATAGGGTGATTTTTTAAGAGCTTGATAACTTTTTTTAAAAAAAAAAACGCATAAAATTTGCAAAATCTCATCGGTTCTTTATTTGAAACGTTAGATTGGTTCATGACATTTACTTTTTGAAGATAATTTCATTTAAATGTTGACCGCGGCTGCGTCTTAGGTGGTCCATTCGGAAGGTCCAATTTTGGGCAACTTTTTCGAGCATTTCGGCCGGAATAGCCCGAATTTCTTCGGAAATGTTGTCTTCCAAAGCTGGAATAGTTGCTGGCTTATTTCTGTAGACTTTAGACTTGACGTAGCCCCACAAAAAATAGTCTAAAGGCGTTAAATCGCATGATCTTGGTGGCCAACTTACGGGTCCATTTCTTGAGATGAATTGTTGTCCGAAGTTTTCCCTCAAAATGGCCATAGAATCGCGAGCTGTGTGGCATGTAGCGCCATCTTGTTGAAACCACATGTCAACCAAGTTCAGTTCTTCCATTTTTGGCAACAAAAAGTTTGTTAGCATCGAACGATAGCGATCGCCATTCACCGTAACGTTGCGTCCAACAGCATCTTTGAAAAAATACGGTCCAATGATTCCACCAGCGTACAAACCACACCAAACAGTGCATTTTTCGGGATGCATGGGCAGTTCTTGAACGGCTTCTGGTTGCTCTTCACCCCAAATGCGGCAATTTTGCTTATTTACGTAGCCATTCAACCAGAAATGAGCCTCATCGCTGAACAAAATTTGTCGATAAAAAATTTTCGAACCGAACACTGATTTTGGTAATAAAATTCAATGATTTGCAAGCGTTGCTCGTTAGTAAGTCTATTCATGATGAAATGTCAAAGCATACTGAGCATCTTTCTCTTTGACACCATGTCTGAAATCCCACGTGATCTGTCAAATACTAATGCATGAAAATCCTAACCTCAAAAAAATCACCCGTTATTTACGAAAGTACTATCGAATTGAAAAAACTAAAGCCATTAAAAACTGCTTAATAAAGAAAAATTGTATGCAAATTTTTAACAATGCATCAGAAATTATACAGATAAAGCAAGGAATTGTTCTAATAAAAAATCTAGTAAGAACACACTTTTTTAATGATTGTAACAACAGAACCCAAAAACTAACTGGCAACTATTTAATAAATTTCAATAATTGCTCTATCAATGTGGCAACTAAACTTTCTATAATAAAGAAATTAATCACATTCAAATAACCAAAAATAAAAATTAAAAACTAATATTTGAAGACATTGTATTAAGTAACTTAAAAAATACGGCATTAATAGATGAAATAAGCTATGTAAAAAAAACGCATTATATATACGGCTCCACATTAACTTTAATTTTAATCACCATTGTATCAATAATTGTATTAAAGAAATTAAAGAGCAAAAATAACAATGTTAAAATAACCAACAAAGCTCAATCAAAGGGAGGAGGAGTTACGTCGCCGTCGTTGCAAGCCAGTTCGCTGCCGACGTCGCCGTCACCCAACTTCAACATTGACTGGTCTGCATAAATGCAACCAAAGCACTTCTCATTACTCAAGTAACACAATACTTACCTACGGTGGTCATGTTACGAAAATCGCTCTACATTATAAAATGCCAATTAAACAAATTGTATGAAATATCAGCTAAACAAATTTTATGAAATGCCAACTAAACCAATTTTGTAAACAAAGAATTAGAATAAGAAATTTCATTTTCATTTAATAAAGATTCAGAAATAATTTGGACACAGCAGAGTACGGTGGCATTTCTCATTTCTCGCGCGCTCTCATTTGTAAACATGAAGTGGTAAAATTCGTTGCTCTTATTTCCGCCTTCATGCTTGCCCGGATTTTTTTTTTTTGTTATTGAAACGTAATAAATGAGGGGTTTACATTTCATTGAAATTGCAACTAGTGATAAATTTAAACTAACAAGCAATACAATGTTCATACATTGCGATACAAAACAATAAAATCTGTAATAGCAAGCTTTCCTTTTTTAAACTAAATTTTATAACTAAATGTAATGATATTTGTTATTTTCTTAGATTCGTAATAGATCATGAAACGTTGTTCTTTTCAGTCTGCGCCTGCCATTTCTAGCCTCTCCTAGTTGTCTCCTAGTTGTCGGGCTTTCACTGTTTCGCGAATGACTTCCCGAACCATTTTTAACCCTCTCATGCCCGGTGTTGCCTATAGGCAACATTGTCTTTATGAGCGCATAAGTACCGCAATTTGAATTTTTTTAATGTGAGATCTTTTGCAAAAATGTCGGTGTATGTGTTTTACATCATTTTAGTTCTCATGTTCGTTATAATTTTCGCGCGTGTTCATGCAGTGACTGATCTCCGTAGACGAAAATAAAAAAAATAAATTTGGAGAAAAGTGCATATGGGAAAAGTTCCCAAAAACTTAAAAAACACTATTTCGTCATAAAGTAACGTTGATAATATAAATAAAGAAAGGTAAGTGAGTAATTTACAAAAAAAGAAAGTGGAAAAAGTTATTTCGTTTCTGTGCAATAATTTTGTAAAAGTTAAGTTGCCTTTAGGCAACATCGGTCAATTGTGTGTAATAAAATTTTGCATATACTTGTTTACATACTAAGATGCGTCCAAAAGGTTTGACACAAGCTGAAATCGAAGAGTTCGCTAATTTTGACTGGGACGAGCCTGAGGATGAGGAAATGGAAAGAGAAGAGGAGGAAGAAGGTGAAAATGTGGAAGAATTGATCGAAATAGCGTTACAAAACATCGAAGTTGGTTTGATCGAAGAATTACTTGGTACAGAAGAAAACGCAGAACAAAACGAAAATATTGAAACTGTACAAGAGGTGGTAGAGAAATTTGATTTAGCGACTTTGAAGTGGAGCAGCACAGAGCTATTAGAATGCGATGTCACTTGGAAAAGTGCATTATGCTGCAATCAGGTGAAACAACCTTTGGAATATTTTACCGAGTTCTTTGCGGATGAGCTGTTGGAAAAAATCCGAGACGAAACGAATTTATATGCGTTGCAAAAAAAAAAAAGCACCGAATTGAAATATACTGTGGAAGAAGTGAAAAAGTTTGTTGGCATTTTATTATAGTTGAATATTGCGATTGAACTTTTGAATGCAAGTCAAACAGCAGTTGTACCAAGGAAAAGAGGACGCCCTTCACTTCTTGCAACAATGAGCTCAACAACCTCATCACCTATGTCATCGTCTCAGTCCTCGCCGGCTCTTTCAATGGCCTCTGAAGAAACCCCATCTAAAAGAGCGTGTGTTGCAGAACCTTCAAGAGCAACGGGGATCAAAAGACAGATGCAGGCTATGCCACACTGGATTTCCCAGATCTAACTGTAGCAAATGCAACGTATATTTGTGCTGCAGTCTACAAAAAAATTGCTTCGTATTATACCATACATAATTTGTAATGTGTTTGTGTACTGTCATACGCAGTTTTCAATAAAAGAAGTCAATTAAAAAAAAATTATTATACACTGTTGCCCAGTGTTGCCTATAGGCAACATCCTGTAACTCCCAAACCAGGACAACTAGGACTATGAAATTTTGGTCAGTTCATATTCAGGTCGCGATTAAAACATATCTGTACTCAAATATTTTTTAGCCCCGCCCATTTTAATTCGGGCATGAGAGGGTTAAATGAAGATCACGGTGCAGATCAGAATTGCGTATATACCACGGCGCATTTACAATTTTTCGCAGAACTTTGTTTTGGAATCTTTGAACCGCTTCGATGTATAACGGGGCAGCGCATCCCCATAGCTGAATTCCATATGTCCAAATAGGTTTCAAAGTTTGGTTGTAGACTAGGAGTTTATTTGATGTTGTTAAGGGTGATTTCTTGCCGATTAACCAGTTTATTTTGTGGTATTTTAGTTTTAGTTCTGAAACTTTTTTTTTGTATATGCTCCTTCCAATTCAACTTTGCATCCAACGTCATACCAAGATATTTCACCGAGGTGGAATACGGGATTACTTCGTTTCCAATATGTAAGGGGACGTATGTAGCACTTTTGTTAGTGAAGTTTACATGGATAGACTTCAACTCGTTTAAAGTAATGTACCACTTCTGTGTCCATTCTACGATTTGATTTAGTGAAGATTGCATCCTGTGCGATGACTCAACTACATTTTTGCCGGTCGTAATGATGCAGGTACAATCTGCAAATGTGGCGATTGCGCAGTTTGGCGGCGTAGGCATGTCGCTAGTAAACAAAATATATAAGATTGGTCCCAGGACACTTCCTTGGGGTACACCTGTTTTTATCGGCTGTAACGTAGTATATGCTTGACCCTACTTGATCCTAAAGTAGCGGTTGCTCAGGTAAGAGTCAACTAGTTCGGTTAGATACTGAGGAAAGTGAAGTCTTAATTTATGAAGTAAGCCATGGTGCCATACTCTATCGAACGCCTGCGATACGTCAAGAAAAACAGCTGTGCAATTGTGCTTTTTTCCATCGCATCTTAAATTATGCTCGTTATTCGATGAACTTGATCGATTGTGGAATGTTGAGATCTAAATCCAAATTGATGAATGGGTATAAGTTCCTTTTCTTCAATTACGTTCTGAAGTCTTCTTATGATTACAGCTTCAAGTAGTTTGGATAAAATAGGCAACAGTGAAATTGGACGATATGACGAGGCTTCATGTGCACTTTTGCAAGGTTTTTGTACCATAATAATTTCAGATACTTTCCATGACTGAGATTTTAGCAAGCGTTTATTATCACCGTAAGCTTTGCTATTGCTTTTCGCGTTAGGTTTTTTAGTATAACCAAGTCGAAGCCGGGAGCCTTTTTTGGTTTAAATCTACTTTTAATAATATTTTCAACTTCTTTATTTGTTGTTGGTTGGATTTCACCCACGTATTGCGATTCTTCCAGCTGTGGTAGCGCAAAAGGACTAAATGTTTTAGTTAGCTTCTGTGAGAAAACTTTCGCTATTTCTTCGTCGCTTCTGGCCCAGGATCCGTTTGGCTTCCTGACGGGTGCATTCGACAATATTGGTTTCCTATCATTTTTTATAGCTTTCCAAAGGGAATAATCCGTATGTTTGTTTGGCGTTAATTTTTCAATATAATTATAAATATTTTGATTTGTAAATAACTTTATTTTGGTGCTGAGAGTCTTAGTTAAATTGTTTAGTTCTGTTTTATACTGAGGAAATCGCGTGATTTGCCATTTTTTACGTAGTTTTCTCTTTTTCTTTATGAGTTCCAAAATATCGGAAGGATATTTAGTATAAAAGTTTTTTTGTTTAGGAAGAGGAGTACTTTTCCAAGCCGATTCTTGAATAGTTTTTGTAAATGTATGAACTTCATCTTCTAATATATTTTTAGTGGTTATATTTACTTTACAATCAATATTTTTGTCGAGCATAACTTTGAAATACTCCCAGTCCGTATGCCTATTAGAGAGATAAGGTGGTATGTCGATTTCTTGTAGATGACCATTTAAGATTAGATATACTGGCGAGTGGTCCGAATTTAAGTCCAAGCTATTTTCCATGGTAATGAATTTCTTAGATATTTGTCGAGTGATGAAAAAGTCGATCAGGTCAGGTAGTTTTCGTGTGTCGGAAGGCCAGTAAGTCGGCTTGCCAGTAGACATAAAGTCGCATCCAGTAGCCATAGCAGCTTTAAATAGCTCTCTTCCCTTCGGTGTCGTAACTCTTGAACCCCATTGGGAGTGCTTTGCGTTAAAGTCACCACCCATGATGAATTTTCCATGGTGTTTTAGTATAAGTTCCTTGTACAAGTCCATTTTGATATTGTGTCTAGGTGGGCTATATATCGCGGTAATACTTATTCTTCCGAAACTAGATTCGACCGATATGGTCGTGGCTTGGAATTCTGGGACACTTATATTAATTTCTTCGTCGTGGGGAATATTGTCTCTGACAATTACGGCACTCCCCCCTCTTGCATTGTTATTTGGGTGGTTTGAGCAATATGTCTTGTAGTTTTTGAATTTAACGAATGTTTCATTAGTAAACGTTTTGGTTGTTGATGCTCTTTATTTTTCTCGGTCGCGTTTTTAATTTTTTGAGGTTCTTTTGCCACTTCACATCCCCTATAGTTCGCAGGGTGATTCTGATTGCAGTTGCAGCATTTTGGCGGTAGTTCGGCAGGTTTTGTGCAACTAAGAGTTGTATGATTTCCAGCGCACTTCACACACCTTGGCGGTTTACAACAGTAATTTCTGGTGTGATCGAATGCCTGACAAGACTTACACTGCGGTACCAGATTCGATGGCTTAATGGGTTCGAGTTTGACGACAGAGTTTAAAATATGTTTGATTTCATAAATTTTCTTTATGTTCTCTGTGGATTCGAAGCATACGATAAACATATTTAATGGATTTTTTGTTTTGTATTGAAGTTTATTTATGACTTTTGTAACTTTAAATCCCTGCCTTTGAAGATCTGAGACAATGCTTTCCGGCTCACATGAGTGATGAAGGTCTTTAACCATTACGCGTATATCCCGCGATTGCTTGTCCTCGTACGAGTTCCAGGAAATTTGCGATTCGTTTAATTTACTTGTAAGTATTCTATAATCTGAACTGTCAGAAAGGTTTATTTTGCATGAACTTTGGCCAATGAGCTTAAGTGTGTAAGAATTTTTAACTTCTGCGTTTATCAAAGAACGCACTAAGGGTTGATTAAAAATTTCTGATATTATGATTGGCGGAGGGCGATGACTTACTTTTATATCTTTTGTTGTATTATCCGGACTCGGAGACTTCAGCGTTACTTCCGGTGAATAATTCGCTTTGCGTTTCTTAGTCTCCCTACTTTTTTTCTTTTTTAATAACCAATTTGTTTCATTTTTAAGCTCTTCTTCGTCTGTTTCGGCTACAAAAGTCGATTTTGGTGAAGAAGAAGGCGTTTCATTGGTATATTTGATTAGCGACTTCCTCAAATTTTCATTTTGGATTTAAAGTGTCGCATTTTCATTTTTTAGCTCATTGTTCAATGCTTCTATTTTTTTGATACGTTCGAGCAACATACCTAATTGGTTACGTGGTGATCCCCCACCAGGAGGTTTGTATGTCCATTACGATCTAATGGAAATGCGGTTACGTTACGTAATATAAACTGCCTTATCCACTGCTTTACCGACTGTGCAGATAATGTAGTGTCCCTGGCCACCTACAACTCTGCGTAGACAGCTGGTTTGCCGTGTGACAGGAACAGCTGATAACTACTTGAGATGTGCGAAGGAGAATCGTAGCGCGGGAACTGATTGAGTGCTTTTTATTTTGTTATTATTATTTTTTATTGTTTTAAATTTTTATGATTTTGTGTTAAATTATTTATGGTTTTCAAACTTTAATGCAGATAGTTAATGTACCCCGTGATGTCAACGATGTCGAGGACCTCAGGCGAATCTGTCTGCAAATTTTCACAGCCTGGATTACGCGTTAATTAAGGTAATTTAAGGAGCACACCCAACTGTTGACCGTTCACTTTGACCGTACACTTTAATTATCCCCTCATCTAGCCCTCAAAGTGTGCACGCGTGCCCGAACGGTGCAAAATGCGGCTAATATGCCCACCCCTGGCTTAAAGTAACATTATGTCTTATAGCTAAAATAAGCTATATAAAAAATATTGATAATTTAATATTAATAATGAACGTATATAAATAGTTTAATATTTACCGAGAGTGATATCCACTATTTTTATTTTGTTAAAGCCTTTTGCCAGCTTTCCCATCGCAGTGTAAAGCCACACCAATTCGTCGCAAAATAATGACTGCATTATCTTCTCTATCGACCCCTTGGTAGATTTTAGGTTTAGGATTATGGCCGCCTATAAATATTTATATATGTATATGTAAATGGAAAGAAAGACAAACTTATCACAGTGTAGGCTTGGTGTGAAAGGTGCTCCTCTTCAGCACTGTTTCCTCTGACGACATGGGGAGCAAGCTTTGCAACATAAGCTACTCCTCACTCACCACGTTGCCAGTAATGCGGCTTGCACTGCGGTGGGTTTTTACAGAGAGTACCTTACACTCCCGCAACAATTAACTTTGTGCTTGCATCTCCGCACGTTCGGACATCTGAAATTTAAAATAATAAATAATTGAAATAATTTTATTTCAATAAATACCTTCTCAGCAAGAGCACTTTCTACAGCTGATAGCCGATTTATATATCTTCTTGCCGAGATTCTATTTTACCAAGGTTCTCAAGAATGTTCTGCAGTACCAACGCATGGGTGGCCATGCGCTTGGGTTCGGCGATACGAAAACGGCTCATTTCTTCTCCTATAAGGAAAGTCACAATTATAAATAAAGTCATTTTACCATTTCGCTGCCTTGTACTAATGCTCTCCGATGAAGAGGAGTCAACCAGAAAAGAAAAATCCATTTATGCATATAAATTATAAAATAAATTATGCAATAGAGGAATTAAAATAAATTTATTCCCTATTAGAATAGAAAAAATACTTAAATTCTAAATCTACTTTTTTTAACATTTTGAATGTCTTCATCTATAATTTCACCTACTAGAATACCTAAACCAGATGAGGATGCCAAACCCTCTCTGAAAACATGACCAACTTTTGTCAAAATAGCACAACCAAAAGTATCTGGTTGGTTTGGTTGGTTGACAATTTTCAAATACTCAATTTTATTGCTAAAAAATAAACTATCTTTTTTGTAATTAATAATAAACTTATCTATTTGAGGAATTTTGCTAGAATCCGTAAAATTGACGGTATTCTATAGGCTTCCAGTTTCTTATTTCGTCCAGATCTCTACTACGTCTTCATTTTTGTTACGTTCCATCTCTCAAAAAACAACTGACGAAGTTTCTTAGTAACATTTAAATCAACTAAATGAATAGGATCTAACCGAAATTGAGAAACCATGCCAATATTTACAGATTCCTGTTTAAATTCGTCTAAATGATGACTTACATCTACTCTTACTCCTACGGTTTGTGAGAAACTTTAAACTCTCTAAACTTTAAAAATTTCTTCCTGAACGCATTTAGGGCAGCTATTCTTCCCGGCGTGTAACTTTACATCAGTAACAAATGCGCGAGTTAGTTAAATAATAATAATATTGTGTTTATTATTTTATCTATTTGTTGAGTTTAATATCTCCACCTTCACGTTTGATGGCAATACTAAGACTTAAGGACATCAGGTTTGATTACAAATATTTGTACTTTCGACAGAACATTAATGCTGTTCTGTTGTGTTTTTATTTTAAGCTGATAAATATATTTGGATAAGTTCTTATCTATAACTGATAATTACAATACATTATTATGTGTCATGATACATGTTTTTGTGTTTACAGCTGATAAGGATTTTTTGATATTGTACGTGTATATTAGGGTTCCTGAGTATGATAAAGATTTTTATCTTCCTGAACTCTCCCCTCTGTTAAAATGAAATGTTCTCATATCAAAAGCGCTGTGTTTAGAGTCGCTGTACTTCCATTTCAGCTCGTGGCATCTTGTTTAATCTGGTAACATTTACATGCCTTTACTGAGGCATAGCATAGCTTAAAACTGGTAAAGGGCGTTTCTCGACAGGAATTAGGTATTTATACATTAAATTTCTATTTCGTGATTGTCTTTCTATCTTTATTGAGATAATTTAATACTCTTCCTTAATTTTTGAGTAAAATATCTTCTATTTCCGGATAGTTTTCCCGATTGAAGAATACGTCTTCCGTTTTGTATTCTGTAGTTGAATGGATAGTTTTGTTGTCGTAAGCTAAGCTTGTCGAAATTTCGGTTTGCGTACTGTGAACCCATTTAACTTGACCGTTGTTGAATGGTGTATTAGAGTCATTGCATGTGTAATTTGAAGTCTGTTATACGAGCACACTGCCTTCACTACGTTGCCTACGAACACATTTTCGTTATCAGTCATAAGATGTTTGGTACTAGTGAGATAATATTTCCTTTATGTACTCATGACAATTTAGTTTGTTTTCCAGTTTTCGTAAGTAACAATATTTTGAGTACTTACCAATGGAGCTGATGCATATATTATTGTTCATGTAAAATATATTCATTTGTATGTATTCCCCTACTTTTGTTGGAATTGGAGTTTTCCTATAGGTTGTTTGTTTGAATGTTTTTCATACATGTGTTGTAAATAAATTTCACATTTTATTGTTTCTGTTCTATACATTTCCTTCACTTTGGGCCAAAATATGTAAGTAAAACTTCCTCTGTGGTATTTTTATAATTATAATAATAATATAAATTCAATTCATCAATAGATTTTGTGATATTACAAATATCCAAGTTGGAAAATTAGCAATAATGTCATCTTTGACATGAAATAATATTTTCTCATCTATTTTTAAAACTTTCGTGACAGTTGATCTTGCTTCTTCTTTTCATTTTTCTATTAAGTCATTCTTGTCTTTGTGGTGGATTGTATGACGTAGTGTATTTGGAAAAATTTAAAATCGTAGATACGCCTACGTTTGCTGGGTCATAAATAGATACAATGTTATTTTTAAATGAATTCAATGGTTGTTTTACCCTTTTGAAGTGTTCTACAGGTGATCTTTCTGCTTAGTGTTGAGAACAATCAGTAGTCGCATATATTTGTTGCCTTGATAAAGCTTATTCTACAACAAATTGGTGTCCTGGTTTATAAACATGTTTTTTTCCATATTCTTCAATTAAATTTTTCCACCTTTTTAATTTCGTATTCGGATTCTTGGCTGATATTGAATAATGAGGGAGTGGATGGTCTGCGCAAATAGTTAAATTTGCTCCCCCATATAGATACAGTCAACAAAATTCATATTCATACATCCCATTTTTACATGTAAAATATTTTTTTCTATTAGATTATCAAAACTAAAAATTTGAATTTATCCGCCAATTGTACTTAAACAAATATGAAGCAATAGAATATAACTGTTTTACATTCATACTGTTACGAATTTACTCTTGCTAGTTTACTTTGTTAGGTTCGTATCTCTGGATTGACAAATAAAATCAACACTGTTTAATTTAATTCAACAACTCTTTATTTCACAACTCGTCTACACTATAGCAGTTTACTCTTAGCACTGATTGATTACGTTGGCGCTGCCACGGCTTATATAGCCACGCACTTCTCGCTGATGCCGACGTGTCCTTCTAGAATATCGCGTCTGGAAATTACCAGAACATACGGCTATACGGCGCCAGACGCAAGCAGACAGTCGCGGCGCCAGACTCAGCAATTGTTTAACTAGGCAAGCAGACAGCCGTGGCGCCAGATGTCTACAACAAGACAAATGCTATTCCATATACCTACAGCTATTGTTCATAATCAGGGATGCATATAGTAATACAAATACAACTTAATACTACTTTTGTAACACTGCCCTCCACTAAAGCCTAATCGTCCCGATTAGGCACAAATCCTCTTGAACCAAATGGGGCGAGCCTCTCCAAATGTACTACTTTCATTTTACATCGTGCTTTCCCATTTCTTTGTATGCGGTATACCACGTCATTAAGTCGTTTCATCACCGTATAGGGTCCTTCCCAGGCTGTCTGCAGTTTCGGGGACAAGCCTTTCTTTCGAAGTGGATTGTACAACAGGACCAGATCACCTTCTTCAAAACCTTTTGAATTTGCCGCTTGATCGAACCGGTCCTTCATCTTATTGCTCATCAGATGCGTATGCTGTCTTACCATTAGATGCAATTCATTCATTTCTTCCTTTAAGGCAGAACAATAATCTCCATCATTTCTTACAGCTGTAGGATTCGTTCCAAACTTAAGATCAGCAGGGAGTCGCAGATCAGATCCAAAAATAATCTTTTCTGGCATGTAACCAGTTGTCTCGTGCTTCGCTGAACGATACGCCAGCAGGAACATCTGGATGCACTTGTCCCAATTCCGTTGATCTTTATCAACGATTTTCCGCAGATGTTCTTCGAGCGTTCGGTTGAATCTCTCTACCATCCCATCTGATTGTGGGTGTAACGCTGTTGTCCGTGTCTTGTGGATGCCCAATAATGTACAGACTTCTTGGAAAATGGTAGATTCGAAATTCCTGCCTTGATCTGAGTGTAATTCGACGGGCACTCCGAACCTTGTTATCCAATTTTCTACAAACGCTTCGGCTACTGTCTTCGCTTCTTGGTTTGGTAAGGCATATACTTCTGGCCATTTACTGAAATAGGCCATGACAACCAGTAGATATTTGTTTCCGGCCGTACTGGTTGGGAACGGACCTGCAACATCCATTGCGACTCGTTCAAATGGTGATCCCACGTTGTACTGTTGTAGCCTACCGCGACTTTTGGCTTTAGGGCCCTTAGCTGCCATGCACTCTACGCAATTACTTATCCATTCTGCTATGGAATCTCGACAACCGATCCAGTAGAACCGTTGTTTAATCTTCTCTATAGTTTTTGTAATTCCAAGGTGCCCTCCACTAGGTCCACTGTGATATTCTTTCAATACTTTCGGGAGCATGGACTTCGGTACTATGATCAGCAGACGAGACTGTTTGCCATCTTCGCTTTCCCAGGTACGATGAAGGTATCCATTAACGAGGTTTATGCTGTTCCATTGGGCCCAATATGCTTTTGCCGTTGGACTCTCGTTACTTATTTGTTCCTTTGGTGGTCGTACCCCATTTTCTTTGGCCATTACCAGCTTTGCAAGATCAGGGTCCTCCAGCTGATTGATTCTGATGCGGTGAGGAGTCCAATCATCTTCAGGTTCTATATTTAGTAATCGCACGTCGATTATACCTTCTTTTCTCTCTGATTTGGAGCAATGTTTACGTTCGGGTGGACAAGGGCGACGCGATAATGCATCCGCATTTTTGTGGTGAATCCTCTTTCGGTGTTCTGTTGGTTGGTTCCGTTTTGATGGGTTTACCTTTATATTGCAATTTCGGGCAAAGTCACCCGCTTTTCCACAGTTGAAACATCTGCCTGTTGTATTTACTCGCTGTGCAGCAATTGTCTTCAGAGTCTTCAATATTTCTTCCATCAGCGCTGGTTGTTCCATTTCAACTCTTTGTACTTTGTGTGCTGGTTTACATAGTAGCGAAGCTGTTTCCTGTGTGAGGGCGTGCGAAACCGTTTCAGCAAACGTTCTTTTTGGCAATGCATATGTGGCGCGTTTGGTGTCCACATCACGAATTCCATTTATGAAACATTGAATTTTTACCCTCTCAATGTAATCCACAGGTGCATCTGCATTTGCCAAATGAGCCAGTCGTTCGATTTCAGTTGCGAACTCTTGCAATGACTCGTTCATCTTCTGACCCCTATTTTGCAGTTCGATCTGGTATATTTGTTTCCGGTGCTCTCTACCATATCGTCTTTCTATCGCACTCATCAATGCCTCATAGTTGTCCCGTTCACAGTCTGGAATAGTCTGAAGGATTTCTGCCGCAGGTCCTTTCAATGATACAAACAAGGACGCCACTTTGTCCGCTGCATTCCAGTTATTGGCCATTGCTGTCTTTTCAAACTGAAGTTTGAAAATTTGAAATGGAATACTTCCATCGAATGTGGGTGCCTTCAATCTTTGATTATTTGTTGATGGTGCAGTTCCATGTAGTTGCAGTTCTCGCACACGATTACTCAGTTGAAGAAATTCTGATCTTAAATTTTCTTCGTCATTTTTTATTGTGCTTAATTCGTCTTCAAATTTTGAAAATTTCTCTTGCACTTGTGTATTATTTTCTGTAATCTGTTGTACCAAACGCTTTTCTAACTGCGTATTATTTTCAGTTATTTGTTGTGTAAGACGAGACTCTAACTGTGATGTATTTTCAGCTATTTCCGTTATTTGCTGTGCCAGACGATTTTCTGCCTGCACTGCATTTTCTGCATTTTCGGCTATTTGCTGTGCCAGACGATTTTCTGTTTGCACTACATTTTCTTCCATTTGCTTAATAGCCACTAACAACGTGTTCATGTCTACACTTGATGATGTTCGTTGTTCTTCTACTTTCTCTTCTACCTTTGTAGGAGTTTCTGGCCCAACAAATTCGAACTCGTCCACATTAATTCCATCCGCTTCCATTGTTTCACGTAATCGTGCCTGCAGATCCGCCTTTTGCCCGCTTATCGGCAAATTACGCTCCTCCAGTTCCTTTTTTAATTGCTGAATTCTCAATTCTCCGAATTTAACCATCTTGAATTTGGATTATTTGACAATCCCACTTCTGACACCAATTGTTACGAATTTACTCTTGCTAGTTTACTTTGTTAGGTTCGTATCTCTGGATTGACAAATAAAATCAACACTGTTTAATTTAATTCAACAACTCTTTATTTCACAACTCGTCTACACTATAGCAGTTTACTCTTAGCACTGATTGATTACGTTGGCGCTGCCACGGCTTATATAGCCACGCACTTCTCGCTGATGCCGACGTGTCCTTTTAGAATATCGCGTCTGGAAATTACCAGAACATACGGCTATACGGCGCCAGACGCAAGCAGACAGTCGCGGCGCCAGACTCAGCAATTGTTTAACTAGACAAGCAGACAGCCGTGGCGCCAGATGTCTACAACAAGACAAATGCTATTCCATATACCTACAGCTATTGTTCATAATCAGGGATGCATATAGTAATACAAATACAACTTAATACTACTTTTGTAACAATACATTCGAAGAATTCAGTTGGCGTGAACGCAAAATTCGTATTCATACACTAAACGATAGTCTGCAAACTCACTATTCGTAGAAATTACCGTTAGCTAGAGCAAATATTTCAGTTCCCCGAAATATAGGCCGTATTCTTTTGTCATAAATTATGCATCATTTTGAATCTGATCGTCAACTGAAAAGTGTTTTTCTAAAATGGGCAGAAAAGGTTCGGAAGTTCCAAATGATATTCGACAATTGGCTTTAAATTTGCATCAAAACGGAAAATCTTTACAAGAAATTGGAAAAGTAATAAACCGAAGCCATGCAACAGTTCAGTATATAATTAATATATTTAAAAAGTATAAAACAGTGAAAAAAAGGCGCCGAAATGAATGTAAAAAACAAACTTTCACGTAGAAATGTGTAATTTTTAGTGAGAGAGGTACGTAAAGATCCAACAATTTCGGCACCAAAGTTAGCAAAATATTAACTGAATTCCAAGGCGTGACTGTAACAGCGCAGACCGTTCGTAACACTCTTCGAAAATGAAAAATAAGCAGCAGATCCGCTGCAAGAAAACCTTACATAAATGCAACGAACAGAATGAAGCGTTTAAAATTTGCCAGAATGTACAAAAATAAAGATTTTCGATTCTGGAGACGTGTAATATTCACAGATGAATCCAAATTTAATATTAAATATGTATATCTAGTGATGGAAGGGTAAAAGTATGGCGCGAGAAAAATAAACGTCTTCATTACAAGAACCTTTTGCCCACATTTAAGCACGGTGGAGGTTCCGTCATGTTCTGGGGATGTTTTGCTGCAGCTGCAGTAGGAAAAGTTGTCCCCATCACAGGAATAATGAATGCCAAGAAATATGTACATTGATATTTTAAAAGAAAATTTGAATCAAAGTGCTGATAAACTTGAGTTAGGGGGTCGATACCTGTTTCAACAAAGTAATGACTCCAAACATACTGCGCTTGATACTCGTCTTTGGATCTTGTACAATTGTCCATTTTACCTAAAAAACACCACCGCAAAGCCCAGATATAAACCCCATCGAAAATTTATGGTCTATCGTTAAAAAGGGTTGAAAAATTACAATATTAGGAATGAGAAACAACTAAAAGAAGCATTGCAAAAGGAGTGGAATAAGATATCTCCAAAACTAACGAAAAAATTGGTGAAATCAATGCAACGACGATTGCACGCAGTTATTAAACAAAAAGGATATTCCACTAAATACTAATTTAAATTTATGCTATTGACTATATGTTTCAGTTAGGGATGTATGAGTACGATTTTTGCGATTGTTAATATTATACTTTTACTTTTTATGGAAATATTATTTACTTTTATATAAAAATCAATACGTTTCGCTTTCTGCTGTAATTTTTCATCCAAATCTTGTTTTTCATTTCAAAATTGGCTTGAAAATGTATATTTTTACTGAAAAAATAGGGTGTATGAATACGAATTTTACTGACTGTAGTTTCGTAACGTTTGAAGTGACCAAACTATGGCTAATAGTTCTTTTTCATTTGTGCTATAACTCTGTTCAGTATCATTTAATCAGGAATAAAGGGATGTCAAACTTATTCCAGTGTGAGAGCGCTTCAAAATAAGCGTTTTTTATAACATTTTCCATTATGGCCAGATTGGACAAAATACAAATATTTGGACATTTAAATTAAAACACCCAACATTTAGTAAGAATAAAAATTACTATTTAGTGGTTATTTAATACATAGAGAATCTATTTAAATCTTTGTATGGCATGTTAAAACAACTGACTTTTGACTTTTCAATACCCAATAAAAGGTTTTAAGCTTTTAAGCTCTTAATCAATAAATGTTTTTAATAATTTTCCATTGAAAATAATACTATGATGCTTGATGTTACAAAATGTTTCATCAAATACATTTAGATTCGATAAATTTATTTAATTTTCATTGTTTTACATATTTTGTAAGTGCAACAAATCTCTCCGTTTACATATTTTTTTGGAAAGTTTTCAATCTGGCCATCGATCGTTTCCAATTGCTAAACGTCAAAACCTACTGAACTCGTTTAGCTGTCAAAGTTCAGTAGGTTTTGACGTTTAGCAATTGCTCGCTCACTTCCAGTGAGAGAGGAGTTGGACATCTCTTTATCTCTGATTTAATGTTCTTGAAATGAAGGCAATTGGTTGTTTAAGTATTTTGAGTTAGGACTGCTCCAATAGCAAATTACTTGCATCAGTAGTTAAATCAAATGGTTTCGAGAAATCTGGTTGAAGGAGTTCTGTTTGCTGCCAAGTGCAATTTTTATTTTTGCAGTGCACCCAGTGCTGCCTCGTTTAATTTTATGTCGACTTTGGCGCTCTGATTTTTTCTTATCATTCCTTGATCTCCTCTTAAATGAATAGTTAAGGGTTTAGTGATAGATGCAAAATTCCTAATAAATTTTCTATAATAACTAGCTAATCCTAAAAATGACCTTAGCTCTTTACGTGTTTTTGGAAGTGGGAAATTTTTTATTGTTTCAATCTTGTTTGAATTCACAGTAATCCTACTATGCTTAATGATGTGGCCAGGATACTCGACTGGGTCTTGAAAAAAATGTGACTTTTCGTCTGAAATTTTCATATTGGCTTTATGTAGTGGATTTATTATAGTTGAATCTTAATGGAAATGGAATGGAAATAAGTTCAGTATGTTCTTCGGGTGAGGAAGAGAATATTAATACATCGTCTATATATACATATGCAAATTTACCAATATATTCTCGTAAGATATAGTCTACGCATCGTTGAAAGATTGAGGGTGCGTTTTTCAACCCAAACGGCATCCTATCAAACTCATACTTTGTTCCATTGACTGCAACAGCGGTATTTTCTCTATCGGATTCCTTTATTAAAATTTGATGGAATCCTGATTCTAAACCTATAGTTGAAAATATTTTTGCTTTTCCTAAATTTTGGATAGTCATATTTACATCAGGTATTGGATATCTATATGTGATTGTCTGAGCTTTAATTTTTTTAAATCAACTACCATTCTCCTTTTTGGCTTATCTTGTTCGTCAGTACCTTTTTTTTTTGGAACAGTCCATATGAGTGAATTGTATGGGCTTTTACTTGATTTAATAATTTTATTTTTTTATAAATTGCTAATTTCTTTATTCACAAAGTCGTTATCTGCAAGGGGATATGGGTATTGTTTAGTCCATATTGAATCCTCTGGGTCCGAATTGTCGTCTGAATAGTTGTAGAGAAAAGAAGAGTTTCACTTATTTGAACGTTTTCTAGCATTAGTTTTCTAATGTTTTCTTCGCATTGAGAGTTATTGATAGTAAAATTAATTTTTTGCTCCCCGTTATGGTACTGTGGTACTTTAAACTACATATATTCAAATAAATTCACTTCTGCTTTAAAAATTCTAAGTTCTTGTTCTTCTAATATCATATCGAATTCAATTAGCTTATCTATTTCAAAATATACCAAATCATATCCATATGTCCCAATCACTTTTTTCGAATTAAGAACTGAAAAGCCATGTAAAGTTTTTGTTTTAAAAGGAATAATTTGTGTTGACTTACCGATTTCACATTTGTTGCTGATATTATTGGTTGATCCTGTGTCCACTAAAATTGTAACCGGTGTGCCAGTTAATCACATTGTGTTTTCGATAGAAGGCAACCCGTTTACTCTCCTAAAAAAGTACTCCGTGTCTCAAAATGTCCATCGTAGTCTACTTGGGCGGTTTGATTGATGCGCTGCATTTTTGGTTGATTGAAATTTTGCGACGAGACGTTCCCATCCTTTTTAAATGGATTTGGTTGGTGAGGCGGATTCTTTTGTTGGTTGATAATGTGTTGGCCTTCGGTACTGTTGCGAATTGTCCACTTCCATTGGTTCTGGTGCAAGTTGTTGTTGCGGTTGATTATAATTTCTAGGCTGATAACTCCTCTGTATTCTAAAGTGAGGTCTGTATTGATGATGTTGTCTGTCCTCTCTATGTGAATGAACTTGGCCTTCTTTGAAGCGAGGATTAAATTTCCTTTTATCATCAGGTTGCTGGAATCTTTATTGCTCGTTCCCCCTTGGGAGGTTAGAATGTACCTCGAATTGGCGATACACATTGTCGTGGTAAATAGTACTAGCTACTGCATAAGCTGTTTACAAATCTTTAGGGTTATGACTATACAATGTCCCAATTGTATATTTGCTATTTAACCCTAGGATGAAGGTCATTACAGTTTCCTCATTCTCATAGTCTTTCATAGAACCACTGTTTTGATTTTCGGACATCTCAATTTTTGATAATGCCAAATTATGCGCTTTGCTCATTTCACTGTGGAATTCTGCTAAGGTTTTCCTTCCTTTACGATCTTTTTCATTTCCTCTAAAAGGTCGAGTGGCCTTTGGTCCGCAAACGTGTAATCCAATCTATTTATTATGGAATAAAAATTCCTTTTCGTGTTTTGGTGTGTAAGAATATCTGCTGCCACTCCTGTTATTTTTGTGCGTACTATAAAAAGAGCACTGTAGTATTTAGGGTGGTTGGTAAATCCTTTTATACCATTCATAAAGGTCGATACTTGCGATCTCCAGGATCTATGTTGATCTTTGTTTCCATCGAACCGTGGAAGTGCCTTGAATAATTCCAGGTTAATTTCCAAGGGGTGATTAACATGCAAGCGTATTGCTTCGTGTTGATTGATACTCCTTTAAACGATTAGTTTGATTCAATCGCTAAATCCACTGCATCTCAAGGCTTTGCTGCTCTCACTGCTTTGCTGCTGCAAAGTTTCAGTTAGTAGTTGAGCCATTTCTGATGCCATCGTAATGGCTTCTGATTTTCTAGAACTGCTGTGGATTTTTGCCCTTTTTTCCTTCCGAAAGTTTTTGATGTGATCCAGTTTTCAATGGTTCCTCAGAACTACGTTTTTGTTCAAATTGTTCAAAGGCAAGTTTCTTTAACACCGTGGTTTGTTAGGTCTTATATTTCAAATACTGGCTGGAAAGCAAGTTAAGTTGCGATCCCAGTTGAGCCCCCAGTTAAATAATAATAATATTATGTTTATAACCTTATCAATTTTTTGAGTTGGGAGGATGGAGCCATGTGTAGAAAAAGATCTCTGATCGCCGTTCACTTGAGAGTGGCCAGAAACGATTCCTTTACATATGGCTCAAGCAGTTCAAGACTTCTGGTCTTTGACCAAGTATCCTATGGGTAGCCAAAAAACATCCGTTTGAAGGCGAAACATCCCCTCCACAGGGTTATGCGCTGGGTTTTGGACCCGCCACGTAAAATAAAAAAATTTCCAACAGCCTCAGATGAGAGACCTCCCTTTTGATGATGACCATGGCAAACGAAATAAGGACTACGAATTGAGGGCATGCACCTGGAATTTCCGGTCCCTAAATTCGGAAGGTACCGCTGCCCAGCTGCCCAGGAGCGTAAGTTTGGTGTGGAATTCGTGGTGGGAGAGAGACTCCGTCGCCGAGTACTATCATTCACTTCAGTGAATGAACGTCTAGCCACAATCCGCATCAAAGGGAAGTTTTTCAACATATCGCTGATTTACGACCCCGCGCCGGACTCACCCCCCTCAGGGAAGAGTAGGACCATATTATTAAAGATGCTTTCTATGAGCGCTTGGAGAGCACCTTTGAGAGCTTCCCCCGCCACGATGTCAAAATCGTGCTTGGCAACTTTAACGGCAGGGTGGGCAAAGAAAGTACCTTTGACACTACGGCCAGTAAATTCAGCTTTCACGAAAAAAATCTCAAAATAGATCGAGGCTGATCGACTTCATCGGGGCCCGAAATATGGTTACCTGTAGTACTAGATTCCAGCATAAGAAAATTCATCAAGCTACCTGGCTGTCTCCGGATCGAAAAACCACCAACCAGATCGATCATGTTGTGATAGACGGAAGACACGTCACACGGCATTTCAAACTCCTTACGTACAGCTGCAACCGAAACCATTTGTTTTCGGAAAGTGCAAAAGAACAGCTGGTATGCCGAGGAGTGCCGTGTCGCAGCGGAGAGACAACAGGCTGCCTACCTCGCATCATTACGATCGACCACAACACGTGTGGGAAGGGATAGATACCGAGAGTTGACCCCAAAGGAGATCTTGTCACCGATGCCCAGAGCATACTTAAATTATGGAGGGAACACTTCTCCAGCCTGCTGAATGGCAGTGAACGCACAACGCCAGAAGAAGGCGATCCCGATTCCCCAATCGATGACGATGGAGCAGTCGTTCCATTGCCCGACCATGAAAAAGTTCGAATAGCAATTAACCGTCTGGAGAACAACAAAGCGGCGGGAGCCGATGAATAGCCGGCCGAACTATTCAAACACGGCGGCGAAGAACTGATAAGGAGCATGCATCAGCTTTTTTGTAAAATATGGTCGGACGAAAGCATGCCCAACGATTGGAATTTAAGTGTGTTATAGCGAATCCATAAAAAAGGAGACCCCACAATCTGCGCCAACTTCCGTGGGATTAGCCTCCTTAACTTATTGTGTGAAAGATTAAAGTCCACTGTCAACAAACTGATTGGACCTTATCAGTGTGGCTTTAGACATGGCAAATCAACAACCGACCAGATATTCACCATGCGCCAAATCTTGGAAAAGATCCGTGAAAGGAGAATCGACACACACTACCTCTTCGTCGATTTCAAAGCTACTTTCGACAGCACGAAAAGGAGCCACCTTTATGCCGCGATGTCTGAATTTGGTATCCCCGCAAAACTAATACGGCTGTGTAAGCTGACGTTGAGGAACAACAAAAGCTCCGTCAGAATCGGGAAGGACCTCTCCGAGCCGTTCGATACCAAACGAGGTTTCAGACAAGGCGATTTCCTTTCGTGCGACTTTTTCAACCTGCTTCTGGAGAAAATAGTTCAAGCTGCAGAACTAAATAGAGAAGGAACAATCTTCTATAAAAGTGTACAACTGCTGGCGTATGCCGATGATATTGATATCATCGGCCTCAACACCCGCGCCGTTAGTTCTGCTTTCTCCAGACTGGACAAGGAAGCAAATTAAATGGGCCTGGCAGTGAACGATGGCAAGACGAAATATTTCCTGTCTTCAAACAAACAGTCGTCGCATTCGTCTATTTAGAAACCAGTAATAACACCACCAACAACGTCAGCCTGGAAATCCAACGCAGGATAACTCTTGCCAACAGGTGCTACTTCGGACTGAGTAGGCAATTGAGAAGCAAAGTCCTCTCTCGACGAACAAAAACAAAACTCTTTAAGTCGCTCATAATTCCCGTCCGCCTATATGGTGCAGAGGCTTAAACGATGTCAACAACGGATGAGTCGACGTTGCGAGTTTTCGAGAGAAAAGTTCTGCGAAAGATTTATGGTCCTTTGCGCGTTCGCCACGGCGAATATCGCATTCGATGGAACGGATTTCGGGACAGGTGAAATGTTCGCTCATCATCTTTTATGTTGTACGTGTACTGGGGTGCGAAATGTTGTGGATTGTTCGAAGTACTGCTTGGCGAAATCGTTTGATGATGAACGGTCGGATGCGATCGGTCGAAATATCACAGTACACCTTTTTTGTGCTAAAGGGAAGAGCATACGAAATTAGTTTTAATGAATGAGATAGGGCTCTGCGTCTGTCGCTTGTACGCTGGCTAAGCCGTCATAGTTGATTGATTGGAGAGTTGTTTCCGAGGTTATTTCTTCGATGCGAGACATCATATCGGCAACAACATTTTGTTGAGCAGACACGTGGCGGATGTCTGTGGTGATTTGGGCGATAAAGTCGTGGTGATTTGGTGAAAAGCTTACGGTCGATTTTTGAAAAAATAGTTTTTCCTGATATTATGTGCGTGAAGTCGTGGAGAAACGGAATTGGGTACTTGTCCGGTACAGTGACAGCATTCAAGGCACGGTAATCACCACACGGTCTTCAATAACCATCTTCTTTGCGTATCATATGCAGGGGCTCGCCTAGTCGCTACAAGACGGTCGACATACGTATGCCAAGTTTCATTAAGAGCTCGAATTCAGCACGTGCTGCAGCAAGCTTTTGAGGTGATAACCGCCTTGGTATGCTAAATACTGGTTGTCCGGACGTAACGATACGGTGGGCAACTATAGATTTTCTTGAAACTTCTAGAGGAGGTTAATGAGTTATTTCTGGAAATTTTAACAAAATAAATGGCATATTTACGTGGATGGTTGAAATATTCGGTGTATTAATTGACTTTATCGAGCACATTGTTTTTATCGCGGTGCGGTGGTCAAGTAGTCGATGTCGATTGAGGTCTGGTAGTAAATCGAAAAATGATAAGAAGTCTGCGCCTATAGTCGCCTGAGAAACATCGGCAATTACAAACTTCCACACGAACTCTCTACGTAAGTTGAGATTTAATTTAAGTAGGACTTCACCAAACAATTGAATTGGTGAACAGTTAGCAGCAAGCAATTTGCTATCCGATTTAGATGCCAAACTTTAACACTTCGGTAAAGTCGACACCTCTGCGCCGGAGTCGACGAGGAAACGCATTTTTGCAGTATTGTCAAATATGTGAAGGCGTTTGTTCGTAAGTTTTTCAGAACGTTTGCCTGATTCTGAAAAACAGTTGGCTGAGCAGGCCTAATTTCGGTAGGTTGGTGGCTGCGGATGAGCCATTTTGCACGGTGAAATTGGTTTCTTTGGAGCTGTTGTGTGAATTACCGGGATCCTAGATCCAGGCCGAAGTCGATGTCTTTGCCTAGTACGTGGTCGAGTCATTGCTTGAGCGCTGCTATTTCGGCTCTCAGATCTTTGTCGGTAGAATGTTGTACGGTGCACAATTCGTTGCAGTCTCATTGGCGCAATTTAATGGACTCTGTAATGGAATCGGCGATTTTCAACTTCTCGATGATTGGCACATTTGTAGCAATGATTGCCGCTTGGGTTTATGTAGGTAACCGAGTGATCCATAAGTCGTGAAGAATGCTCTCGCTTAACATGGTTCCCGCGGCCCGCTGTTCGCCCAAGGGCATCTCGCGAAGTACACGCTGCAGGTGTCGCTTTCAGTAAAGTTTTCCGACAGTTTTGTCAGAATGTAGCCGTATTTATTCGTGCGCGGACCAGCATCAACTATGGTGCGCAGTTCCATTAACTTTGAAGGAGGAACGCTTGCCAAAACGATATTAAACTTTGTTATGTCAGTCACGATACCCGCTGCATCGAACCAAAAGTTTAAAGAATAAAAATATGCCTCAATATTATCCTCTCGCATCTGGGGCAACGGCAGTCGTGCTACAAAATGCTGTGTTGTAGCATTTTCTAAGATGTTCCCTCCTTCAGAAACCAATTGATTTTCGTCGAGACACATAACAAAAATTAAGAAAATTTATAATTAAAAAGTAAAAAGTGCGGCGTCACCAATGTAGCGCGTTCGTGTGGGCACGTCCTTATACAACGAGTTTCCAAAAAAAAAGAGAACGATCTTCGAACTTTATTTGACATAAAGGTTCGACATAAAAAGAAAATAAAATCATACGTAGCGGAATGTCAAAGTAGCAGGTAGAGTTACCATGTTAATTGCAATTACAATTAACTCCGAAAAGAGTGGCGGTGTTGGTAATATTTTAAAGCTAATCCTAAATAATTACTGAAAATTTGAAAAAATAGAATACAAATTTAACTGTTATGTATAAACATGAAACAGAAAAAAATGAAATAAAAAGAAATAAAATAAAAAATTACAATTGTTTTATATATAAGGATAAAGGTGACCGATACGATAGACAGTGGTAACCAATGAATAACCAAACAAATAACTTATCGACAAGTAATTTGTAAAGTTTCACCCTTTACGCGAAGGGAAAGAATCGTCTAAAATTATTAAAAAATGTGTTACACCATAGTCGAAATAGTCATACCATGTCATATTAGGGTTAATTCATTTCGAATTTTCCAAATAACGGGTGATTTTTTTGAGGTTAGGATTTTCATGCATTAGTATTTGACAGATCACGTGGGATTTCAGACATGGTGTCAAAGAGAAAGATGCTCAGTATGCTTTGACATTTCATCATGAATAGACTTACTAACGAGCAACGCTTGCAAATCATTGAATTTTATTACCAAAATCAGTGTTCGGTTCGAAATGTGTTTATCGACAAATTTTGTTCAGCGATGAGGCTCATTTCTGGTTGAATGGCTACGTAAATAAGCAAAATTGCCGCATTTGGGGTGAAGAGCAACCAGAAGCCGTTCAAGAACTGCCCATGCATCCCGAAAAATGCACTGTTTGGTGTGGTTTGTACGCTGGTGGAATCATTGGACCGTATTTTTTCAAAGATGCTGTTGGACGCAACGTTACGGTGAATGGCGATCGCTATCGTTCGATGCTAACAAACTTTTTGTTGCCAAAAATGGAAGAACTGAACTTGGTTGACATGTGGTTTCAACAAGATGGCGCTACATGCCACACAGCTCGCGATTCTATGGCCATTTTGAGGGAAAACTTCGGACAACAATTCATCTCAAGAAATGGACCCGTAAGTTGGCCACCAAGATCATGCGATTTAACGCCTTTAGACTATTTTTTGTGGGGCTACGTCAAGTCTAAAGTCTACAGAAATAAGCCAGCAACTATTCCAGCTTTGGAAGACAACATTTCCGAAGAAATTCGGGCTATTCCGGCCGAAATGCTCGAAAAAGTTGCCCAAAATTGGACTTTCCGAATGGATCACCTAAGACGCAGCCGCGGTCAACATTTAAATGAAATTATCTTCAAAAAGTAAATGTCATGAACCAATCTAACGTTTCAAATAAAGAACCGATGAGATTTTGCAAATTTTATGCGTTTTTTTTTTTTAAAAGTTATCAAGCTCTTAAAAAATCACCCTTTAGAATAAAATGCAGTTATCATTTCATTTGTTGTTCTTATTGAATGAGTGCGAAAGATAAAATATAAGTGTTAATAGTGCTAATGAATATCCCAAAAAGGGAAATGGAAATTGAGGGAAAATTGCGAGCCAATTGCAATTCTAGCAAAAAGAAAGGTAAGTGCAGAAATATTCTAAATATATTTTAAATTTAAAAATTCTAAATATATTTTAAATTAATAATTTTATTCCATTGTAGCATTTAATATCAATATCTAAAAAAGTAAGGAACATTTTGCTCTTCAATTCATACAGCAGCAAAAGCAGCAATTTTGATTGGTGAGTTTTGTGAATTTAATATTATTCCATACAGGTTGGCGATTGACCTGGAAAACCTGGAAATGTCAGGGAATTTGAAATTTCTGGAATAGTCAGAGAAAAGTCAGGGAATTTTAACTTGGGTCAGGGAAATTTAAAATTTATTTTTTGTTATGTCTGCAGCATTTTAAAAATTTTTCAATTCGAAATTGAGATGGTGTTTTAAATTCTCTCGTTATTTAAACCAGCTACACTGCTGCCAAACAGCTGACTAAGAACTAAAAAACCGAAGTTCTCATGAAATTTCGTTGAATACCGGATATTATTTCTATACATACTTCGCAAATGTATGCAAAGTAAACAGACAGATTGAAGTGGCTATATTAGATAGTTTAATTTAATTGTCATCTTTTAATTATTATAGTTATTAAATTATCTTCATTCGTCGATTTGGTAATAGTTTTTTATGTAAAGGTTAAATAAACCTTTTTACTAAGATTTCCAATACTCAAATAAATATTGTGTCATTTTCTTCATCTTATACTTTCAGATCTACGACAACGACACTTTTTAACTTAGAGCTGATGTTTAATAAACAAATTTTACTAAATTGATATATTGTATAACGATAAAATGTATTATTAACATTGATAGTGTTAATGCCAATAAAGTCAATCGTGAAAAAAAAAAACACCAAAAGAACGACTGGATCGATTTTGGATTAAAATATTTTGAAGATTTTCCACCACCTGAAAATGTTGAAAAAGTAATGAAAATCGTAACTACTCTTTCTCACGACAATGCTAATGTGGAAAGAGGTTTTTTAGTAAATAAGGAATGCTTGATGGAAAATGTTAAAGAAGATTCTTTAGCGGCTAAAAGATGTAAAAGTATATATGATGCTGTCCGTGGAGGAATTGAAAATGTTGAGGTTACCAAAAAACTTATTCTCGAAGCTCGTAACGCACATGCTTGTTATATTGAAACAGTAAAACAGCGAAAAGTAAAAAAAAATGAGAAGACTACGAAATTATTAGAGAAGAAAAGAAAATTAACTACGGTTCAAGCACAAGAATTGGAAGCAAAAAAAAAGGGTATCCTTGAAAATATGATATAATATAGAACAAGTTGATAAGTTGATGAGGAAATGAAAATAATCAAACATCAGTAATTTATCTCTAATTTAGTCATTCGAAAGCTAGTCAATCGTACTGTAGACAGTGCTTAATATTATATTATTTGATGTTATTTAATTTCTTAATTTATGTTTCTTCTTTTTTGTGATCAATATTATTGAAAAAACTGACTGTATGGAGAATTAATAACAAAAAAGAAGTTTAACTTCTAACTAATTGATAATAATAGTAATTATTGGATTTTCAAAAGTTATAAACATTTGATCGAAAGAAACTGATCTTTTATGGCTAGTTGGTAATCTGAGAAAAAGTATAAAATACAGTAGAACTCCAATTATCCGAATTAATGGGGACCGGGACCCATTCGGATAATCAAATATTCGGATAATCGGATTTTTATTTTTTAAATACCCATTGGAGAGAATAAGAGCTACGTTTTGATATTGCACTATTTTTTTATTGAATTAAATGAAAGAAACATGTTTTCACATGTTTTAAATATGAATAAAATGTACTTATGTACAAGTTTAGAAATAAAAATCATTGTTTTTTAAACATCTCCGTCAATGTAAGCTGTTTTGCGGTCTTCAACCGTTTTCGGGCAGCCAGGTCACGCATTCGCTTGACGGTGAGCAGTTGCAAGTGGTCACACTCGGGCTGACGCTCCATCCACTTCAAAGCAGTCTCGAGGCCGGCAAATGCTTCACTAGCTGATGGTCCGTCTACTTCAACATCAGCAGAAAGTTTTTCTTCCACTTCCACTTCAACATCTTCTCTCACACTTACAACAATTTCATCGTCATTGAGAATTTGAAAACCAGGGTCAGACGTGTCACAAGCCATCCACTCTCCTACATCTTCAGCACTTACTTCTGTACAACGGTAGGCCTTTCAGTTTATTCCACGCACGTCTTAACGTCACTGGCGTAACCAAACTTCAAGCTTCCGCTACCATGTAAAAAGTCCTTTAAATTTATTTTGCTATGATTTGTCAAAACCAATTCTTCATCTTCAGCATTCAGAATAATAGCGCACTCAGACTTTTTTTGGACAATTTTTTGTGATTCGGATAATCGGCGATTCGGATAGTCGGAGTTCGGATAATTGGAGTTCTACTGTAATTGATAGTTCCAAATTCTTACACAATTCCGGGTATTAGGTGTAAATTATAGCAAACTAAAATTATTTTTAAAATAAATCATTTACAATTATAACGAGTTTTTGAATGACAATTATTTTTTTGTGGGTTCTGGAATTTTATTTTCGGTCAGGGAAAAGTCAGGGAATTTTGAAATTAGTGTTCAGTCGACAACCTGCTATATATGTATACATATTGTAGTTAATAAATTAAATGACCAGTGCGGGCGGTTGACAATTTTTATTAAAGCGGCCTGCAAATATTTTTTTTAATGAAATTTGTCGCTTTCGTTAATTCTAGTGTTAGTAAAATTATAAATAAATTTTGCCGCGTGTGAATTTTTTGATTAATTAATTTAATTTTGTTTTTCAGATTTTGTGTTCATAATTCTAACCGACAAAAATTTTATATTATATATTTCATTATTCATATTTTATATTATATCATATTATATTATTGGTATACTATATTATATCATATTATATATATGCACATATACATATACATATAGACATATTTTTAAATCTTAAAATAAAAAAAAATAACATTTTCGAATCTTTTGAGTATGGAGAAGCCAAATTTTAGAGCTACAGTTGCGAAGTTTCGCAAATTGAATGAAGATAGTGGTATTTTAGAAAGCGATGATATACATACCATCCACAAGCAAGAAAGCAGTTTCTGACAGATTCTGTGAAGTAACAGATAGTTGTAGGGAAACATTAGGTAGTTTAGATATTGATGAGAAACTAAAGTATAGTAGAGATAGGGAAAATGACAGATTTTTGTTTGATGATGACGGGGTTAACGTTGGTGTAGAAACAAAGGGCAAAGATGTTATTTAAAAACTCCTCAAGGAATTGAAGATATAGACTGTTAAGAATAACAAATCCCAAAATAGTTTAAAGGACCTTTTACAAACCTTACATAGAGCAGGTATTAAAGGACTGTCGTTAAGTGCAAGGACTCTTTTAGGTACTAATCGGCAGATAGTAGTTGAGGGTGGGAATACAGTATAATTTTAAATTTCCCGATTTTGATTTTCTAGACGGTGTAGAAAGAGTTTCTATAGATGTAGGAAAATATGGACTTAAATTTTATAAAATTCCAATAGGACATTACGGCCAATTTTAGGTCATGCAGTAGACTTCCCTAATACAAAACCTTTACAATCGCTTGCTTTTCAGGAAAGAGTAAGCCAGCGATTGTAAAAGACTTTATTAGGGATTTTGTGAAGAAATAAAGTTCTTGCAAGAAAACAGAGTTGAAGTAGGATCTAGGCAGAATTTAAAAGAGTTTAGTGTTAGCCTTTTTGTTTGTGACGCACCAGCTAGTTAAGAAAGATAAAATTCCTACACATATTATCCAAATATATTTATCAGCATTAAATAAGAGCACAACAGGACAACATGAATGTTTTATCGATAGTACAAATAGTTGTAAGCAAACCTAATGTCCTTTAGCCTTAGTATTGTCATCAAACGTGAAGGTGGAGATATTAAACTCAACAGATCTTCTTCTTTACTGGCGTAGACACTGCTTACGCGATTATAGCCGAGTTAACAACAGCGCGCCAGTCGTTTCTTTTTTCGCTACGTGGCGCCAATTGGATATTCTAAGCGAAGCCATGTCCTTCTCCACCCGGTTCTTCCAACGGAGTGGAGTTATTCTTCTTCCTCTGCTTCCCCCGGCGGGTACTGCGTCGAATACTTTCAGAACCGGAGTGTTTTCGTCCATTCAGACAACATGACCTAGCCAGCGTAGCCGGCTTTTAATTCGCTGAACTATGTCAATGTCGTCGTATATCGCATACCGCTAATCGTTCCATCGAATGCGATATTTGCCGTGGTCAAAGGACTATAAATCTTCCGCAAACTTTTCTCTCGAAAACTCGTATCGTCATCAGTTGTTTTAATTGTCCAATCCTCTGCACCATATAGCAGGACTGGAATAATGAGTGACTTATAGAGTTTGCTTTTTGTTCGAGGACTTTACTTCTCAATTGCCTGCTCAATCCGAAGTAGCAACTGTTGACACGAGTTATCCTGCGTTGGATTTCCAGGCTGACATTGTTGATGGTGTTTGCACTGGTTCCAAGATAGACGAAATTATCTACAACTTCAAAGTTATGACTATAAACGTCAGAGCCAAGTCGCAAGTGCGAAGACTGTTTGTGTGATGACATGAGATATTTCGTCTTGCCCTCGTTCACTGCCAGACCAATTTGCCTTGCTTCCTTGTCCAGTCTGGAGAAAACAGAACTAACGGCGTGAGACGTGAGAGCCAAGTCGCAAGTGCGAAGACTGTTTGTGTGATGACATAAGATATTTCGTCTTGCCCTCGTTCACTGCCAGACCCATTTGCCTTGCTTCCTTGTCCAGTCTGGAGAAAACAGAACTAACGGCGCGGGTGTTGAGGTGTTGAGACCGAGGATATCAATATCATCGACATACGACAGCAACTGTACACTCTTATAAAAGATTGCACCTGCTCGATTAAGTTCTGCAGCTCGAATAATTTTCTCCAGCAGCAGGTTGAAGAAGTCGCACGATAGGGAGTCGCCTTGTCTGAAACCTCGTTTGGTATCGGACGTCTGGAGAGGTCCTTCCCGATCCTGACGGACTTTTTGGTGTTGCTCAACGTCAGTTTACACAGTCGTATTTGTTTTGCGGGGAAACCAAATTCAGACATCGCGGCATAAAGGCAGCTCCTTTTCGTGCTGTCGAAAACAGCTTTGAAATAGACGAAGAGGTGGTGTATGTCGATTCTCTCGCATGGTGAATATCTGGTCGAGTGTTGATTTTCCAGGTCTAAAGCCTTATAAGATCCAATCAGTCTGTTGACGGTGGGCTTTAATCTTTCACACAATACGCTAGATAGAACCTTATACGCGATGTTGAGGAGGCTTATCCCACGGTAGTTGGCGCAGATTGTGGGGTCTCCTTTTTATAGATTGGCCATAGCACATTTTAACTTAAATCGTTGGGCATGCTTTCGACCGACCATGTTTAAAAAAGAAGCTGATTCATGCTCTTTATCAGCTCCGCCGCCGTGTTTGAAAAGCTCGGCTGGCAATCCTACGGCCCCCGCCGCTTTGTTGTTTTTCAGGCGGATAATTGCTGTTAGAACTTCTTCATGGTCGGGAAATAGAACGTCTGCTCCGTCGTCATGGATTAGGGAATCGGGTTCGCCTTCTCCTGGCGTTGTACGCTCCCTGCTATTCAGCAGGCTGGAAAAGTGTTCCCTCCATAATTTAAGTATGCTCTGGGCATCGGTGACTAGATCACCTTGGGGGGTTCTAAAAGAGTATGCTCCGGTCTTGAAACCTTCTGTAAGCCGCGAGGTAGGCAGCCTGTTTTCTCTCCGCTGCGACAGGGCACTCCTCGTCGTACTAGCTGTTCTTTTGCATTTTCCGAAAACCAATGGTTTCAGTAGCAGCTGAACGTAAGGAGTTTAAAATGCCGTCCCACAGTTCCCTTATATCAAGTTGTCGAATAGTAAATCGTTCTGCTCTCCGTTGTGAAAGCAGCTTCTCGAAGTCGAACCTTCCTTCTGTTCTTTGACGTGCGTTTTTTGCTGCACAGAGGCGGGTGCAAATATTGGCTGCAACAGGGTAGTGGTCCAAGTCGATGTTATAACCTCGAAGCACACGCACGTCTAGAACACTGGGGACGTGTCTTCCGTCTATCACAACATGATCGATCTGGTTGGTGGTTTTTCGATGATGTTGATGATTTTTCTTATGCTGGAATCTAGTACTACAGATAACCATATTTCGGGCCCCGTCGAAGTCTATCAGCCTCAACCCATTTGGGAATGTTTCCTCGTGGAGGCTGAATTTACCGACCGAAGTGCCAAAGATAAGTTCTTTGCCCACCCTGGCGTTAAAGTCGATTTTGACATCGTGGCGGGGAATCTCTCATAAGTGCGCTCCAAGCACTCATAAAAGGCATCTTTGGTCACAGCGTCCTTCTCTTCCGTCGGGGCGTGGGCGCAAATCAGCGATATGTTGAAGAACCTCGCTTTGATTTGGATTGTGGCTGGACGTTCTCCCACCACGAATCCCACACCAAACTTGCACTCCTTTAGGTGGGACTTGTATCTGTCCTTGTCCCGTCTATCGTATTTCTTGGACGGCGGTGATGTCAGCCTTTATTTTCACGAGGACATCAACCAGCTGGGCAGCGGCACCTTCCCAATTAAGGGACCGGACATTTCAGGTGCATGCCCTCAAATCATAGTCTTTAATTCCTTTGTCATGGTCGTCATCAAAAGGGGCGTCTCTCATCCGAGGCTGGTGTCTATTTTTCATTGGGAGTGTTTTTTACGTGGCGGGTCCCAAGCCCAGCGCACAACCCTATGCAGGGGGTGTTTCGCCTTCTCACTTTAGCTCGCCTTCAAACGGATGTTCTTAGGCTACCCAGAGGATACTTGGTCAAAGACCGGAAGTCGTGAGCTGCTTGAGTCATATGTAAAAGAATCGTTTCTAGCCACTCCCAAGTGAATGGCGATCAGAGAACTTTCCTCACTTTCGTGAACTTCTACACATGACTCCATCCATTGACTCCATCCATTGTTCCAAAAAACTGTTCACGCCCTAAGTACCGAATATGTGCACCCCAATATCTATAGTTGTCTTTTATTCGAAAATACCGGTCATTGTCTGAAGTATATAGTTGAAATGCAGCGATGGTGCTCCTCTGACAATGGTATGTCTGTATTTCAAAAATACTTTCTGTAGACCCCGTATACCTCATATAAAGATTTTCGAATTTCCAGGTTATTTTGTACCCATATATCGGCCAATGTATCAGTTATACCACTGAAAATTAGGAAGCGTGTTATACCAACAACTGTGTAACTGTTTTCTTAAAAGAGATAAATTAGAGCTAAAACTTCACTTATCTACTAAACCCAAAATTGCTTGGATTTCGATCCCCAGGTTGACGTTTTACACCATAATGTATTTCCCTGGCTTTGATTCTTGTAAGTTGCAAGAGTATAAAATGTTCGGTTGCACCCGAACTTGGTGCTTCCTTAACTGTTTTCAGTTTGTATTTGTTAAGGTTAAATTTTAAAAATAAATACTAATAATATACTGCTAATAATATACTATTTAATACTGTACGCTCCAGCTGGCACTCACCCAAGTAAGATATACAAATTTCTTCACCAACTTGTTAAGACTGAGAATTTTAAAATATTTTTAATATTCAATACACTTTAAATTTATTTTTTTTATTTTTCTTTATTAATAAATATTGTTGTGAATTTACTCCTTGCTAGTTTCACTTTACTAGGTTCGTATATCTGGATTGACAAATAAAATCGTTTACTGTTTAATTCAATTCAACAACTCTTTATTTTACAACTCGTTAAACTATAACAGTTTACTCTTAGCACTGATTGATTACGTTGGCGCTGCCACGGCTTATATAGCCACGCACTTCTCGCTGATGCCGACGTGTCCTTCTAGAATATTGCGTCTGGAAATTACCAGAACATAATGCTATACGGCGGCAGACGCAAGCAGACAGCCGCGGCGCCAGACTCAGCAATTGTTGAAGTAGACAAGCAGACAGTGCGGCGCCAGATGTCTATTATTTCGACAAGCAGACAGCCGTGGCGCCAGATGTCTACAACAAGACAAATGCTATTCCATATACCTACAGCTATTGTTCATAATAAGGGATGCATATAGCAATACAAATACAACTTAATACTACTTTTTGTAACAATATTTTTTACAAAATTACAAATATGTACATATGGTCAATAAAAAATTATTAATATCTGAAAATAAAGATTAATTACCTAAAATGATAATAATGCCTGAAAGAAAAGATTATTATTATCTGAAAAAACAACATTTAATATATATACATCTATTTGTATCTTATTGACTCTGAAAGAAAGATTATTTATATAAAAATTATAATAATATCTAAAAGAAAAGAATAATATTATCTAATTATTTAAAATATAAAACAAACAATTGTTTTCACATATTATATTGGATTGTGCAAACCGCCTTAAACGCGTAAAATACATACTTATGTACATATGTAATTTATTTATGTTTATTTATTTATTAAAAGAAAAATAATAATACAATTATTATCTTACAGAGTAAGAAGCACTAGCTGCCAGGGCTTACGGCTTACATATGTAATTATTTTTGCGTAATATATTGGAGGATGGAGTCATGTGTAGAAGTTCACGCAAGTGAGGAAAGTTCTCTGATCGCCATTCACTTGGAAGTGGCCAGAAACGATTCTTTTACATATGACTCAAGCAGCTCACGACTTTCGGTCTTTGACCAAGTATTCTCTGGATATCCTAAGAACATTCGTTTGAAGGCGAGCTAAGGTGAGAAGGCGAAATATCCCCTACATAGGGTTGTGCGCTGGGTTTGGGACCCGCCACGTAAAAAAAACAACCCCAGCGAATAGCAACAACCAGCCTCGGATGAGAGACCCCCCTTTTGATGACGACCATGGAAAACGAAATAAGGACTACGAATTGAGGGCATGCACCTGGAATGTCCGGTCCCTTAATTGGGAAGGTGCCGCTGCCCAGCTGGTTGATGTCCTCGTGAAAATAAAGGCTGACATCACCGCCGTCCAAGAAATGCGATGGACGGGACAAGGACAGAGACAAGTAGGTCCTTGTGACATTTACTACAGTGGCCATATAAAGGAGCGCAAGTTTGGTGTGAGATTCGTGGTAGGAGAGAGACTCCGTCGCCGAGAACTATCATTCACTGCGGTGAATGAACGTCTAGCCACAATCCGCATCAAAGCGAGGTTCTTCAACATATCGCTGATTTGCGCCCACGCCCCGACGGAAGAGAAGGACGATGTGACCAAAGATGCCTTTTATGAGTGCTTGGAGCGCACTTATGAGAGATGCCCCCGCCACGATGTCAAAATCGTGCTTGGCGACTTTAACGCCAGGGTGGGCAAAGAAGGTATCTTTGGCACTGCGGTCGGTAAATTCAGCCTCCACGACGAAACATCCCCAAATGGACTGAGGCTGATCGACTTCGCCGGGGCCCGAAATATGGTTATCTGTAGTACTAGATTCCAGCATAAGAAGATACATCAAGCTACCTGGCTGTCTCCGGATCGAAAAACCACCAACCAGATCGATCATGTTGTGATAGACGGAAGACACGTCTCCAGTGTTTTAGATGTGCGTGCGCTCCGAGGTCCTAACATCGACTCGGACCACTATATTGTTGCAGCCAAAATTCGCACCCGCCTCTGTGCAGCAAAAAAGGCACGCCAACAAACACAAGGAAGGTTCGAATTCGAGAAGCTGCATCCACAACAGACAGCCCAAAGATTTTCTACTCGGCTTGCACTCCTGCTCCCTGAGAGCACTCGTCAACAACTCGGTATAAGGGAACTGTGGGACGGCATTTCAAACTCCTTACGTACAGCGGTTGCAGCTGGTTTTCGGAAAGTGCAAAAGAACAGCTGGTACGACGAGGGGTGCCGTGTCGCAGTGGAGAGGAAACAGGCTGCCTACCTCGCAACGTTACGATCGACCACAACACGTGCGGGACGGGATAGATACCGAGAGTTGAAGAGGGAAGTGAGACGCATTTGCAGACAGAAGAAGAAAGAGGCCGAAATGCGTGAGTATGAACAGCTTGATAAGCTGGCCGACAGGGGTAATGCTCGAAAATTCTACGAAAAGATGCGGCGGCTTACAGAAGGTTTCAAGACCGGAGCATACTCATGTAGAACCCCTCAAGGGGATCTAGTCACCGATGCCCAGAGCATACTTAAATTATGGAGGGAACACTTCTCCAGCCTGCTGAATGGCAGTGAACACACAATGCCAGGAGAAGACGAACCCGATTCCCCAATCGATGACGATGGAGAAGACGTTCCATTGCCCGACCAAGAAGAAGTTCGAATAGCAATTACCCGCCTGAAGAACAACAAAGCGGCGGGGGCCGATGGATTGCCGGCCGAGCTATTCAAACACGGCGGCGAAGAACTGATAAGGAGCATGCATCAGCTTCTTTGTAAAATATGGTCGGACGAAAGCATGCCCAACGATTGGAATTTAAGTGTGCTATGCCCAATCCATAAAAAAGGAGACCCCATAATCTGCGCCAACTACCGTTGGATTAGCCTCCTTAATATCGCGTATAAGGTTCTATCGAGCGTATTGTGTGAAGGATTAAAGCCCACCATCAACAAACTGATTGGACCTTATCAGTGTGGCTTTAGACCTGGTAAATCAACAACTGACCAGATATTCACCATGCGCCAAATCTTGGAAAAGACCCGTGAAAGGAGAATCGACACACATCACCTCTTCGTCGATTTCAAAGCTGCTTTCGACAGTACGAAAAGGAGCTGCCGCGATGACTGAATTCGCAAAACTAATACGGCTGTGTAAACTGACGTTGAGCAACACGAAAAGCTCCGTCAGGATCGGGAAGGACCTCTCCGAGCCGTTCGATACCAAACGAGGTTTCAGACAAGGCGACTCCCTATCGTGCGATTTCGTCAATCTGCTGCTGGAGAAAATAGTTCGAGCTGCAGAACTTAACCGAGCAGGTACAATCTTTTATAAGAGTGTACAGTTGCTGGCGTATGCCGATGATGTTGATATCATCGGTCTCAACACCCGCGCCGTTAGTTCTGCTTTCTCCAGACTGAATAAGGAAGCAAAACAAGTGGGTCTGGCAGTGAACGAGGGCAAGACGAAATATCTCCTGTCATGAAACAAACAGTCGTCGCACTCGCGACTTGGCTCCCACGTCACTGTTGACAGTCATAACTTCGAAGTTGTAGATAATTTCGTCTATCTTGGAACCAGCGTAAACACCACCAACAATGTCAGCCTGGATATCCAACGCAGGATTACTCTTGCCAACAGGTGCTACTTCGGACTGAGTAGGCAATTGAGAAGCAAAGTCCTCTCTTGACGAACAAAAACCAAACTCTATAAGTCACTCATAATACCCGTCCTGCTCTATGGTGCAGAGGCTTGGACGATGACAACAACCGATGAGTCGACGTTACGAGTTTTCGAGAGAAAAGTTCTGCGATCGCATTCGATGGAACGATGAGCTGTACGAGATATACGACGACATTGACTTAGTTCAGCGAATTAAAAGACAGCGGCTACGCTGGCTAGGTCATGTTGTCCGAATGGACGAAAACACTCCAGCTCTGAAAGTATTCGACGCTGTACCCGCCGGGGGAAGCAGAGGAAGAGGAAGACCTCCACTCCGTTGGAAGGACCAAGTGGAGAAGGACCTTGCTTCGCTTGGTATATCCAATTGGCGCCACGTAGCGAAGAGATGAAACGACTGGCGCGCTGTTGTTGACTCGGCTATAATCGCGTAAGCGGTGTCTACGCCAGTAAAGAAGAGAATATATTGGACTGCGCAATCAAATTTCAAACCACACACTTATTTTCACATACTTAACAATTTATATTTGCTGCTGCTGCTATTTCCAATACTGTTCTCCTGATTTCCAATACTAAAAAACCAAATGAAGTAATTATAATTATTTGCAAAATATTGTTAAAAAATTACATACAATTCATTCACTTACTTCTTGTTGAAAGAGCACGAATGACATGCGTCTTTCAATCGTTTTTTATTACCCTTTTTGGGATTTTCTTTTGGAACTATTGAATATTATGTTTTCTCCTTCGCTTTCATTCAAATAAATCAAGAAATGAAAGAAACTTTTTTTCATCGCATTTAGGTAAACAAAAGATAACCCGAAAAGGTGTGTTGGTGTTAGTGTATAGAGTAAAAATGTGGAGGTGTATTGAAATATTTGAGAAAAGTAGTTAGCCGTGGCTGGCAGGGATGTTATCGTTTATCTAATGTCCGCCCACTGCTCAATACGTACATTTTTTTTTTGTTTCCAAAGGGAGAATCTTCTAACGATAGTACCAGAGTGAGACTGGTAGCGATTCATATTGTCCGCTAGAGTACAATCAGTTTTCGGGACCACGCCCGTACGCACGTACTAAGCCTATAACTCCGGCTGCTGCAGTTTGTATTCGGACCTGAGGGACCACCGTTAAGCACTACTTCGCATGACCAAGCTGGGCTATAACCGCCTCTTCACGGCCTATCTCTCGGGTTATTCATTCTTATGCTTCTTCGCTGCCTTTATTTCGTTCTGAGTTTTAGGAGCGCTATTGCGGCCCACTCTTTCACTTTAGCCGAGCTGTGATCGCAGCATGTGACTTCCTATGTTGTCGGGCGTTATCCTTTCATTTGTCAGCTTTTCTATGGTGTCTCTCTCTACTATATACTTCGAGCAGGAGCAAAAGACGTGCTTTGCGTTTTCTGCGGCATTTCCGCAGAAGGAACATTGTGTTTTGTCATCGTGGCCAAATTTGTGTAGGTATTCCCTGAAACAGTCATGGCCCGATAAGATCTGCGTTAAGTAGAAATCTGTCTACCCGCGTTGTCTGTCAATCCAGGCTGATACATTCTTAATTAATCTATGGGTCCATCTTCCTTTATGTGCCGCATCCCATTGCTTTTGCCACTCATCGAGACTTGTCTTCCTCTCCTTTTTGCGCTGGTCGACCGTAAGGCGCCAATGCATGGCTTTTGTTTTACAGTAGACTCTACTTAACTCAGAGGCCATTATATCCGGTGGTATATGATCAGATATGATAGCACTCGCCTCGTGCGACACCGTTCTAAACGCATAGGCAACTCTCAGGGCACATAACCTGAACACTGGCACAAGTTTTTTGACACAGGGCTGTCCCCCATATGGGAGCTGCGTACATAAGCATTGACTGGCTAACTTTGGCCAATAGAGCTCTCCTACTTTGACTTGGGCCACCAATATTTGCCATGATCCTCGACAGGGCCGCAGTCACTTTAGCCATCTTACCACAGGCCTTTTCAATGTGCGCCTTGAAATTGAGTCTCGTATCGATCATAACGCCAAGGTACCTCAAAGAGTCTTTAATTTTCGCCACGGTCTTATTGCATATGTTCTGTATCTGCAAGATTTCTTTAGCTACGATCGTTACGGCAATGTCGTCTGCATAGCCAATTATCTGTGCTTCTTTTGGCAGCGGTAATCGTAACACTCCGTCGTACAGCACATTTCAAGGTAGTGGACCTAGTACGGAGCCTTGTGGTACTCCACCTGTCACCGTGTAGGTTTTTGGACCTGCATCGGTATCGTACAGCAGTAGTCTGTCAGACACATAGCTGCTAATTGTCCTCAGAAGATACTTCGGGGTGTTTCTTGCCTCTAATGCTCTCAGTATATGTGGCCAGTATGTCGAGTTGAAAGCGTTTTTCACGTCCAGCGTAACGACTTTTCCAACTGCGTCTGAAGGGAAGTGATGTCTTTTGAATCCAAATTGGTTTTCGATAACCCAAGAGATTCTTCTTCTAGGTGGCGTTCTAGGCGTGTGCAAATCTGTCTTTCCAGTATTTTGGCTATCGTGTCGATTATGCAGAGTGAGCGATGCGCCGGCATTGAGCAGCACGGCGTTTTGAAGAAGAACCAGCCGCTGTTTCTTCCGTGCTTTCGGGAAAACTCCATCATTCAGACATCGTGTGTAGAGTTCGGCGAATGCCCTCTAGCTATGCCTGATGGAAATTTTCAGTGCCTTGTTCGGGATGCCATCAAGTCCTGGAGCCTTTGCGTTGCCAAATCTTTCTGCCACTTCAATTACCTCCTTCTCGTCCACAATTGGAGATTCTATCATGGTTGGTATCGTTCTACTCGATTGTGGTTCTTGCGTTGGGAAAAGTGTTTTCACCACCTTTTTTAGGAGGGTCGGACAGGTTGGTGCTTGACTTTTACCCCCTCTGATTTTCGCCATCACTATTTTATACGCGTCACCCCACGGATTCTCGTCCACCTTTTCACAACATTCTTTAAAACTCGAAGACTTACTTCTTTTGATAGCCTTCTTGAGTTCTTTACGTTTTCCTTCGAAACTTTCTCGTAATCTTGTATGGTGTGGCGTACCTTGGCTTCTTTGGAAGAGGCATCTCGCTTTATGGCATTCGCTTCTCAATTTGCTGATATCCTCGTTCCACCAGTATGCGGGGCTTTGGGTTATGTTGTGCCTTTTCCTACACATAGCAGCATCAAAGGATTTACTTATGTGCTTCACCAGTTTTTCAGCCTGTCGGTCAACGCTGATCGCACCATCTAGATTCCCATCCAACATAAGTTTGAAAATTTCTTCATCGAACGTTTCCACCTTCCATTCTTTTTTCAGCAGTTTTTTTACGCTGGTTCGAGTTTGTATTTGTTTACGGATTTCTAGCAAGATTGCTAGGTGATCGCTGTGTGTGTAAAAGTCGCACACCTTAGAATTTGCAGATCGAACCAGCCTGCTGCTAGCGAATTTGATATATAAATATTATCGATCCACGTCTATCCTTTTCAAAAGTATTTCTACCGCCGGTATTGAGCAGCACGGCCTCTAACACAGAAAACGCTTTGAGTAGAGCCTTACCCCGTCTGTTTGTGTAGCTACTACCCCATTCAATTGCCCATGCCTACTATCACATTTGGCGTGGTAGTGAGGGCGTCTTGGACTAGTACATCGAGAATTATTTCGTAGTTTCCTTGCAACACACTCGGGGGAATATAGCAGCTGTAGAAATAAATGCCACCTATTTTCGCTCGTGTATAGTAAGATCTTCCAAGAAGCGGCTTATCTTGGAAAGCGTTGCCCCCCCACAGGCCCATATGGCAGCTTTGCTTTCCTTGTTGTTCCTTGTTGGAGATCCACGTGCCAGCGTTTATATTTTTTATAGTGCTCACACAATATCGCCACATCCATCTTTTCTTCGAATATTGTTTGTTTCAGCAGCTCTTGAGCCGCTTCACAGTTGTTTAGGTTAATTTGGACAACGCTTTTTACACGCCGCTTGATATAGAAGACACTTCCAAATTCTGATCCGGTGTTCTGTCTCCTTTTTCCCGCTGCTTTTGCTTGCTGCACACGATGGGCTTTTATCACATTCCTTTGCGAAATGTCCCTTTTCACCACATTTAGCACAACATGTGTTTCGATCTTCCTCACTCGTACATGCCCTCGCCAGATGGCCGTATTGCAGGCAACTGAAACATTTTCTGAGGTACGGGTTTTCCCTTATTCTTCAGACCACCCAACCAGTCTTGAACTTATGAGCATCAAGCAGCCGTTTTGAGTCCGCTGCGGGAAGGCTGATGACTGCCGTCTGCGTGCCTGCGTACGCCTGTCTGATGGTTTTGATGGCATTTCAGCTCTTTAATTTGTGAGCGTATTGCCACCGCAATGTCTTCTTTGGTGGTTATTTCGTCTAGGTCTCTTTGCATATCTCCCTTTCATATGCTCCCGTGTTTTTCATCTGGGCGTTCTTCATTTCAAGCAGTATTTCGATTTTTACCGTTTTTCGAATCCGCCAAACGTTCTCGCCAAGCCCTTTCAGAGCATCTTCTTTTTTAACGGCTCTAAGCATATCGCTGTACGACATGTTTCCAGTGCGCGCAATGATAATTGCATCGGGCCTCGGACGTGGAACAAAACCAGCCCTTTTAATCGGGTTTTGTGGTTTTCGTTTCACCTGCTTCCATTCATTTGCCTTTTCCTCTTCCTTCCGTTCTTTTGTAGGAATGTTTCCTTCATTCCTCTTGCACGTGGTGCTCCTCTTTTGGGCTTCCTCTTGGCAGAATTTTTTTAGGCGGCGTCTTTCGGGATAGCTGCACATCCTCGCGATGTCTCTTCGGCGTTGAGTCTGTTCCTGTGAGCCTTAGGGGGGAATTTCGTCTGCTTTCCTTGACTCTGTTGTATTCACTTTGGGCGCGTGCGTGGAGTCTTGTGACAGAAGTAAGTAGGTCACGGATCTGATTATTAATCGATCGTTGAGGCAGCTTTATTGCTTCTGTTAGCCTCTTGATCGTGTCCCCTAGTTCGGACATAATGTCACCCTTCGGTTGCGATGGTTTCGACTGAGGCGTGCTGTCTTGCAGCGTAGGTGGTGACGACCTCGCTCTTACAGGCTTTTCAACAACTAGCGCCAGTTTTGGTGATCGCATCAATCTTGGTGCACGGTTGAAGTGGTCAGCTTCGCTAGATCCCTTAATGGTCGTCGTTTTCCTGAATAAATCCGTTTCTAAAAACATGCTGCCAGGGCTTTGAGTGCCGTTGCTTATCATGCAGTCAGGTACACTATGCTATTGGTTTTGGTGTATTTTCACAAACAAGCGCATCGTGAGTAGGGGGGCGGGCCAAAATAGACAGGAATGGGTATACAATCGGAGACTATGCTCCTACCCCAGTTCCCTGAGGCCTGTCCTTCGCTTTACCAGTCCCGGAAGACATAGACGGCCCGGCGCTCACCCGGGGCAACGCAGGCTACTACTCCTGCGTCGAATGCACACTCCCTGATCAGGGACCGAAATGGCTGTTTACTGATACACCACGCGGCTAACACCTCGGCAGAGCATGCTTACATCTCCCTTTCCATCCTACCAGCGGAGACATTGCTGTCAAGATATCCAGAGACTCCCAGTGCGCCGCGCTGTTTACCGGTTACGTTGTAATATCAGCCGCACCTAACATGGTGAACAGACACTAACCAGGAAACCGCCCATTATGGGTCCGTCGCGCCTGGATTTTTTTATTACACAACGTGCCCTTGTGTGTTGCGGGGGACACATACTTCAAAGGGGCGGTGTCGATTCGCCCGCTGTCGCAAACTCCACTTCCTCCGCTTCTCGTCAGGGATTGCTTATTCGTTTAAATTTATTTCGCAACTAATCTGTTACTACAGGCTGTCCGGCTATCCGTGACCTGCCGACTCCCCCGGTCTCTTAAAGCTCAGCGACGGTGACTATTCCCACGGGAAATTTAAAGGCCCACCGGGGATATGTGTACATGTGTATTAGGGTGTCCGTTATTTACCAAATTGATTATTTTTGACGAGACGCCCCCTAAACTTTTAGTTTTCCATCTAAAGAAAAATATCAGACCATAAAAAGCCCTTAAATTTCATAATAAACCTTGCACCAAACACGATACATTTCCCATGGAAATTACATGGGATTTTGCCACTTCTTACAAATATTTTTTTTCTCTGGAACTTTCTCGTTTGTAGGAATAAAAAAATCATATTCTTATACAGAATTGAATGCTCTACAAAAAACGTCGAACAAAACAATTGAATTTTACAAAAAAAATTTCAATTTTCCGTAAAAGCTCGAAAATTCCAGAAATTACCCAGAAGTTTAACCTTGAATAACTTTTAAAGGGGTGAGTATATCGAAAAATTGTCCGGACGGTTTTTGTAAAGCATTCAATTCTGTATAAGAATATGACTTTTTTATTCCTACAAACAAGAAAGTTCCAGAGAAAAAAAAATATTTGTAAAATGTGGCAAAATCCCATGTAATTTCCATGGGAAATGTATCGTGTTTGGGGCAAGGTTTATTATGAAAATTAAGGGCTTTTTATGGTCTGATATTTTTTTTTAGATGGAAAACTAAAAGTTTAGGGGGCGTCTCATCAAAAATAATCAATTTGGTAAATAACGGACACCCTAATGTGTATGTATGGTAGTGTATGGTATACACGTACCTACATACACATATGCGTACATATGTAAATATGTCATCCACAAGAACTGGAAACATTGTTCTACAAAAACAACAATCGTCTCATATAGCATCAGTAGCGTCACAAGTCAATATGGCAGCCAAATAGCCAAATTTAGAGTCAAACCAGCAAAAACAACATTTTCATTCATTGCTCGTGAAAAGGGATATTTCGCATGAAACAATAAGTGTTCATATTTACATACAAAGTTGTGTGTAGACAAATTTACAAACATTATGCGTTTTGTTCTTTTTGTTGACATGCCCCCCAGAGAGCTGCGACGAGTATGATTAAATTAGAACAAACACTCGTGCCAAAAACACAATAAAATCAATTCAGTTCATCATAGACAACATTGTTGATCAATTCGAGTACCCGCCAGCGTCAACTGATTTGATGCAACATGAACAATGTGTTCTTCGGCAATTACTATCAAGTAAACGGTATGGCTGGCTTCGGTTAAAATTGTATTATGACATGAAAGTTCATAGCGTTGCGACGATTGTTTGAATCGATGTGAAATTGCGGTTCCGCTTCGAAAATATGAGCATGTTATAAATTTTCGATGCGTAAACAATGGAAACTTCATCGAGTACGTACATACATTTATACATACATTTGTTGTATGTATACAACAAATGCATGTTTATAACATACATAATGATACATATTACATAACATATGTTTTTTTTGTAGTTTTTTTTTTACGGCGAGATGTAAAACACTCAACAAAAGACACTGTTGCCCTTACAACAATTGTGTGGGATTTTAACGCACTAAAAAAAACATCTCAATAACGACTCATAGCTGTAATAAATTGCCTTGCGGAACTACCGATTAAGTATTATATCGCAGAGCAAGCTAAACCTATTCACTATAACGTCTCGGGGATTTTCGAACTGGTTTTGGGTGTTTGCCTCGCTATATCGCAGTCGCTCTAGTCTTCGCTGCTCTTGAATAACCTTAGCGGCCCAGTGCTTAGCATGGTTCCACACCTGCTTTGACCGCAGCATGTGTGGCACTATGTTATCTGCCATTATTCTTTCAGAAATTTCCGTTTCTAAGATCGTCCTATCTTTCTCATATTTTGTGCAATGGAAAAAGATATGTTCAGCATTCTCTTTTCCATAACCACAAGATGAGCATATTTCTACCTCATCATGGCCATATTTGTGGAGGTATTCCCTAAAAGATGTGAAAGATTAAAGTCTACCGCCAACAAACTGATTGGACCTTATCAGTGTGGCGAGCTGCAGAACTTAATCGAGCAGGTACAATCTTTTAAAAGAGTGTACAGCTGGTGGCGTATCCCGATGATATTGATATCATCGGCCTCAACACCCACGCCGTTAGTTCTGCTTTCTCCATACTGGACAAGGAAGCAGAGTAGATAGGTCGGCAGTGAACGAGGGCAAGACGAAATATCTCCTGTCATCAAACAAACAGTCGCTCTCACGTCACTGTTGACAGTCATAACTTTGAAGTTGTGGATAATTTCGTATATTTAGGAACCAGCATTAACAACAACAACAATGTCAGCCTAGAAATCCAACGCAGAATATCTCTTGCTAACAGCCACTACTTCGGATTAAGTAGGCAATTGAAAATAAAGTCCTCTCTCGACAAACAAATCCAAACTCTATAAGTCACTCATAATTCCCGTCCCGCTCTATGGTGCAGAGGCTTGGACGATGACAACAACCGATGAGTCGACGTTACGAGTTTTCGAGAGAAAGGTTCTTCGAAAGATTTATGGTCCTTTGCGCATTGGCCACGGCGAATATCGCGTTCGATTCGATTCGATTGACATAGTTCAGTGAATTAAAAGACAGCGGCTACGCTGGCTAGGTCATGTTGTCCGGATGGATGAAAACACTCCAGTTCTGAAAGTATTTGACACAGTACCCACCGCGGGAAGCAGAGGAAGAGGAAGACCTCCACTCCGTTGGAAGGACCAAGTGCAGAAGGGCCTGGCTTCGCTTGGAATATCCAATTGGCGCCACGTAGCGAAGAGAAGAAACGACTGGCGCGCTGTTGTTAACTCGGCTATAATCGCGTAAGCGGTGTCTACGCCAGTAAAGAAGAAGAAAATGATTCCCTAAAACTGCCATGACCACTTAATAACTGCGTCAAGTAAAAATCAACGTCGCCATGCTTTCTGCTAACCCAGGTTTCCACATTTTCAATCAACCTGTCCTCGTCCTTTGGGCGTTGAATCCCACATTGATTGACATTCTTTTAGACTGTACTGTCTTTTTTCCTCGCGCTCTCTAGCTGTTAGAGGTTTTCCGTTACTTTTGCTTTTACTGTTCACTTTTTTTAATTCACGATCCATTATTTCAGGTGGCATTATGTTTGAAATAACTCCTGCGGCACCGTACGGAAAGGACAGGTAACTTAATCGAAATAAAGACCTTACTGGTTTCGCATACGTTTTTTGCTTTAGCGCATTAGCCCACACTGGTGCATGACTATTGACTGAGTCACTTTTGCTAATAATAGCCTTCGTCTCTGACTTGAAATGTGAGAATAAACGCCACACTATGGCAACCCTGTAATGGTTGTTGGCTGTCACATTTACTCAATTCAGCGTTAACTGCTTAATAAGAAACACGTGTATTGGGACCTATAAAATAAAGCGTCGATTATTCATTTTCTACAAAATACATTGTTTTAATTCAAGTACAGACTTGTTACATGGTGTCAGAAGTAAAAAAATCTATTTTGTTTCTGAAAAAAAAAAAACTTAATTGGAATTTGGAAATAATTCTAAAACTTTATGAATTTCATCATCGGGCCATTGCATTGCGGCGTGCATTGGAATATACAGTTAGCGTTGTCAAGCAAACAACAATTTCATCGGAAAAAAAAATTGAGCATGGCGGATATACGAAAACCATTGCGAAAGTTGGATTGTGCAAATATATCATCGGATTGGAAGAACTGGAAACGTGATTTCCTACATGATGGCAAACAACAAGGACAGCGTAGCTGAACAAAAAAATATAAATTTTTCTGTGGTTGATTGGGACCAAAGGTGCTAACATCTACGACACTTTGTTTCGAAATGATGGGTCTCAAAAGGCATTGTTGGGTACAATCACGACAAAAAGACATGTACCAGCAGCAGGCAATGAAATAAAGCAACGCACATTGTGTGAAGTGATGAAAGCATTCGATGAACATTGTCTGCCGCAAAAGAATTTGACAATGGAATCGTACAAATTTAACAACATGGTGCAAAAAGAACATCAACCGTTCAGTGAATTCTTAACCGAACTGCGAACTCAAGTCGATCCTTGTGAATTCAATTGCACTTGCAAATTATCGTACGAAGATCGAATGTTACGTGACCGTATCATAACTGGGGTTTCTGACAAGAAACTTCAGCTAAAATTGTTCGATGGACGGGATGAAAAATTGGATCGCGTAATTGATGTGTGCAAGACATTTGAAGCAGCGAAAGTGAACAAGGGTATTTTAACGTCAAAGCAGTCGATTTCAGCTGTGGTAGATGGTGAGACTATCGTAACTCAGTCAAGGCAGTCAATTACAATCGGCGATTTTGTTTCAACTGTGGTGGTGATTGGAAGCCGGGTCACAAAAGTAAATGTTCAGCCAATGCGTTAAAAAGGGTAATTTTCGCAAGATGTGACGTAAAAAGGGAGCCAGATCGGAGGCAAGTACATCGGAATCCAAATCAAAGGAAAAACAACGGGTTGACAATATTAGTTGGGCTGATTTATCATGTAAGGCGTCAACAAGACTCCAAAATATAGAAAATAAGTTACTTAGTATTAAAAATACAAATTTTAGGATAAATTCATTTGGAGGAAATAAAAAAAATGGACTAAGACATACCAAATAGGAAGTAGTCTAGTTAAATTTAAAATTGATACGGGAGCGTATGTCAACTGCGTTCCATTAAATATTGCCAATGAAATGAAAATCAAAATGAACAATGAACAAAATGACTTCCCTGTATTCGATTATAGTAAAAATAAAGTTAAAATTTTTGGTATTGTCAAGATTAAACTTATGGCTGTAAAATCTCATTTTGAGCGAATAGTAGAGTTTGTTGTTGTTGATAGTACATTTGCACCGATACTGGGTCTTGAAACATGCATTGAACTTGGATTAATTAAAAGACTGGATATCGAATCGATTCGATTCGCGAATGAAAGGGACCAGTTTATGAGTAAACATAACGATGTTTTCACTGGGCTGGGAAAAATTCCTGGGCAAATAACGATACATTTGCAGGAAAATTCAAAACCTGTTGTTCATTATAGAAAGCGTTTTCCGGATACAATCGTTAAAAACTTAAACCAAAGCTTGATGAGATGGTGACAAAGGAATCATTTCACCGGTATCTCACCCAACTGACTGGGTCAATAATTTGCAAGTGGTAGAAAAATCAAACGGCGATTTGCGGATTTGTATAGATCCAAAACCACTTAATAAGTGCCTTAGGCGCGAACATTTTTTGATTCCAACTATTAACAATCTCACCTCGGAATTAGCAAATAAAGAAATATTCACTGTTTTGGATTGCTCAAACGGGTTTTGGCAATTAGAGTTGGATGAAAGGAGTTCAAAGTTAACAACATTCATGACACCTTTTGGTCGATACAAATTCAAAAGACTTCCTTTTGGGTTGAACATTTCTCCGGAAATTTTCTAAAGACGCATAATTCAAATTTTTGGTGATATTCCTGGAGTCTTAGTTTATTTTGATGATATTGGAGTCATGGCGTCAGATAAGGGGGAACATGATAAAACCTTGGCAATTGTTCTTGGGCGTGCACGTATATATAATGTTAAACTCAACCCGAAAAAAATTCAGTATCGTAAATCTGAAGTAAAATTTATGGGCCACATTTTATCGAGTGGTAAGATTCAACCGGTTCACAAGCACATTGAAGCTATACTTAAAATGAAGAAACCAATTGATAAACATGGTGTAATGCGTTTGCTGGGCCTATGCAAGTATTTGGCAAAGTTTATTCCGAATCTATCAAAACTCACGGCAGAATTGAGAAAATTAACTGGAAAAGATGTTGTGTTTGAGTTTTTAGTCCGACGCGAATTCGATAAGTTATTATTGATTATCACATCAGACCCGGTTTTAAAAACATTTGATTCAGAGAAACCGATTGTCATTCAGACAGATGCGTCAAAAGATGGACTTGGATCGTCCCTATTGCAAGACAGTCACCCAATTGCTTTTGCATCTAGGACCCTAAGCAAAAGCGAACAGAGGTGGGCACAAATTGAAAAGGAACTTTTGGCCGTGGTTTTTGCATGCACACGTTTTAAAAATTTTATTTATGGGCGCGAGTTCATAATTGAAAGTGATCACAAACCACTTGAAACATTAGACTTGCGTGATATCGATAGTGTCACACCAAGATTGCAAAGAATGTTCATGGTATTATTAAGATATCCGAAAATGAAAATCATTTATAAACCCGGAAAAATTATGTTGTTAGCTGATTGTCTTTCTCGTGCACAGTTGGACGTGATCTCAGGAGGGGAGGAGGATGATGAGATTAGAGATGAAATGAGTGCGGCTATTCACCGGATTACAAAATCGGCTTGCGTGTCAAAAGACAATTACGAATGCTTAAAGCGGTCATTAAATTCGTATGAAAACCTCAAACAAATGTGTAAATATGTAACAAACGAATGACCAGAATATCGAATCCTGATTTTTGTCGAAAGTTTCATAAGGTGAAATCGGAACTACACTTTGAAACTGGTTTATTGTTTAAGAACCATAAATTGGTGATTCCAACTAGTTTGCGGGGAAAAATAGTCAAGTGGTTGCATGAACCACATCTCGGGATTAAAAAAACACTTGCGAGAGCTAGAATGTTATACTTTTGGCCAGGAATGAGCACTCAAATTAAAGAAATGATTGCATCATGCAACAATTGTGAGAAATTCAAACGTAACAATCAAAAAGAACCATTGGTTCAGGAAATAAATCCCAAATATCCATATCATATTGCATCCGTGGATTTATTTGAACATGCCGGTAGGGACTACATCTCAATAGTGGACGCATTTTCCAATTTTTTGGTATCGACCAGGGTCAACAGCAAAACTTCTGGACATTTAATTGAACTATTTTGTACCATATTTAACACGATCGAATATCCATCGATCATTAAAAGTGACAATGTTCCGTTCAACTCGTCGGAATTTAAAAATTTTTTACGGGATTTTAATGTTAAATTTAAATACTCAAGTCCAAGATATCCACAAAGCAAGCTAGCGGACAGCTAGATAATTTTCCAGAAATACAAATCGCAGGGCCAATGATTATAGAAAATAGTCAAAATGGGAAAATACCCATGAACAATGTAATTGCAGACGAATCTGTACTTCCAGTGGAGCGTGAAATTGAGAATTATCATAATTCATCATCAGAATATGAAACCGCTGAAAGTGATGATTCAGATTCAAATGATAGTAGCGCTGTAGAGGCAATTCCAGAACCTTATACTCATAGAACGCGTAGTGGTCGTGCTGTTATACTACCGCAACGGTATGACTGGTAAAATTGTAACACTTATTAGTGGTTCCCGGTCTAATTTACTTTATTGATTATTGTTATTTTGTTTTTTTTTTTTAATAAGGTGGGTGGAGTCCCTACGCGCGGAAGAAGTTATACTTCTTATTGATATTCAGAAGCAAAATGTGAAACAATCATACATACATATATTCTGTCGTTTGCACATTTGTCTGTATGTTTGCAAAAAGCAAATGTTCTACAAAAGCATATTTCTATACTTAAACAAAATTATTAGAACCATCGTATGTTTCTTACATGCATAACCAAATCATACTTAAGTCAGTGCAACCTACGCGTCAATGGTGGTGTTGGTGGCAAGCGCTTGGAAAGTCAAGATGATACGAGTACCGCAGGTTCGAATCTCGACAGAATAAATTTTTAATTTTTTGCTTTTAACATCGTATACAATACAAATAAATATTTTTCTTACTAATAGAAATTAATTTTATCACAGCAATATTATGTATATGTATATTGCTGTCATAAATTTAATTTCTATTAGTAAGAAAAATATTTATTTGTATAGTATACGATGTTAAAAGGCATACGTCTTCTATCCTATCTTGTGTATCTGCACATGCTCATGTAAGTGTATGTATACGCATGTGCGCGGTCAGAAATTGAAATCATATTTTCATCACTTATCAATATACTATATGTACATACATTTGCATACATTGCCGAACAAATAATGCATAAGCATACAAACATACATATGCGTACACATATGAATATGTCACCAACAAAAAATTGATCTTCACAAGGCAGCCAAATTGGCGAAGAACAAAAGAGAGATGATTACGCTGCATATTCTCTTCCGCAACGAAGAGACAAAACTACTTTCCGAGTCAAAATTCCTTCATTAGACTTTGCTTTATTCTTCATTTTATGTGCATAATAAATTTATAAAATGTGAATTTAAGTTTTCTAGTTTTCTTTCATACAAAATGATATGCATTTCTGAATATCACTAAGAAGTATAACTTCTTCCGCGCGTAGGGACTCCACGCGCCTTTTTTTTGTGTTTTGTGTGTTTTCTTTCATACAAAATGACATGCATTTCTGAATATCTCTAAGAAGTATAACTTCTTCCGCGCGTAGGGACTCCACGCGCCTTTTTTTTTTTGTGTAAAACCTTGGAATCTATTCATGAAAATCACCACTCAGAAGTCGTTTTATCCGTTGTAAGTGAGCGATTTACGAAGAAACATCATTTCTAATATGCCACAAGACAAAATTAGAAATGAAGTTCATAAACCTCACGATGTCAGATAAAACGATATACCTCGTCATCGCGGGTCGATTTCCAAAAAATGTAAATGAAGTCTAACTACAGAAATGATCCTGTAAAGTATAGCCTTAATTTTTCAACGGCCAACGCAGAGTATTTCAACCAAAAGTTACACAAAATAGTTGAGAATTCGCAGAAATGAAAGACAAACGAAAGAAAAAGAAGTATAACTTCAATAATGCACAAACATACAAACGTACATATGCGCACTCATGTAAATATGTCACCAGCCAAAAATTGAAATATTGTTCTACAAAAACAACAACAGCATAAGCATGGCAACGTTGTGTTGTTGGTAGAAAAGCCGAGCTGTGCCGAAAGAAACGAACAAACGATCGCCGATTGTCACCGCTTCGCTTGCTGCTCGAACATCTTCGCAGACAAGGTGGCGCAACTTGCATTTAACGCAACCTTTTCCGAACTCGGATAAGAAGTATAACTTCAAAAAAAAAAAGTTCCTGTAATTTGAGTATAAACGCCACATTATGGCAACCCTGTAATGGTTGTTGGCTGTCACATTTTTCAATTCAGCGTTAACTGCTTAATAAGAAAGACGTGTGTTGGGACTTATAAAATAAAGCGTCGATTATTCAATACATTGTTTTAATTAAAGTACAGACTTATTACATGACTTGGCCCGCCTGTATTACATAGCCATTATTCGACTTAAAGCCATGTTAACTCACGTGACCGTATCATAACTGGGGTTTCTGACAAGAAACTTCAGCTAAAATTGTTCGATGGACGGGATGAAAAATTGGATCGCGTAATTGATGTGTTCAAGACATTTGAAGCAGAGAAAGTGAACAAGGGTATTTTAACGTCAAAGCAGTCGATTTCAGCTGTGGTAGATGGTGAGACTATCGTAACTCAGTCAAGGCAGTCAATTACAATCGGCGATTTTGTTTCAACTGTGGTGGTGATTGGAAGCCGGGTCACAAAAGTAAATGTTCAGCCAATGCGTTAAAAAGGGTAATTTTCGCAAGATGTGACGTAAAAAGGGAGCCAGATCGGAGGCAAGTACATCGGAATCCAAATCAAAGGAAAAACAACGGGTTGACAATATTAGTTGGGCTGATTTATCATGTAAGGCGTCAACAAGACTCCAAAATATAGAAAATAAGTTTCTTAGTAATAAAAATACAAATTTTAGGATAAATTCATTTGGAGGAAATAAAAAAAATGGACTAAGACATACCAAATAGGAAGTAGTCTAGTTAAATTTAAAATTGATACGGGAGCGTATGTCAACTGCGTTCCATTAAATATTGCCAATGAAATGAAAATCAAAATGAACAATGAACAAAATGACTTCCCTGTATTCGATTATAGTAAAAATAAAGTTAAAATTTTTGGTATTGTCAAGATTAAACTTATGGCTGTAAAATCTCATTTTGAGCGAATAGTAGAGTTTGTTGTTGTTGATAGTACATTTGCACCGATACTGGGTCTTGAAACATGCATTGAACTTGGATTAATTAAAAGACTGGATATCGAATCGATTCGATTCGCGAATGAAAGGGACCAGTTTATGAGTAAACATAACGATGTTTTCACTGGGCTGGGAAAAATTCCTGGGCAAATAACGATACATTTGCAGGAAAATTCAAAACCTGTTGTTCATTATAGAAAGCGTTTTCCGGATACAATCGTTAAAAACTTAAACCAAAGCTTGATGAGATGGTGACAAAGGAATCATTTCACCGGTATCTCACCCAACTGACTGGGTCAATAATTTGCAAGTGGTAGAAAAATCAAACGGCGATTTGCGGATTTGTATAGATCCAAAACCACTTAATAAGTGCCTTAGGCGCGAACATTTTTTGATTCCAACTATTAACAATCTCACCTCGGAATTAGCAAATAAAGAAATATTCACTGTTTTGGATTGCTCAAACGGGTTTTGGCAATTAGAGTTGGATGAAAGGAGTTCAAAGTTAACAACATTCATGACACCTTTTGGTCGATACAAATTCAAAAGACTTCCTTTTGGGTTGAACATTTCTCCGGAAATTTTCTAAAGACGCATAATTCAAATTTTTGGTGATATTCCTGGAGTCTTAGTTTATTTTGATGATATTGGAGTCATGGCGTCAGATAAGGGGGAACATGATAAAACCTTGGCAATTGTTCTTGGGCGTGCACGTATATATAATGTTAAACTCAACCCGAAAAAAATTCAGTATCGTAAATCTGAAGTAAAATTTATGGGCCACATTTTATCGAGTGGTAAGATTCAACCGGTTCACAAGCACATTGAAGCTATACTTAAAATGAAGAAACCAATTGATAAACATGGTGTAATGCGTTTGCTGGGCCTATGCAAGTATTTGGCAAAGTTTATTCCGAATCTATCAAAACTCACGGCAGAATTGAGAAAATTAACTGGAAAAGATGTTGTGTTTGAGTTTTTAGTCCGACGCGAATTCGATAAGTTATTATTGATTATCACATCAGACCCGGTTTTAAAAACATTTGATTCAGAGAAACCGATTGTCATTCAGACAGATGCGTCAAAAGATGGACTTGGATCGTCCCTATTGCAAGACAGTCACCCAATTGCTTTTGCATCTAGGACCCTAAGCAAAAGCGAACAGAGGTGGGCACAAATTGAAAAGGAACTTTTGGCCGTGGTTTTTGCATGCACACGTTTTAAAAATTTTATTTATGGGCGCGAGTTCATAATTGAAAGTGATCACAAACCACTTGAAACATTAGACTTGCGTGATATCGATAGTGTCACACCAAGATTGCAAAGAATGTTCATGGTATTATTAAGATATCCGAAAATGAAAATCATTTATAAACCCGGAAAAATTATGTTGTTAGCTGATTGTCTTTCTCGTGCACAGTTGGACGTGATCTCAGGAGGGGAGGAGGATGATGAGATTAGAGATGAAATGAGTGCGGCTATTCACCGGATTACAAAATCGGCTTGCGTGTCAAAAGACAATTACGAATGCTTAAAGCGGTCATTAAATTCGTACGAAAACCTCAAACAAATGTGTAAATATGTAACAAACGAATGACCAGAATATCGAATCCTGAATGATTTTTGTCGAAAGTTTCATAAGGTGAAATCGGAACTACACTTTGAAACTGGTTTATTGTTTAAGAACCATAAATTGGTGATTCCAACTAGTTTGCGGGGAAAAATAGTCAAGTGGTTGCATGAACCACATCTCGGGATTAAAAAAACACTTGCGAGAGCTAGAATGTTATACTTTTGGCCAGGAATGAGCACTCAAATTAAAGAAATGATTGCATCATGCAACAATTGTGAGAAATTCAAACGTAACAATCAAAAAGAACCATTGGTTCAGGAAATAAATCCCAAATATCCATATCATATTGCATCCGTGGATTTATTTGAACATGCCGGTAGGGACTACATCTCAATAGTGGACGCATTTTCCAATTTTTTGGTATCGACCAGGGTCAACAGCAAAACTTCTGGACATTTAATTGAACTATTTTGTACCATATTTAACACGATCGAATATCCATCGATCATTAAAAGTGACAATGTTCCGTTCAACTCGTCGGAATTTAAAAATTTTTTACGGGATTTTAATGTTAAATTTAAATACTCAAGTCCAAGATATCCACAAAGCAAGCTAGCGGACAGCTAGATAATTTTCCAGAAATACAAATCGCAGGGCCAATGATTATAGAAAATAGTCAAAATGGGAAAATACCCATGAACAATGTAATTGCAGACGAATCTGTACTTCCAGTGGAGCGTGAAATTGAGAATTATCATAATTCATCATCAGAATATGAAACCGCTGAAAGTGATGATTCAGATTCAAATGATAGTAGCGCTGTAGAGGCAATTCCAGAACCTTATACTCATAGAACGCGTAGTGGTCGTGCTGTTATACTACCGCAACGGTATGACTGGTAAAATTGTAACACTTATTAGTGGTTCCCGGTCTAATTTACTTTATTGATTATTGTTATTTTGTTTTTTTTTTTTAATAAGGTGGGTGGAGTCCCTACGCGCGGAAGAAGTTATACTTCTTATTGATATTCAGAAGCAAAATGTGAAACAATCATACATCCATATATTCTGTCGTTTGCACATTTGTCTGTATGTTTGCAAAAAGCAAATGTTCTACAAAAGCATATTTCTATACTTAAACAAAATTATTAGAACCATCGTATGTTTCTTACATGCATAACCAAATCATACTTAAGTCAGTGCAACCTACGCGTCAATGGTGGTGTTGGTGGCAAGCGCTTGGAAAGTCAAGATGATACGAGTACCGCAGGTTCGAATCTCGACAGAATAAATTTTTAATTTTTTGCTTTTAACATCGTATACAATACAAATAAATATTTTTCTTACTAATAGAAATTAATTTTATCACAGCAATATTATGTATATGTATATTGCTGTCATAAATTTAATTTCTATTAGTAAGAAAAATATTTATTTGTATAGTATACGATGTTAAAAGGCATACGTCTTTTATCCTATCTTGTGTATCTGCACATGCTCATGTAAGTGTATGTATACGCATGTGCGCGGTCAGAAATTGAAATCATATTTTCATCACTTATCAATATACTATATGTACATACATTTGCATACATTGCCGAACAAATAATGCATAAGCATACAAACATACATATGCGTACACATATGAATATGTCACCAACAAAAAATTGATCTTCACAAGGCAGCCAAATTGGCGAAGAACAAAAGAGAGATGATTACGCTGCATATTCTCTTCCGCAACGAAGAGACAAAACTACTTTCCGAGTCAAAATTCCTTCATTAGACTTTGCTTTATTCTTCATTTTATGTGCATAATAAATTTATAAAATGTGAATTTAAGTTTTCTAGTTTTCTTTCATACAAAATGATATGCATTTCTGAATATCACTAAGAAGTATAACTTCTTCCGCGCGTAGGGACTCCACGCGCCTTTTTTTTGTGTTTTGTGTGTTTTCTTTCATACAAAATGACATGCATTTCTGAATATCTCTAAGAAGTATAACTTCTTCCGCGCGTAGGGACTCCACGCGCCTTTTTTTTTTTGTGTAAAACCTTGGAATCTATTCATGAAAATCACCACTCAGAAGTCGTTTTATCCGTTGTAAGTGAGCGATTTACGAAGAAACATCATTTCTAATATGCCACAAGACAAAATTAGAAATGAAGTTCATAAACCTCACGATGTCAGATAAAACGATATACCTCGTCATCGCGGGTCGATTTCCAAAAAATGTAAATGAAGTCTAACTACAGAAATGATCCTGTAAAGTATAGCCTTAATTTTTCAACGGCCAACGCAGAGTATTTCAACCAAAAGTTACACAAAATAGTTGAGAATTCGCAGAAATGAAAGACAAACGAAAGAAAAAGAAGTATAACTTCAATAATGCACAAACATACAAACGTACATATGCGCACTCATGTAAATATGTCACCAGCCAAAAATTGAAATATTGTTCTACAAAAACAACAACAGCATAAGCATGGCAACGTTGTGTTGTTGGTAGAAAAGCCGAGCTGTGCCGAAAGAAACGAACAAACGATCGCCGATTGTCACCGCTTCGCTTGCTGCTCGAACATCTTCGCAGACAAGGTGGCGCAACTTGCATTTAACGCAACCTTTTCCGAACTCGGATAAGAAGTATAACTTCAAAAAAAAAAAAGAGCATGTAATGTGAGAATAAACGCCACATTATGGCAACCCTGTAATGGTTGTTGGCTGTCACATTTTTCAATTCAGCGTTAACTGCTTAATAAGAAAGACGTGTGTTGGGACTTATAAAATAAAGCGTCGATTATTCAATACATTGTTTTAATTAAAGTACAGACTTATTACATGACTTGGCCCGCCTGTATTACATAGCCATTATTCGACTTAAAGCCATGTTAACTCACGTGACCGTATCATAACTGGGGTTTCTGACAAGAAACTTCAGCTAAAATTGTTCGATGGACGGGATGAAAAATTGGATCGCGTAATTGATGTGTTCAAGACATTTGAAGCAGAGAAAGTGAACAAGGGTATTTTAACGTCAAAGCAGTCGATTTCAGCTGTGGTAGATGGTGAGACTATCGTAACTCAGTCAAGGCAGTCAATTACAATCGGCGATTTTGTTTCAACTGTGGTGGTGATTGGAAGCCGGGTCACAAAAGTAAATGTTCAGCCAATGCGTTAAAAAGGGTAATTTTCGCAAGATGTGACGTAAAAAGGGAGCCAGATCGGAGGCAAGTACATCGGAATCCAAATCAAAGGAAAAACAACGGGTTGACAATATTAGTTGGGCTGATTTATCATGTAAGGCGTCAACAAGACTCCAAAATATAGAAAATAAGTTTCTTAGTAATAAAAATACAAATTTTAGGATAAATTCATTTGGAGGAAATAAAAAAAATGGACTAAGACATACCAAATAGGAAGTAGTCTAGTTAAATTTAAAATTGATACGGGAGCGTATGTCAACTGCGTTCCATTAAATATTGCCAATGAAATGAAAATCAAAATGAACAATGAACAAAATGACTTCCCTGTATTCGATTATAGTAAAAATAAAGTTAAAATTTTTGGTATTGTCAAGATTAAACTTATGGCTGTAAAATCTCATTTTGAGCGAATAGTAGAGTTTGTTGTTGTTGATAGTACATTTGCACCGATACTGGGTCTTGAAACATGCATTGAACTTGGATTAATTAAAAGACTGGATATCGAATCGATTCGATTCGCGAATGAAAGGGACCAGTTTATGAGTAAACATAACGATGTTTTCACTGGGCTGGGAAAAATTCCTGGGCAAATAACGATACATTTGCAGGAAAATTCAAAACCTGTTGTTCATTATAGAAAGCGTTTTCCGGATACAATCGTTAAAAACTTAAACCAAAGCTTGATGAGATGGTGACAAAGGAATCATTTCACCGGTATCTCACCCAACTGACTGGGTCAATAATTTGCAAGTGGTAGAAAAATCAAACGGCGATTTGCGGATTTGTATAGATCCAAAACCACTTAATAAGTGCCTTAGGCGCGAACATTTTTTGATTCCAACTATTAACAATCTCACCTCGGAATTAGCAAATAAAGAAATATTCACTGTTTTGGATTGCTCAAACGGGTTTTGGCAATTAGAGTTGGATGAAAGGAGTTCAAAGTTAACAACATTCATGACACCTTTTGGTCGATACAAATTCAAAAGACTTCCTTTTGGGTTGAACATTTCTCCGGAAATTTTCTAAAGACGCATAATTCAAATTTTTGGTGATATTCCTGGAGTCTTAGTTTATTTTGATGATATTGGAGTCATGGCGTCAGATAAGGGGGAACATGATAAAACCTTGGCAATTGTTCTTGGGCGTGCACGTATATATAATGTTAAACTCAACCCGAAAAAAATTCAGTATCGTAAATCTGAAGTAAAATTTATGGGCCACATTTTATCGAGTGGTAAGATTCAACCGGTTCACAAGCACATTGAAGCTATACTTAAAATGAAGAAACCAATTGATAAACATGGTGTAATGCGTTTGCTGGGCCTATGCAAGTATTTGGCAAAGTTTATTCCGAATCTATCAAAACTCACGGCAGAATTGAGAAAATTAACTGGAAAAGATGTTGTGTTTGAGTTTTTAGTCCGACGCGAATTCGATAAGTTATTATTGATTATCACATCAGACCCGGTTTTAAAAACATTTGATTCAGAGAAACCGATTGTCATTCAGACAGATGCGTCAAAAGATGGACTTGGATCGTCCCTATTGCAAGACAGTCACCCAATTGCTTTTGCATCTAGGACCCTAAGCAAAAGCGAACAGAGGTGGGCACAAATTGAAAAGGAACTTTTGGCCGTGGTTTTTGCATGCACACGTTTTAAAAATTTTATTTATGGGCGCGAGTTCATAATTGAAAGTGATCACAAACCACTTGAAACATTAGACTTGCGTGATATCGATAGTGTCACACCAAGATTGCAAAGAATGTTCATGGTATTATTAAGATATCCGAAAATGAAAATCATTTATAAACCCGGAAAAATTATGTTGTTAGCTGATTGTCTTTCTCGTGCACAGTTGGACGTGATCTCAGGAGGGGAGGAGGATGATGAGATTAGAGATGAAATGAGTGCGGCTATTCACCGGATTACAAAATCGGCTTGCGTGTCAAAAGACAATTACGAATGCTTAAAGCGGTCATTAAATTCGTATGAAAACCTCAAACAAATGTGTAAATATGTAACAAACGAATGACCAGAATATCGAATCCTGAATGATTTTTGTCGAAAGTTTCATAAGGTGAAATCGGAACTACACTTTGAAACTGGTTTATTGTTTAAGAACCATAAATTGGTGATTCCAACTAGTTTGCGGGGAAAAATAGTCAAGTGGTTGCATGAACCACATCTCGGGATTAAAAAAACACTTGCGAGAGCTAGAACGTTATACTTTTGGCCAGGAATGAGCACTCAAATTAAAGAAATGATTGCATCATGCAACAATTGTGAGAAATTCAAACGTAACAATCAAAAAGAACCATTGGTTCAGGAAATAAATCCCAAATATCCATATCATATTGCATCCGTGGATTTATTTGAACATGCCGGTAGGGACTGCATCTCAATAGTGGACGCATTTTCCAATTTTTTGGTATCGACCAGGGTCAACAGCAAAACTTCTGGACATTTAATTGAACTATTTGGTACCATATTTAACACGATCGAATATCCATCGATCATTAAAAGTGACAATGTTCCGTTCAACTCGTCGGAATTTAAAAATTTTTTACGGGATTTTAATGTTAAATTTAAATACTCAAGTCCAAGATATCCACAAAGCAAGCTAGCGGACAGCTAGATAATTTTCCAGAAATACAAATCGCAGGGCCAATGATTATAGAAAATAGTCAAAATGGGAAAATACCCATGAACAATGTAATTGCAGACGAATCTGTACTTCCAGTGGAGCGTGAAATTGAGAATTATCATAATTCATCATCAGAATATGAAACCGCTGAAAGTGATGATTCAGATTCAAATGATAGTAGCGCTGTAGAGGCAATTCCAGAACCTTATACTCATAGAACGCGTAGTGGTCGTGCTGTTATACTACCGCAACGGTATGACTGGTAAAATTGTAACACTTATTAGTGGTTCCCGGTCTAATTTACTTTATTGATTATTGTTATTTTGTTTTTTTTTTTTAATAAGGTGGGTGGAGTCCCTACGCGCGGAAGAAGTTATACTTCTTATTGATATTCAGAAGCAAAATGTGAAACAATCATACATACATATATTCTGTCGTTTGCACATTTGTCTGTATGTTTGCAAAAAGCAAATGTTCTACAAAAGCATATTTCTATACTTAAACAAAATTATTAGAACCATCGTATGTTTCTTACATGCATAACCAAATCATACTTAAGTCAGTGCAACCTACGCGTCAATGGTGGTGTTGGTGGCAAGCGCTTGGAAAGTCAAGATGATACGAGTACCGCAGGTTCGAATCTCGACAGAATAAATTTTTAATTTTTTGCTTTTAACATCGTATACAATACAAATAAATATTTTTCTTACTAATAGAAATTAATTTTATCACAGCAATATTATGTATATGTATATTGCTGTCATAAATTTAATTTCTATTAGTAAGAAAAATATTTATTTGTATAGTATACGATGTTAAAAGGCATACGTCTTCTATCCTATCTTGTGTATCTGCACATGCTCATGTAAGTGTATGTATACGCATGTGCGCGGTCAGAAATTGAAATCATATTTTCATCACTTATCAATATACTATATGTACATACATTTGCATACATTGCCGAACAAATAATGCATAAGCATACAAACATACATATGCGTACACATATGAATATGTCACCAACAAAAAATTGATCTTCACAAGGCAGCCAAATTGGCGAAGAACAAAAGAGAGATGATTACGCTGCATATTCTCTTCCGCAACGAAGAGACAAAACTACTTTCCGAGTCAAAATTCCTTCATTAGACTTTGCTTTATTCTTCATTTTATGTGCATAATAAATTTATAAAATGTGAATTTAAGTTTTCTAGTTTTCTTTCATACAAAATGATATGCATTTCTGAATATCACTAAGAAGTATAACTTCTTCCGCGCCTAGGGACCCCACGCGCCTTTTTTTTTGTGTTTTGTGTGTTTTCTTTCATACAAAATGACATGCATTTCTGAATATCTCTAAGAAGTATAACTTCTTCCGCGCGTAGGGACTCCACGCGCCTTTTTTTTTTTGTGTAAAACCTTGGAATCTATTCATGAAAATCACCACTCAGAAGTCGTTTTATCCGTTGTAAGTGAGCGATTTACGAAGAAACATCATTTCTAATATGCCACAAGACAAAATTAGAAATGAAGTTCATAAACCTCACGATGTCAGATAAAACGATATACCTCGTCATCGCGGGTCGATTTCCAAAAAATGTAAATGAAGTCTAACTACAGAAATGATCCTGTAAAGTATAGCCTTAATTTTTCAACGGCCAACGCAGAGTATTTCAACCAAAAGTTACACAAAATAGTTGAGAATTCGCAGAAATGAAAGACAAACGAAAGAAAAAGAAGTATAACTTCAATAATGCACAAACATACAAACGTACATATGCGCACTCATGTAAATATGTCACCAGCCAAAAATTGAAATATTGTTCTACAAAAACAACAACAGCATAAGCATGGCAACGTTGTGTTGTTGGTAGAAAAGCCGAGCTGTGCCAAAAGAAACGAACAAACGATCGCCGATTGTCACCGCTTCGCTTGCTGCTCGAACATCTTCGCAGACAAGGTGGCGCAACTTGCATTTAACGCAACCTTTTCGGAACTCGGATAAGAAGTATAACTTCAAAAAAAAAAAAAAGAGCATGTAATGTGAGAATAAACGCCACATTATGGCAACCCTGTAATGGTTGTTGGCTGTCACATTTTTCAATTCAGCGTTAACTGCTTAATAAGAAAGACGTGTGTTGGGACTTATAAAATAAAGCGTCGATTATTCAATACATTGTTTTAATTAAAGTACAGACTTATTACATGACTTGGCCCGCCTGTATTACATAGCCATTATTCGACTTAAAGCCATGTTAACTCACGCCGCTTTTTTGCAAGCTTTCTCTATGTTTATCTTGTTGTTCATCATCTTATCAATTATTACGCCTAAGTATTTTAGGAATGACTGTGACGTTATTTTATGCCCGTGTAGATGTGATCACTGCTTCAGTTCAGCTTTTGTCCTGCCAGTTGAACCTTCGCTGTTGTTAGCCATCTCTTTATTTTTTGTGCAATATTGCTGCATAAGTCCTCGATTTGGTGCAGCTCTTTTGCCACGATTGTCACCACTATGTCACCGGCATACCCTAATATTTCCACTTCCTTCCGTGTTGGAAGTCGAAGGATTCCATCATAGAGGATGTTCCTTAGGAGTGGGCCTAGCACCGATCCTTGTGGTACTCCAACTCCACCGTAACTTTACTACTTTTAGTACTCGAGAATTAATTTATTATTATTATTTATTATTAATTGTTTCCCATCGGTTTAATAGGGATAGCGACTCTACGCCTTTCTCAAGAATGGCCAAAATGGGTGCTCCTCTTAGAAAATGCCCTGGAGTTAAGACGGTGAAATCTCAGGGGTCTTGCAAGAGTACTATGAGTGGCCTTGAGTGAGAACGGCTTTAATTCAATTTAATAACGCCGTGAACTCTTCGTAATTGAATTTGTAATTTCCAGCTACCCGTTTGAAATGGAATTTTGAGCTTTTTACAGTTGACTTCAATAAACCGCCCATATGAGGAGCGCTTGGGGGTATAAATTGCCTCTTGATACCTTGAAGGGTGTAGTTTTGTTCGATGTCGGGTGACACTTCTTTGAGAAAATGCACAAAAAATTTTCTGTGGCTTGTTGAGCTTCAATGAATGTTTTGCCATTGTCGCTCATGATTTTTGATGGGTAGCCACGTCGAGCGACGAAGTGAGCAAATGCCGCGAGAATTGCCTCCGTCGTCAGATTACTACATAGCTCAAGGTGTACTATATTGCGTGCGTTCAGGTGGAAGTGCTGCCATAATGGGGGATATAATACTCCTGGCGTACTATATATTGCATACGGCGATGTTCGGCGTGTGGCATTAATATGAATGCAGGAATAATGTGGCAAATGGAGACTTCTCAGGTATTATTATGAGGTGGCGTTCATTGTATGTTAGGTTCAGGTTCGAATTAGCAAGCCGACCATTGGCACGAGGCGGACCTTTCGTATCCGGAAATGTGTTTAGAACTAAGACTGAGCTCCTTTAATCAACCGGCTTCAGTACTCTTAATAATGATGTGTCGCGGTTGAAGTAGCGCATTTGGGTTGCTGCAATAAGAGCGACTTTTGCCTTTTGCAAATCTTGGTGCGTAAAAGTGTAGCATTGGGGATAGGTCGCTCCCTGAAATTTGTTGCCTGAGTTGTTCTACGAATCTGAGCATATAGGCGACTACTCTGAGCGCTCGGGGGAACGATGAAAATCGTTCAAGGATGTCAGTATAATCCAGGGTTGTATGATAAGTGTCGATTTTTCGACTTTCTGGGCCAATTATTTCGCGCATGAGCGATTGTGGCCAAGAATCAAGAGATTCTGTTAACCATCGGGGGCCATTCCAGCAGAGAGTGGTGGTGCAAGGTGCAGTGGCTTGCACCCTCTTGTACTTTGATCGCCAGGATTATCAGCACTGGCTACGTGTCGCCAATTAGCTGATCCCACTAGGTCACGTATTTGAGACGTTCGATTAGAAATATACGTCTTCCATGCATGTGGTGGTTTTTCCAACCAGGCTGGTATAATTTCGGAATCGGACCACAGATGTAATTTGCATTTTGTCATGTTCAAATGCATTTGCACCATGGTTACTAATTTAGAAAGTAGTAGTGCGCCACATAGCTCAAGTCGTGGTAGACTTAGCGATTTTAAAGGAGCCACTTTTGCTTTTGCTACCAATAAGTGACTTGTGGTCGTGGTGTGACCACATACCGTGCAGTATGCAGTACGTAATTCAACTTCGTGTTCGGGGGAGTAGTTTACCCATCGTGGAATTTTTATCTGAGAAATGTCAGATTGTTTGCGAACTGGGACCATTTTTCTAAGCGAAGAGGTTTCACTTGTTCGTCCCAGTTGGTTCCATCTAGCCATAATTCTTGTATTAAGATCTTCGTTTGTATCGTAATTGGCGAAAGCAATACTGCTGGATCGAAAAGTTTTGCAACCTAGGATAAAATCTGTCCTTTTGTTATGGCAGATAATACGGATATGGACTCAGGCGTGTATGAAAACTGGTCGGATATCGCATTCTATTGGACCGCCCAGATTTTTTGTTGTACATTCCTTTTCGAATGTAAGGAAATTAGTGTCCAACAAATTTTCGTTTGGTATATTTTTGAGTATATTTGGGTGGTTAGCCGTAATCTTTTTTAATGGAAATCCTGCGGGCGTTTATTACCTGCGATAAGGCGTCGTATGCTTGTGGAAGAGTGTGACTTCCAGACAGAATATCGTCTACATGAGTTTCAGTTTTTAACACTTCAGTTGCCACAGGAAATTCTGACTTTGTGTTTTCTGCCAAATCGTGGAGTGGCTAGATATTGTACACAGTTAACGCCAAAGGTAACTGTTTTTAATTTGTAGTCGCGTAGTGGACTGGTGGGGGATCTTCGGAACATAATTTGTTGAAAATCTTTGTCGTCTTTATGTACGACTGTTTGCCGATACATTGTTTGTGTCAACATTGAATACGTATTTGAATGAACGCCAATTTAATATGAGGTGCATTAAATCCGGTTGGAGTGTGATACCCATTGGAGACAACTCATACTTTTGTTGTTTTTATGTCTGGCTTTACTACTCCATGATGCGGCAAGTAAAAGGAGTAGTATTTGCCGTTGACAATTTTTCCTCTGAGTTTATTTCCTCCATGTGATGTAAATGAAGGTACTATTTTAACACATAATCATGTGACTGAAATGGGGCGGATTTCTTGTAATTCCCAAAATTTTTTCAATTGTGAATTGAGGCACTCGTTGGACTTTCCTCAACTTGAGTAGTCATTGTTGTGACTGGTTCCGCAACTATGCCAGTTAGGACACCTCCGAAAATGGTATTTTGCGCCAGAATGTGTATTTGTAATTTTCTCAATACCAATGCTTGCTATTTATATGATAGCTGGGTAGCATGTTTGTTAATTGCGGTAATAAAATAGCTTCTGCTTGTATGCGCTTAGCAGATTTTATTTGAGTTTTGAACAACTCTTCCGCCCATTCCCGTGATTTCATAATTGGCTAGTTTTGTTGGCAACTGTAGCCTGTTTTGTGCTCTAGACGCTATAAATGATCGTTGTGATCTTTGGTCTATTAAGGCCCTGAGTTTAAACAGTTCTCCTCGATGTTCGATGGAGACGACTGCTGTGGGTAGTAGTACCCTACTTTGATCTTCGCTATGTAGCGTTTGGGTTATTAACGACTTGAGCAGCATGAATTTGTTGTTGCAACTAAACCTGTTGCTCTTTTCACGTTTGCGCTGTTTGGGGGTGAGCTGGAATAAGTTGTTATATGTAACATTGAATGATGTCTTTTATGGCAGTAAACGCAATTAAATTTGCTTTCGCAATCTTTAAGCGTACGCGCATGTGACAAAGAGTTGGTACATAATTTTTTCGTTTTTACGAAATTGTTTCGATCGCTAATATTCGTTTTTTTTTTTTGAATTTCTCGCACGATTTGAGTTTGTCACCCCCTCTCCAAAGTTCGCATGACGTTTGTTTATATTTTTCGGATGCGAACGATTGATTCTTAAAAAACCTTCTATATAACCCTTTCGACCCCGATTTTGTTCCTGTAATCTTATAATTTTTTTTTTAGTTTTAATCTCATTACATTTATTCTAGAAAGGTATAGTCAAATATTCAACTCGCCACTCCCACCCGTTTGAGCGCAACTGAATGTTGCCTGTGAGCAACGTTGGGCAATGGTGGTATAAAATTTATTAATATTTTTTTTTCTAATCGCATTTTATTTTATTTATTGACGAAAAATTAGGTATGAAAAAACAAAAAACAGTTTTTATTGTTATTGCAGCAAAGATGGACCTTACATTTAAGACATTTGGACATTGGAGTTCCTGTCTTGCACAAAGGGCGCTGCAGAAGACGTAGGTTGCAAAAGGGCATCAGCAATTTGCAGTTGAAATTTTATTAGGGGAATGTATTTCTGTTTCGGATGAAGCAAATTTAAATGTTTTCTATAAAGCAGCCTTGCATTTGTAACAGACGTTCCCAGACACCAATAAAAAATTCGTATATACCACTTCCTTGAGCGGTGGTTAACTTTGTAAAGTTCCATCAACATGTCCGCTAGATCCACACCTCCCATACCTTTGTTGTAGTTAGAAACTATTGCAGGTCTTTGGACATCTACGTGTGATTTTTCTTTTGGGTTCCAACGTTTGCAAATGCCAACTGGTTGATGATTTATATGCGATGATATAAGTTGAACCGGCTTATTGTCAAACCACCTTACACATACAATGTCGACATCTGCCTTCCACACACTTTTAGGAACTTCAAATGGCTTTGATCTCCATTTTAATGCCTTCGAATCAATTTTTTCGATGTAAAACTCTTCACTAGAACAAGATTCATGCTCGTTGTCTTCCGTAATTATATTGTCAAGAAGTCCGATTTCTATACTTTCCCCTCTTTCCATAATCCCTTCCAAATTCTGCTCCAGCACTGCAGACACATCCTCTATCTCATCACCACTTTCTTCATCAGTGAAACATCCCAATAGAAGTTTAAAATTCGTTGTACCTCCTCATTTGACAACCCTTTATCTTGAGGCCTCATAACTAAAGTCATAGAAATTTTATACCAAAATTGCCCAAAGTTGCTCACAAGCAACTTCGCATATGTAAAAATTACTCACCTGATGTTGGTTTAAAACTAAAGAAATTTTCTTGCAAAAATATTTCAGTTAACAATCGCTGAAAAGTAGTTCATTTACAGATTGATAATTTTTGTTTCAATTATTTTAAAAACTCTCACTTTTAAAAATGTTCTCCTTCATGCAGAAATAAATTTTCGCCGACACTGCTGCAGTCTTTATCAAATTGCTTTGCTAAATGATTTACTAGTGATTTTTTTTTTGATCACACTACATGCTGACTCATAAGACTACCGTTATCATATCGGTTCAATAAACAAAAACAAAAATAACGCTGGTGGTAGTCCTATGAACTAGCGAAATTGCCCTCAGGCAACATTGGGGTCGAAAGGGTTAAATTACTGTGGCTAGTTGCTTGGAATCTATTGAAACTTCTATTGAGGTCGTTTCGAACGTTTTTGTTCTGACCAGTTTTTTATCTATGTACCTTTTCTGCAAATTGGGTAGTAAGAAATTCTTTCATTTGTTGTCACGTTGGGCACTTTCTTCGCGATGAGAGCGATTGCTCCCACAAAAGTAACGATTTTTTGGTAATGCAGCTGTTCATATATTTACCAGAATGAAGTCCCAATTATCTGTAAGAATATTGTGTCGATAGAACCGACAAACAATTTGAAACAGTGGATTGAAAGAAACTGTGACATCGGTTGATTCCAGTTTTACAATGCTTGACAGCTCTAATGTTCCGAAGTCTGAAACGTTTTATAATGAATTTGTCACTTTGGAGCTTTCTACTGATACTGGTAATTATGTGGGAAAAAATTGATGACTACACGAAAAAGGAACTTTGGAAGCTCATAAAGAATGGCTTCCCTTAGGTGTTTTGGTGACACAGCAATTAAAAACTTTCAAGAACCTGACGGGAAGTTGTTGAGATCTGGAAAAACATTCTAATAACTTGAATCAAAAAATGCAATAGCTGCAGGAAAAGACAACCTTCAAAAGCAAGTACAAAGTATCATAGATGACAATTATCGATCCCGTATAAAAGAAAGCAGAGAAAGATTGATGTACATATATAGTCCAAACTACCATTTTCCTCGGCAAACAAAATATTCCACTACGATGGCATCGAGTCGATGGGCCAATTTCAAGCGAAAATTATCCAGACAATAATGATGGCAATTTTAGAAGATTTCTTAGATTTAGAGTAGATTCTGGCGATGAAGTCTTGAAAAATCTTTTGAAAACTTCAAGTTCACCAGCAACTTATATATGGTGGGCCATATCAAATTTTAAATTTCGAAGATAGGATTGAGTGTAGCGTTTGTTGTATGGCATGTAGCGCCGTCCTGCTGGAACCAAATGTTGTCCAAGTCTTCCTCTTCAATTTGCTTGAAGAAAAATTCGGTTAACATTGCGCCATATCGCTCACCATAGATGGTTACGGTTCCTTCTTCATTTTTGAAGAAAAATGATTCCACCAGACCAAAATCCGCACCATACAGTGATTCGTGCTGGGTGCATTGGCTTCTCGACGATTACGTGCGGGTATTCTGTGCCCCAAATGCGACAATTCTGCTTGTTAACGTAACCATCGAGGTAGAAATGAACCTCGTCCGAAAAGATGATTTTTCGGTAAAATTGACCATCCTGGGTCAAACAATCTTCTGCCCAATCTGCGAACTGTAGAATAGTGAATAGCGACCCATTTCGTAAATTTTCGACTTTTTATAGAAAATCTGTCACTTTCCGAATGGTATTTGACGTTTCCAATGTCGAAATATAGATAATTCAAATTTAAAACGTTAGATGGCCCACCCGTTATAAGTAAGATTATTCAAGATAAGATAATCGACTGTTGTGGAATGGTAATAGTCAATAAAATTCTCAAACGTGTTAATGAGTCGGGCTTCTACGCTATAATTTTTGACGAAACTTCAGATGCAGCGGGAAAGGCTTAGGTATGAAAAAAAAAATTGCTCCAATGTCATTTTACGAATTTGACAGACAAATAAGGCTGAACCTACACCGGGTTAGTCAAAACAATTTTTCTTGTCTCATACGCAACTGCCCATAGCTTCATATGTGACAACCCACACCGAACAAAACGAAGCGAAAACGCATGTTTTTGCTTTGACATGTTTGAAGAGCTGTTGTCGAACTTCTTATGTATTTTCAAACGCCAACGCACACCAAATGTGAAAATCAATTGTAGATATACAGTACAAAACTAAGCAAAATTAGATAGCGTACTTATTTTGCCTAAAAACTGATCCAGTGGTAGAGTTAAAATATGATAGAAACTGGTCACGTATGTAACGCGCACCATTTGATGGACTTGTGTTTTCAATATTTTCATTTGTAGGCTCTTGGACTATATACATAGTATATTCCAAAGCATCGCGTTCATTATGTATTTCATGAAGCAAATGTTCTCGTTCCCGAATCATATTATGTAAAGCACAAGCAGCTAATATAATAGTTTCTACTTTATTAGACGACAACAGAATTCTGTATGAAAAGTTCGAAACTTGTTTGCAAGCATACAAATGCGCATTCCACTAATCGTTTTGCTCTTGATAAACGGCAAAAGGTCTTAGAACATTCGTAAGCAGTGGATAGCCTTCATTGGCGACAAAAAAAAAGGTATTAATTCGCAGATTTCTGGATATAGCTTTTGGTTATATGGTAAATTCAATTGTTTTTGAATAAGTCTTTTTTAAAAATTAGAGTGTTTGAAAACACCATTATCGCAATTTCGTCAGCTTGTAAATGTATTGAATGAAATTTTTTATAATTAAAATAATCTGATCTTGCGTTTGGAGGGCACTTTATTCTTATGTGTTTTCCATCTATAGCTCCTGCACAATAAGGAAAGTTTCACATTTTTTCAAACGCATCCGCTATAGAAAGCCATTTCGCAACATCGAGTTTTGGAAGGTAAATCGGTGATAATATTTCTCAGACAGCTTTGCAGGTTTCCATTACAATGTTTTCAATTGTAGAAGCCCCACATCGAAAAAAATACGAAAGCGACTTAAATGATTCCTCAGTTGCCAAATACCTGAAATTATAATATAATTTATATAAAATATAATACATATAAAATATTATTTTATTTAATTAAAATTTTTGTATACCCATCACAATTTAAAAATTCCAAATTGTATATCTTGCAGTAGCAACATGCAAAAATAAATGGACAAATTTACGGAACTCATATTCGAGGTATTTGAGGGAAGAAAAAAAAACAAACCATCTGGATCGAGTGGTAAGCAGAAGCGGAAGTGGTACTTGGCTGATGCAATGTGTTTGTTAAAGGAATTTGTACATCAGCATCGTGAAATGAGCAGTAATTTACCTGTAAATAGCCCTGATGTCGAAGAACAAACTACCGAAATGTCGCAAAATAATTTTACCGATGCAGTAAGTACTGACAAAAGCAGTCCAATACCTGCAAAAAAGAGTAAGATATCTATATCTGAGATGATAGCAGGACCAATGCTTGAGTTCCTAAACTCCAAAACGAAGGAGAAACCAAAAGAAAATGGAAATGGATTATTTTTTAAAAGTTTGCTGTCTGATTATGAAAAACTCTCCAGCAAAAGGCAAAGAATATTCAGGATGTATATGATAAATAAAATGAATCAATTTCTAGAAGAAGAGGAAAATGAATATTTAAGTATTTACTTCAATGTCATCGTCGGTCATGGTATTATTTAATATAGTATATGAATTATTTGTGTAATTAATAATTTATATTTTCATATTGATAATTATAAAATTTTACCATCCCTTATTTGAATTAAAAATACATTGATATTAAGTTTAAAAAGCTATTTGTTTTTACTTTCCGTAGTGTTATAATTAATCTTTCCGCAGGAGTTATGCTGTTGCGGTAGTTCGTATTTTGCTTAAAAATTAAATGTTTTATTGAGGGGGTATTCTACTCTAGAATTTTGAAAAATTCGATTTTTTTCATATATTTAAAGTTTAGACCCTTAAGAACATATCCTCCAAAGGATTTTTAAAAATTAAAATTATTTTAAGAGCTACAGTTACTTTAGTGACGCAGTACCTAGCCCGGTCCGGCCGGATTCACTTTTTTAAACGCGTTTTTCTCGAAACTACTTTTTTCCACACGGTACCGGCATTATCTCAAGTTCTATACAACCGATTTACTTGAAATTTTGTGTGAACCTTCTTTATATAATCCTTTATCGTTCCTACCAGCATCGTGCCAAAATTTTTGTTTTTAATATTTAAAAAAAAAAATCAGGAATTTAAAAAAAGCGATGCCATAAAATACCTCTGAGCTGTAGGAATATAAAGATAAAAACTCACGATTGTAGTGTATTTTCTATGGAAAATTATTACAGGCCTTGGTCCTGTTCTTAATGATAATATTAACATCCTCTACACCGCAAGATGATGCAACTACATCAACAACTATCGAAAACCCAATGAGTCATATACCCAAGCATGATGTTACTGTTGTTGGTGTGTCTACTGATTTGACTGATCTTAATTTACTAACCCATCTGGATATCTTGAGATATTATTTTTACATAAGCGAACGTGCTAAAACAGAACAAAAAAAGTTTTCCCATAAATCATTCACTATGCAAGTACAAGATAAGTTTATTGGAATTTGGGAAAAACTTGGTAAGGAAATAATGCTGAAAAAAAAAGTGTATGTAATAAATTAAATAAATTGCTTGACAAGTATCAAGAGGAAATCAAGAGAAGAAACAACACCCAACAATTTACAGAGTATGTAAAATCTCTGGAAACAATTTTTTACATTGGAACATGTAAATGCGATTTGAAGGCAGCTCCATGTGCATGCGGCATGCACGATCAACATAATCAGAGAAGACTAACAATGAATGCATTTATGATGGAAACTGAAGAGCAAGAAGCAACGTCTTTGTCATCAATGCCAACATACCAAGATCCAGATGATTCAACATACGCACCGCCACCGGTTCAAGAAGGTATGGATAGAAGCACAAGTTCACAATACACAGAGAGATAGGATTGTTTTAACTTTGCCTTGGTATGTGACAGATTTGGTGTGCCTGACAGAGTAGCATCAGCATTGGGAACCGCTCCTATGCAAAATTTTAAAATTAAAGATAAGCATGGGAAACGTCTCATCATGGATATATCGAAAGTTCGCAGAGAAAAAGAGAAATGCAGACAAGAAGTGCTTCGCAAACGGTTAGATGATACCAATTTGTTAGCGTTTTCATTTGATGGTAGAAAAGATGATACTTTAGCGATAGATAAAATTGATGAGAAGTATCATACTAGGATGGTAAAAGAACCTCATCTTGTTATTTTGAGAGAACCAATTCTGAATTGATTGGTTACGTAAGACTGGAACATGAAACCGCTGAATACAAAACAACCAAATTAAATGGTTTTTTCAACGATAAAAACATATCACTGGATACATTAATTGGAATATGCACTAACGGTGAGCCAACAAACACTGGCCCACACGGTGTTATTATACGACGATTCGAATTGCTGTTAAAAAGACCATTGCATTGGTTTGTTTGCCGTTTCGGCATTTGTTTGAAGCTTTGGATAAATCAACCAGCACTGGACTAAGATGGGCAACCGGAAAACTGAGCCGTCAAATCGAAACTTGTGAAACTCTTCCGGTAAGTTATTGCTATCACTCATTTATTATAATTGTCAACCATTTTTAATTATTTTATTATTATATATTTTTAGGTGGTGGACGGCTTCCAGAAAATTGAGTTGCAAAATATGCCCCCTGCTCCAGAAAAAAACAAATTTTCCACCGATTCGAAGTACTTATACGGCATGGCCCATGCAATTTCTAGCGGCGTGGTTCCGGTGGATCTGGCTAACATCAAACCAGGGAAAATTGTACATTCTCGGTGGCTCACCAAGGCCGCTAGATTATTGCGATTATATGTGACAACGGAAAATCCAGATGCAAATTTAAGAATTCTGGTTGAATTTATAATTAAATGTTATGTGCCAATGCACTTCAATATCAAGTATTACAGCTCTGTCGTGTACGGCAGTGCATTATTTTTCAAGTACATTGGTTGGTCACGATTTCTAGAACCTCGTTTACGCAAAATTGTCAATCAAGTAATTAAAGATAATTCATATTATGCGCATTCGGAAAATATCTTGTTATCAATGTTGTTTGATGATAGGAAAGAAAAGCGCGACTGTGCCATCAAGAAAATTCTACGCTATCGAACCGATGTTGACGAGCCAATGGAACTTAGAGTTTATAAATAACCAGATATAAACTTTAATTGCACAAGTTATACGGAAATGATCAATTTGAATGATATAAATATCGTATTTGAACCACCATTCACGCGAAGCATTCCGTACGATACATTGAAAGAATATTTAAATCAAGATGATCCACCGTTTAATGATCCAAAAATTCCATCACACATACAAGGAACGGAACGACATGTTCAATTGCTAGCTAGCGTTTCCAAACGGGTTATACCGGAAAATGTAGAGGCTGTTATGGCGACGACATTAGAGAGCCGTGCGAAATTGCCCAGACTTGAAAGTAAGTTTTAGAGGTATGGTTCCTCCGGCAAAGTTTCTTATTTTGATCCCTAGAATACGATTTTCCGAGAAAAATGAGCGATTTTTAAATCGACCCGCCCTAATATATATATACCTATCTTCTCTTCTTCTTTACTGGCGTAGACACCGCTTACGCGATTATAGCCGAGTCAACAACAGCGCGCTATCTATATATATAAAATTAAGTGGCAAAACTTCCTGTTCGCATACTCCTCCTAGACGGCTTGCCCGATTTCAATGAAATTTTCAGGGGTGATTGGGGTCTGTTTGGAGGGTGTACATAAGAAATTTAATGTGTGTATCATTGCACGTTTTGCAAAAAAAAAAAATGAAACATCCCGCCTACACAAATTCTCATGAAATAATGTTTTGCCGCAAGATTGGCAATCCTGTCAAATGCCTTTTACTAATAAAAAGAAACAACTGGCGGATGTTTACAATTAATAAAACAAACATTGACATCGCATGTTGATCGTTTTTGCCTGTCATTTGTTCTTTCTATGGATTACTGTCAAGCTAACAAGACATACAGAACGTAAGTGTTCCGAATGCACTGAGTGTATCAAAAAAAATGTTTCAACATTATGTGTATTTTTCTCAGATTTCAACGTGATTAACATTCTGCGTACAACAAAAAGCAAGTGAGTCTTGTTGTTGTTTCGTATGTGATGCCATGCGGTTCGATTGTCGCTTGAAAATGCGCGGTGTGTGTAAAAAAAGTGTTTCAACATTGTGTGTTTTTTCCAGATTCAATTCCATCGATTTGCTACATTTATACGGACCGATTTTGTGTTTTTGCTGACCGTGCAACACACACAAAGCAAGTGAGTATTGTTATTGTTTCGAAACAACTTCAGCGTGTTTCCGAGCTACACCTTAGTTATGATGTATTACAGTATCCGATATTATCCTGGAGAGGTGATGACGGCTCCAGAAGAAATGCTACTTACGATTCAATATTTTGTATATTGTTCATTTATAGGCCAAGAAACACTGAAAAAACTCAGTGCGATGAACTTCTCTTCGTGCAGAATAATGATTCGTCCGGAAGAAGACAACTACATCCTGAAATGTCGCAAGCTTTTCCATCAGTATTTGGTTGACATGTATGCGAAGATCGAGACCGAACGTGTCAACTTTATTCGATTCCACCAAGCGAAAATGCGTTCTGAAGAGTACATCCATTTGAGAGATGCCGTAATGAATGATGCAAATGTGAATAGTATTGGACGTCTGACAATATTGCCAGCCACATACATCGGCAGTCCGCGCCATATGCACGAGTATGCGCAAGATGCGATGTCGTATGTGCACCATTACGGCAGACCGGATCTGTTCATAACGTTCACGTGCAATCCCAAGTGGAATGACATCAAATGCCATTTGTTCCCCGGTCAATCAACAACTGATCATCACGACTTAACAGCACGTGTATTAAGCGAAAAGCAAAAAGCAATGATGGATTTAATTGTGAAACTTCGTCTTTTTGGAGAAGTTCGATACTGGATGTACTCGATAGAATAGCAGAAAAGAGGATTACCGCATGCACACATCTTGATTTGGTTAGTTCGCAAAATACGACCAGATCAGATTGATAAAGTCATCTCAGCGGAAATTCCAGATGAAGCAATCGACCCACAATTGTTCGACGTTGTAACAAAAAACATGATCCCCGGCCCTTGCGGCGCTATTAATTCAACGTCACCATGCATGATTGACAATAAGTGTTCAAAGCGCTATCCTAGAGCTTTAGTTGATGATACAATTACTGGAAATGACGGATATCCATTATATCGGCGTCGATCCGCTGAAGATGGCGGTAATTCAACGGTCATAAAAGTTCGGAATCAAGACGTTGATGTTGATAATCATTGGGTCGTGCCGTATTCACCATTCTTGTCAAAAATTTTCGAAGCGCACATCAATGTAGAATATTGCAACTCTGTCAAATCGATCAAATACATCTGCAAATACGTAAATAAAGGCAGTGATATGGCAGTTTTCGGAGTGGCTGATTATCAGAGCATCGATGAAATTCAGCAATACCAAATGGGCCGTTGTATAAGCAGCAACGAAGCGGTATGGCGCATTTTATCGTTCCAAATACACGACCGGCATCCCGTTGTTCTTCATTTGGCAGTTCATATCGAAAATGGTCAACGCGTTTATTTCACTGCAGACAATGTACAACAGAGCGCAGCACGACCACCGGGGACAACACTAACTACCTTTTTCGAGTTGTGTGAAAACGATGAATTTGCAAGAACATTGCTATATTCCGAAATACCACAATGTTTCGCTTGGAATCCATCATCGAAAACATTTCAACGACGAAAGCAAGATGAGCGTGTTGACGGTTATCCAAATGTCCGTAAAACCGATGCCATAGGACGCATTTACACCATCCATCCGAACAACACCGAATGTTTCTATTTGCGTCTGCAAATACACCGCACGCGTACTATTCGCCATAATAATACCTACATGCCTTCCGTCAAATCCGCAAGAACTGTGGAATAAGTACAAAGACTGCATGACCGAGGACTTATTAATTTTGGCGCGTAATCGAGCATCGGACGCAAACTTGCTATATACATTACAAATGTATAATGATGCTTTGATATTGGTTGAAGATCTGTGCCTTACAATTGCGATTAAGGCTTTAACGCAACTTGGCATAGCTGCGCCCAATCGTTCAGCGATTGATATGCCTGACCATGAGCTTCAACGTGAACAACAATACGATTGCAATGAATTGCGTGCTTTCATACACGCTAACATTACCAAATTGAATATTCAGCAGAAAAATGCTTATGATAAGATTATACGAGCGGTTGACAATAACGCCGGTGGATTCTACTTTCTGGATGCGCCCGGTGGTACAGGGAAAACGTTTCTGACCTTTTTAATTCTTGCTACTATGCGGTCACAGCAGAAAATTGCGCTGGCAATTGCTTCGTCAGGCATCGCTGCTACTCTACTTGATGGCGGCCGAACAGCACATTCTGCGTTTAAATTACCGTTGAACATCCAAGTCGTTGAAACACCAATGTGCAACATATCGAGGAATTCAGCAATGGTAAAAGTTTTGCGAGGAGCTGCAATAGTTCTATGGGATGAGTGCCCAATGGCTAACAAAAAGTCATTAGAAGCATTCAATGGAACAATGCAAGATTTACGCCAAAAGCAACAACTTTTTGGCGGAGCATTAGTCTTATTATCCGGCGATTTTTGGCAAACTTTGCCAGTCATTCCTCGATCAACTCCTGCCGACAAAATAAACGCATGTTTAAAACCGTCAGTTTTGTGGAGACATGTTCAAAGGCTGATACTTACCATCAACATGCGAGTCCAATTGCAAAATGATCGATCCGCAGCGGCGTTTTCGAAGCAGTTGTTGGACATTGGAGAAGGCAAAATACCAATCGATGATACCGGTTTGATCACATTGCCGAAGAACTTTTGTACACTTTTACAATCGAAAGAAGAATTGATTGAAAGTGTATTTCCGAATATTGTTCAACACTATCAACGCAACGATTATTTAAGTGAACGCGCAAATATTGGCACTGAAAAATGTATACGTCAACGAAATCAATTTTGCCATTCCAGAAAAACTGCTAGGAAAAGCTACAACATATACATCGCACAGTGATCGATTTGAAGTATTTAGGCGGCCAAAAGTCAAAATCTTAATTACGTAGGAGGCACAAAATATTGTCGTCTACGTATAGTAAACACTTCCGCGAATTACCCCCCACCATTTTTTTCAACAACCATACGTCACCGCTTCCGTGCAGTTAGACGCAATTTGATCGTTGAGTTGATACGTAGTTCTATTTGGGTGCCCAAATTATATCAAATTTCGCAATACGCATGTATGTTTATTTTAAGTTGTGTAGTGAAGTGAAAGTGGAAGTGATTCCCATAGCTAAGGTAAGTTTCTATTAAATAAAAAATAGTTTTAACTTTTATTTTTAACTTTCGTTATATTTTTCGGTAGTTGAACATACCCTCTTTTTCACATAAAAAAATGTAATTTTTTTAATTTCAAAAGCAATTTTGTTATGGATCAGGGTTCGTCCGGATCATATTTTTTTGTTTATTGAATACGTTACACATTCAGCTTTTCTATAAAAAAAACAACAGCCGCAGAATCCCGCAGAATCCTTAAAGACAGCAGTTCAAAGTATTTTGTTAAAAAAATTTAAAAACCCATTTTTTTAATTTTATGTTTTTTTTTCAGTTATAGAGATACCTAGTTCGTCGGGGGTGAAAATAGTGACCCGTAAATGTATGTTTGAGCAAATGCAACTACAAAATTTGCTAAGTATGGATGAGAAAGTGGAGTTTTTAGAAAACCACTTGCTATTGTCTTGCGGAGACACTGTGGAAAGAAATAAGAGCCTTAAGCAAAAATTTTCCTACATCAAACATGAATTTAAACAGAGATGGCTAAAAGCTCATAAAGTTGAAGAAGTTTTTATGAAAAACAACCAGAAGTGGTTGGAAGGCACTTTTGAAATACCAGTGCATTCGCTTAATCAACCAGGTCGTCCGAGCAAATCATTTTCGGATTCGAGTGAACGAAGCAAGAGAAGAAAAACTGAGGGAATTCGATCAAATGTTATAATCACATTTTAAAAATGACCATGATTGATGGCAAAGTTTGCAATGCTGTAACCAACACGACCTCAACTAGCCGATGCTATATATGTGGCGCCACTTCCAAAGATTTCAATAATTTAAGCAAAAAGAACGAGATAAGTCCCGATGCTCTTGAGTTTGGCATTTCGGTATTGCACGCAAAAATACGTATTTTTGAAAGCATTCTGCATTTGGCATATAAATTGCCCGTGAAGAAATATGGAAGGAAAAGCATTAGAAGGAAGAGAAAGCATTAGAAGAAGAAAGGAAAAAAGAAATCCAAGAAAGATTCCGCTTAGAAACTGGGCTGTTGGTGGACATGCCTAAAGCCAATTTTGGTAATACCAATGATGGCAATACGAGTAGGAGATTTTTTGAAAACACAGAATTAGCGGCGGACATAACAGGCAGTAACCACGAATTAATACACAAATTTAAAATCTTATTAGAGGCGATTTCAAGTGGACACAAAATAAATACAACAAAATTCGAAGAATACGCCTTCAACACCGCGCAAATGTATGTGGAATTATTCGGATGGCACCCCATGACTCCAACAATGCATAAATTACTATTACATGGGGCGACCTTCATAGATAATGCACTGTTTCCAATCAGCCAATTGTCAGAGGAGGCTGCAGAAGCGCGAAATAAACATTTTCGGTCATACAGACAGAATTTTTCAAGAAAATTTTCAAGGGAAGAATGCAACCGTGATATTTATCAAAGATTGCTTCTTACCTCAGATCCACTCGTAAGTAGTGAAAGATCGTTAAAGAAAACTTCACACAACATTTTTTCCAGTGAAGTTATATAACTATTGGAACCTGCCGAGCCCCACAGACAATCAAGTATTGAGCATGAAGAAGACGAGATAGAAACATCTTTTAATAAGACAATTTAATGCAATTTTATTTATTTATAATTTATGAGAATAAAATGTGTTTTTATTATAAAATATATGTTTTTCTTATTTATTTTTTATAATAAATAGACAGTTTTTTAAAATACAGTCTTTCGAAGCCATTAACGTCCAAAAATAGTTTTGGCCGCCTAAATATTTCAAATCGACCACTGTGCATCGATTGACAGCGTTTTGAATCAAGATGAAGTAGTCAATTATCCAACTGAATTCTTGAATTCTTTGGATCGCCCCGGTCTGCCACCGCATCGTTTGGTCCTGAAAGTCGGTTCACCCATTATACTTCTACGAAATCTGAAGCCACCGACTTTGTGTAATGGCACAAGACTTTCAGTCAAAAAATTGTGGCCAAATTTGATTGAAGCAACAATACTAAATGGCAAGGCAGCAGGTGAAGTTGTACTCTTACCACGCATTCGCATAATTCCAACGGACATGCCGTTTGAATTTAAGCGCTTGCAGTTCCCAGTACGTCTTGCCTTTGCGATGACCACCAACAAATCCCAAGGGCAAACGTTTCAAGTGTGCGGCGTCAATTTGGAAGAACCGTGCTTCTCCCACGGCCAATTGTTCATCGCATGCTCGAGAGTGGGAACACCAAGGTGCTTATTCATTTACGCGCCAGGTGGAAAACCAAAAATGTTGTATACCAATATGTTTTATAAATGTTTTATAAATAAGTAACAGTTTTACAACAAGAAATAAAACACTAAGTAAAACCCCTCAAGAATTTTAATCGATTTAGGTGTAGCGAAGCGCATAGGGTAACAGCTAGTATTAATATTAATTTGGGCACCACGACTTCACCCTGTCACTTCAATTTAAATTATTATTTATTCTTTTTTCTCGTTGTTGTTGCTTAGGTCATCCGTATTTTCACCTGTCACCATAGTTTTTTTTTTTCTTTTGTTAAGTGCACGTTTGTGTATTATATATATTATATTGTTACAAAAAGTAGTATTAAGTTGTATTTGTATTACTATATGCATCCCTGATTACGAACAATAGCTGTGGGTATATGGAATAGTATTTGTCTTGTTGTAGACATCTGGCGCCACGGCTGTCTGCTTGTCGAAACAATAGACATCTGGCGCCGCACTGTCTGCTTGTCTAGTTAAACAATTGCTGAGTCTGGCGCCGCGACTGTCTGCTTGCGTCTGGCGCCGTATAGCCGTATGTTCTGGTAATTTCCAGACGCGATATTCTAGAAGGACACGTCGGCATCAGCGAGAAGTGCGTGGCTATATAAGCCGTGGCAGCGCCAACGTAATCAATCAGTGCTAAGAGTAAACTGCTATAGTGTAGACGAGTTGTGAAATAAAGAGTTGTTGAATTAAATTAAACAGTGTTGATTTTATTTGTCAATCCCGAGATACGAACCTAACAAAGTAAACTAGCAAGAGTAAATTCGTAACAATTGGTGTCAGAAGTGGGATTGTCAAATAATCCAAATTCAAGATGGTTAAATTCGGAGAATTGAGAATTCAGCAATTAAAAAAAGAACTGGAGGAGCGTAATTTGCCGATAAGCGGGCAAAAGGCGGATCTGCAGGCACGATTACGTGAAGCAATGGAAGCGGATGGAATTAATGTGGACGAGTTCGAATTTGTTGGGCCAGAAACTTCTACAAAGGTAGAAGAAAAAGTAGAAGAACAACGAACATCATCGAGTGTGGACATGAACATGCTGTTAGTGGCTATACAGAAAATAGCTGAAAATACAGAAAATGCAGTGCAAACAGGAAATCGTCTGGCACAGCAAATAGCTGAAAATGCAGAAAAGGCAGTGCAAACAGAAAATCGTCTGGCACAGCAAATAACGCAAATAGCTGAAAATACATCACAGTTAGAGTCTCGCCTTACACAACAAATGACTGAAAATAATACGCAGTTAGAAAAGCGTTGGGTACAACAGATTACAGAAAATAATACACAAGTGCAAGAGAAATTTTCAAAATTTGAAGACGAATTAAGCACAATAAAAAATGACGAAGAAAATTTAAGATCAGAATTTCTTCAACTGAGTAATCGTATGCGAGAACTGCAACTGCATGGCCCTGCACCATCAACAAATAATCCAAGACTGAAGGCACCCACATTCGATGGAAGTATTCCATTTCAAATTTTCAAACTTCAGTTTGAAAAGACAGCAGTGGCCAATAACTGGAATGCAGTGGACAAAGTGGCGTCCTTGTTTGTATCATTGAAAGGACCTGCGGCAGAAATCCTTCAGACTATTCCAGACTGTGAACGGGACAACTATGAGGCATTGATGAGTGCGATAGAAAGACGATATGGTAGTGAGCACCGGAAACAAATATACCAGATCGAACTGCAAAATAGGGGTCAGAAGATGAACGAGTCATTGCAAGAGTTCGCAACTGAAATAGAACGACTGGCTCATTTGGCAAATGCAGATGCACCTGTGGATTACATTGAGAGGGTAAAAATTCAATGTTTCATAAATGGAATTCGTGATGTGGACACCAAACGCGCCACATATGCCTTGCCAAAAAGAACGTTTGCTGAAACGGTTTCGCACGCCCTCACACAGGAAACAGCTTCCCTACTAAGTAAACCAGCACACAAAGTACAAAGGGTTGAAATGGAACAACCGGCGCTGATGGAAGAAATGTTGAAGACTCTGAAGGCAATTGCTGCACCGCGAGTAAATACAACAGGCAGATGTTTCAACTGTGGAAAAGCGGGTCACTTTGCCCGGAATTGCAACATAAAAGTAAACCCATCAAAACGGAAACAACCAACAGATAACGAGGACGGAGCATCCACATCTCACAAGTCGTTAAACTAAAACGGAACAGTTCAAAGGGGCGTGAGCTGGTTCCCACAACTATTTGCCCCGCCATCTCGATATCACAAATAGGCCGCCATGACAACAATCTTACTATCAACGGTATCGTAAATGGATGACTGTCAACGCTTACTTTGGATACTGGTGCCACACATTCAATTATCCGACCGGATGTGGTAAGAGGAACGGTTGAACCATTAGTCGGTTGCAACTTCGAACGGCCACCGGGGAGGAAGCAGCTGTCGCGGGAAAAGTGTTTTGCAAAGTGATGATTGGTACCCTGGAAGTTAATCACACCTTCATCGTAGCAGAAATCACGGATGAAATTATAATGGGAGTAGATTTCATGATTGATCACGGGGTTACTTTGGATTTAAACAAGCAAATGCTGTTTTGCCAGAACATGGAGATGCCTATAAACACCGGATATGTGACCAACGTTGAAAGTAAGAGGGTGATTGTTGATGATAATCAGAGTATTCCACCAAAATCTGAGGCGATTGTATGGGCCAAAGTGAATGGAGGAGGTGGGACTGAAGAGTTGTGGATTGTGGAACCAACAAAAATAGATACACCCATATTGGTAGGAAGAACGCTTGTGAAAACTAGAGAAGACGCCACCATTCCGGTCAGAGTAGTGAATGAATTCAACACGCCTATAAGTCTGAAGAAAGGAGCAGTAATTGGACAGTGCCAGAATATAAGTGCAATAGCACGATGCCAACGGTCACAACAGAAACCTACTATTGAGCCACAGCAGATAAGTCCTACACTCCTAAATAATTTGCTGAACGAACTGCATGGAAATGAAAAATTAAAAGCAGAAAAACTATTAGAAAAATACGCATCCATATTTGCAAACGAAGGAAACACAGGAAGAACCGGCATTGTCAAACATCGCATAAATACTGGGGACGCTAAACCAATCCGACAAGCTCCGCGTAGGGTTCCACTAGCAAAACGTGAGGATGTTAACAAAATTATTGAAGACATGCACAAAAACGGTGTAATCGAACCTTCAATAAGTCCATGGAGCTCACCTATCGTCTTAGTTAAAAAGAAAGATGGTAGCACCCGTTTCTGCGTAGATTATAGGAAGTTGAATGATGTCACAAAGAAAGACAGTTATCCTCTACCAAGAATCGACGATACATTAGACACCTTGTCTGGAGCGAAATGGTTTTCTACATTAGATCTACAAAGTGGATATTGGCAAGTCGAGATCGATGAATGTGACCGTGAAAAGACCGCTTTCAGTATGGGCGACGGGTTATGGGAATTCTCTGTGATGCCATTTGGGTTATGTAATGCGCCTGCAACGTTCGAGCGACTGATGGAACATGTGTTAAAAGGACTCAACTGGAAGACATGTTTGGTGTATCTTGATGACATTATCATCATGGGAAAAAGTTTTGATGATCATCTGAAAAATCTAGAGGAAGTCTTTCAGCGAATAGCATCAGCCGGATTACGCTTGAATCCCAAAAAGTGTTCATTATGGAAGAAGCAGGTCACATATCTCGGACATAAAGTGTCAACTGAGGGGATTCACACCGAGGAGGGAAAAATAAAAGCAGTTAAAGATTGGCCTCAACCCACCAACATACATGAACTCCGCAGCTTCCTCGGCTTATGCACGTATTACCGCCGTTTTGTACCTGGATTTGCGAACGTGGCTAGAAGTTTACATGATTTAACAAAGAAGAATCGCCCGTTTGTATGGCAGTTGGAACAAGAAAAAGCGTTTGAGCAGCTGAAAGAACTACTTTGTACGGCACCGATGTTAGCTTATCCAATACCTGGAAAGAAATTCATCCTGGATACAGATGCGAGCGCTTATGGAATTGGAGGTGTCCTGTCTCAGCTCATCGACGGACAAGAAAGAGTAATTGGGTATTACAGCAGAGTGCTCGGGAAACCAGAGAAAAACTACTGTATGACACGAAAAGAACTACTAGCTGTGGTGGAATGTGTAAAACATTTCCACAAGTATTTGTATGGACAACGATTCTTGCTGAGGACTGATCATGCAGCATTAAAATGGTTATTACAGTTTAAGAATCCGGAAGGCCAAATTGCACGATGGATCGAAAGATTACAGAATTACGACTTCGAAACGGAACATCGAAAGGGGATTCACCACAAAAATGCGGATGCATTATCACGTCGCCCTTGTCCACTGGAATGTAAACATTGCTCCAAATCAGAAGGAAAAGAAGGTATAATCGACGTGCGATTACTGAATATAGGACCTGAAGATGATTGGACTCCTCACCGCATCAGAATCAATCAGCTGGAGGACCCTGATCTTGCAAAGCTGATAATAGCCAAAGAAAATGGGGTACGGCCACCAAAGGAACAAATAAGTAGCGAGAGTCCAACGGCAAAAGCATATTGGACCCAATGGAACAGCATAAACCTCGTTAATGGATACCTTCATCGTACCTGGGAAAGCGAAGATGGCAAACAGTCTCGTCTGCTGATCATAGTACCGAAGTCCATGATCCCGAAAGTGTTGAAAGAATATCACAATGGACCTAGTGGAGGGCACCTTGGAATTACAAAAACTATAGAGAAGATTAAACAGCGGTTCTACTGGATCGGTTGTCGAGATTCCATAGCAGAATGGATAAGTAATTGCGTAGAGTGCATGGCAGCTAAAGGTCCTAAAGCCAAAAGTCGCGGTAGGCTACAACAGTACAACGTGGGATCACCATTTGAACGAGTCGCAATGGATGTTGCAGGTCCGTTCCCAACCAGTACGGCCGGTAACAAATATCTACTGGTTGTCATGGACTATTTCAGTAAATGGCCAGAAGTATATGCCTTACCAAACCAGGAAGCGAAGACAGTAGCCGAAGCGTTTGTAGAAAATTGGATAACAAGATTCGGAGTGCCCGTCGAATTACACTCAGATCAAGGCAGGAATTTCGAATCTTCCATTTTCCAAGAAGTCTGTACATTATTGGGCATCCACAAGACACGGACAACAGCGTTACACCCACAATCAGATGGGATGGTAGAGAGATTCAACTGAACACTCGAAGAACATCTGCGGAAAATCGTTAATAAAGATCAACGGAATTGGGACAAGTGCATCCAGATGTTCCTGCTGGCGTATCGTTCAGCGAAGCACGAGACAACTGGTTACATGCCAGAAAAGATTATTTTTGGATCTGATCTGCGACTCCCTGCTGATCTTAAGTTTGGAACGAATCCTACAGCTGTAAGAAATGATGGAGATTATTGTTCTGCCTTAAAGGAAGAAATGAATGAATTGCATCTAATGGTAAGACAGCATACGCATCTGATGAGTAATAAGATGAAGGACCGGTTCGATCAAGCGGCAAATTCAAAAGGTTTCGAAGAAGGTGATCTGGTCCTGTTGTACAATCCACTTCGAAAGAAAGGTTTGTCCCCGAAACTGCAGACAGCCTGGGAAGGACCCTATATGGTGATGAAACAACTTAATGACGTGGTATACCGCATACAAAGAAATGGGAAAGCACGATGTAAAATGAAAGTAGTACATTTGGAGAGGCTCGCCCCATTTGGTTCAAGAGGATTTGTGCCTAATCGGGACGATTAGGCTTTAGTGGAGGGCAGTGTTACAAAAAGTAGTATTAAGTTGTATTTGTATTACTATATGCATCCCTGATTATGAACAATAGCTGTGGGTATATGGAATAGCATTTGTCTTGTTGTAGACATCTGGCGCCACGGCTGTCTGCTTGTCGAAACAATAGACATCTGGCGCCGCACTGTCTGCTTGTCTAGTTAAACAATTGCTGAGTCTGGCGCCGCGACTGTCTGCTTGCGTCTGGCGCCGTATAGCCGTATGTTCTGGTAATTTCCAGACGCGATATTCTAGAAGGACACGTCGGCATCAGCGAGAAGTGCGTGGCTATATAAGCCGTGGCAGCGCCAACGTAATCAATCAGTGCTAAGAGTAAACTGCTATAGTGTAGACGAGTTGTGAAATAAAGAGTTGTTGAATTAAATTAAACAGTGTTGATTTTATTTGTCAATCCAGAGATACGAACCTAACAAAGTAAACTAGCAAGAGTAAATTCGTAACAATATGTATATGTATACTCACAATTTAATTTTTTCTTGTAAATTTTTATTTTATTATTATTATTTTTTTCACTTAACTTTAAGATTTTGTCACCTTATATAATTGTAAATTATATATGTATATACATATATAAAAAAAAATATATATATATATATTTTTTTAATCCACTTCACTTGCACCGTTTTTTATATGACCAATGGTGCCGTTCGGGACGTCTCGGAGGACCACGTAATAATTGTAGGGTTTCGCGGCTCTCACCTTGTACTGATACTTTAAAGTTAAAAAAAATGTCTCAAAAAAATAAGTGCGGTTGAATGCTCGCGATTCGATCTTCCCGAGTGTGTTTCGATATTAAAAAAGAGGCTGGTGCTTTGTCCGTCGGTCTCTCTTGTTCTTTTTTGTATGGAGTCTTCATGTATGTTGAGTTCGCTAAGTGGAGGTATTTGTGTGCGCGTGATGTGGAATGTAATGATGAAGATGGTGTATAATGAAGATGTAGTGTGGAATGAAGATTTGGTGTGGAATAATGATGTGGTGAATGTAATGTGGGTGGTGTGGGAGTGTAATATTGTGAGGGGGGTCTGAGACTCAGTTAGCCAGCCAGTGATATGTTCAATATCTATTAGTTTGTCATAAATATGTAACATCACACTTACGACCCATATGGCCCGTTTTACTGTAAACGAAATAGCTAGATTAATAGCTACAGTAACAACAAATTGAAGAACTGAGATAGCTCAGTTGAGTAACAAAATCAAAACCAGTTGTCAGTTTCTCTAGATCAGCTCTCTCCTTTTCATACCGTCGGCAGAAAAAGAAGATGTGCAGCGCATTTTCTCCGCTGCTGTCACAGAAGGAACAATTCGTCCCGTCGTCATGTCCATATTTATAGAGATATTCTCTAAAACACCCGTGTCCCGTCAAAAACTGCGTCAGGTAGAAATCTGTTTCTCCGTGTTTCCTTTCTACCCATTCTTGTACCTTTCTAATTAGCGTATGTGTCCATCTCCCCGTCGTAGCTGAATCCCATCGTTTTTGCCACTCATTGAGGCTTGTTTGCCTCTCATCCTTCCGTTCTTCAGCCGTTAGTTGCCTGCCAAGTCTCGTAGATCTTTCGTATACTCGTTTGAGTTCCATGACCATTAACTCTGGTGGCATGATGCCCGCTAATATTCAAACCGCTTCGTAGGATACCGTACGAAATGCACATGTCACTCTAATGGCACTAAGCCGCATTGCTACTTTCGCTTTCTTAGCATACGTTTTTTGCTGTAATGCTGGTCCCCATATGGGCGCCGCGTACATCAGAATTGATTGGCTCACCTTGGCCAATAGCGCACGCCTATTTTGGCTTGGTCCACCAATGTTGGCCATTATTCTCGCTAGTGCGGCCGTGGCACGTGCTGCTTTCTCACATGCCTTTTCAATGTGCGTCTTGTAGTTGAGTCTATTGTATATCAGCGACTTCTGTGTCATGATACTATGACCGTCTATGTTTAGTTTGATGTCTTCGGGTTTTTTTCTACTTGTGATCAGCACAGCTTCGGTTTTTTGTCCAGCGAGTTGGAGGTTTGTTGCCGTGAGCCAGTCTTTAATCGTCATCGCCGCATGATTGCAGAGGTTTTCAAGTTGGTCAAGTTCTTTTGCCACTACGGTAATAGCAATATCATCCGCATACCCGATGATCTGCACCTGTTTCGGCAGAGGGAGACGCAACACCCCGTCATACAGTACGTTCTACAACAATGGGCCAATCACAGAACCTTGCGGAACTCCGCCCGTTACCACATACTTCTTTTGCCCGTCATCCGTATCGTACAGCAACAGCCGGTCCGACAGGTAGCTGGATACAATCTTAATCAAATATGCCGGTGTTTCGCAACGTTCTAGTGCTCTGATAATATGGGGCCAGTATGCCGAGTTAAACGCGTTTTTGACGTCAAAGGTGACTACTGCGCAGTATTCCTTTGTGCCATCTGGTACCCTCTATTGCCTTGTTGGCTATGTCCGTAAGCTTCTCGATCGCATCAGTGGTTGATCTCTGCTTGCGGAATCCATACTGGTTGTCGGACAAACTTTTCTTATCTTGTTTTTCTAAATGCAGCTCTATTCGTGCACAGATTATCCTCTCCAGAATCTTGCCAGTCGTATCCAGCATGCAGAGTGGTCGATATGAGCTGGGCTCTCCGGCTGGTTTATTAGGCTTCTGCAACAAGACCAGCCTCTGCTTTTTCCAAGATTTTGGGAATACTCCTTTTTGTAAACACTGCGTGAACAGTTCCGTGATAGGTCTCGTATTGTGCTTAATGGCAATCTTTAGGGCTTTATTTGGAATGTGGTATTTTCTGTTTCAGCAGGTTCCTGTATGTTAACCGTTCGGTTCTCCAGGGGCTGCGCGGGGAATAGAGTCTCCACAACTAGTTTCAGTAGCGCTGGGCACGTTGGTGCTTGCCCTTTGCCACCTCTTATTTTTACCATTACCAGCTTGTACGCATCACCCCATGGGTTTTCGTCGATTTTTGCGCAGAGTTCATTTTCATGCTTTACTAATGTGCCTCATTAGGATCTCCGCTTGCAGATCTATGTTTTCCTGAAATGTTAGGTTACCGTCTAACAGGAGCTTAAAAATTTCTACGTCAAGAGTTTCTATTTTCCACCCTTTCTTTTTTACCGTCTTATCGGGCATACTCCTTCGGTTTATCGCTGAGTGTTCAATTTCGAACATAATTGCATAATGGTCACTATGTGTGTAAAGGTCGCACACCTGCCAATTTGTTGTCCGCGCCAGTGAGCTGCTAGCGAAGGTTATATCAATAACGGAGCCCCGGCCGTTTTTCTCGAAGGTGTTCTGATTTCCGGTGTTCAGTAACATAATGTCAAGCGACGAGAATGCCTTTAGTAGGGCATCTCCACGCCTATTTGTACAGATGCTACCTCACTCCATCGCCCAAGCATTGAAATCGCCTGCGACCACATTCCTCGTAGTTGATGAAATTTCTGTAACCAGCTCGTCCAGGATTTTATCAAAATCACTCTGCGATATGCTTGGTGGTACGTAACAACTGTAAAAATTTATCCCAGAGATTTTCGCTCGAGTGTAGAAGGATTTCTCCAATAGCGGTTCGTCTTGAAACATTTTGCCTCCACATGTCCATATGGCAGCTTTGTTCGTATTGTCAGATATCCATGAAGCGTCGCTTATATTTTTATATTGTTCACTTAGTATAGCTATATCGACCTTTTCCTCATAAACCGTCTGCTTGAGAAGCTCTTGTGCAGCCTCACAGTGATTGAGGTTGAGTTGCATGGCTCTCATTTTTTGGTGGTTTTACATGCTTCTTGATATAACGGACACTTTTTACTACCAATTTGGTGATCGGTGTTTTCCCTGCCCTTTTTCTTACATGCACTACACGACGGGTTCTTATCGCATGACTTCGCAAAGTGTCCAGTTTCTCCACACTTGACACAGCACTGGCTCCTATCATCTGGATTGTGGCATGTTTTCGCCAGATGGCCGTACTCAAGACATCTAAAACACCTCCTGAGATTTTGCTTCGCTCTTATTATGCATACTACCCAGCCTATTTTGATTTTGTGTGCGTCCTGAAGTATTCTTGCTTCCAACGCGGGTAGGCTTACCACTGCAGTTTGGCTTCCTAAGTACGCTGGCCTGATGCTTTTAATCGAGTTTCCATCAAAATTACTCAATTCCTTTATTTGTAGTCGTATAGCCTCGGCAATGTCCTCTTTAGTCGTGATTTCATAACGTATTTCTCACATGACCTCGTGAGTTAAAGCTTTTATCTGCGCCTTTTCTCCTAGTACTCTGCTTATTTCGGTCTTGAAGGTACCTCTGCTTTTCATTTGTGCCTCTTTCAACTCGAGCAGGTTTTGTCCTTTAGCCGTCTTTCTGATCTTTGTTACATTTTCCGCTAGTTTCTGCAGGGTATCATTTTTCCTCACAGTCCTTAGAATGTCGCTATATGACATGTCACCTGTTTTTTCAATGATTATTGCATCAGGTCGAGGAGGCGGCTTATGTGGTGCCTTCTTCGGATACGAAATTGATATTGAAATCTCCTGCTAAGATTAGTGGCAACGTATGATAGTTTCTCCTAGTTCTTCAGAACCTACGCGACCATAAATCATAAGTCTTCTGTATATAAACTTTATGATATTATTAACTGTGTTATTGGGCGAAATGTAAACAACTACCATTATGATGTTGTTTCCATCGTCCAAAACACAGTGAGCAGCACATATATCAACAATTGATGACTGACCAATATCAACTTCACGAATATGTCGTAATAGAATGTCCATGTTCGAAGTTACTATATTCGAGGTATCATTCGATTTCTGATAAATTGCCACTCCTGCTGATCTAACATTTTTACGCTTGAATTTCGCAATACAATCAAAATTCGGGATGTCAATATTTTCATCGTCATTTGACCAGGTTTCTGATAAAAACAGGATATTGCTTGAATCAATTGCGGGATCGCTCAAGTCCGATACGTGTTTTCTGAGACTTTGGCAATTAAAAGTAACCATAGACAACTTTTTTCTGTCATTCATAAAATCGAGAATTTTTCTACCTATTGTTGACAATGTGTTCAACGATAATCGGCGAAATTCATCTTGTAAAGATATGATAGATGTATCATTTTTTCGCCCATGATAAAATCTATTATCATTGTCTTTTGGTACTATGTAGAGTCCGTCAATACTGGTAACTCGTGATAGAGCAACATTTTCACTTTCGCTCAGTGATTGGACTTAAATAGAAACTTTTGCGTATGAGCTGATTCAAGGAAAAAGTGAGTTTTGCAGTTCCTGGTATGTATCAGAGAACTTCAAAACTCACTTTTTCCTTGAATCAGCTCATACGCAAAAGTTTCTACATTTCGTGAAGTGAGCAAACGTGAGCAAAGCATTTCGGACCGAAGGCTCACATTGTACGCGAACGCTGTGTTTCGCTCAGTGATTGGAATTGAATAGAACATTTCGTGAAGTGAGCAAACGTGAGCAAAGCATTTCGGACGTTCGCCTCGCCTGATCACACTTTTCGTTACGCGTTCGTCAGCTTACTCCCCAAGCCAAGCGCTTCAGCTAAAATCAGCTAAAGAGAAAGAAAGAAAAATGTGCGCGCGCACTGCTGACGCTTGCCTATATCCCCCACCAATTACCGTTCGCCTCGCCTGATCACACTTTTCGTTACGCGTTCGTCAGCTTACTCCCCAAGCCAAGCGCGCGAGTTACGTTTTCTGCGACGGCACAGAAAATGTTTTATTTTGAATAAAAAACCTTTCACCGTACTGTGCGGTTTACCGTCAGGTTCTTTATTAAATTATTATTTCATTCTTAAACTATGCTTAGCGTAATTTACTTAGGGCCGTTGTGCTGATTCGACATTTCATTATTACTGTCAACGACCCGGCATAACTTAAGTAATCAATTTAGAAGCTAGCCAGTCAAAAACGCTACTCCCTTCCTTCCTTTTCCTTCCTTATCGGCAAAATGTGTGCACAGTCAAAAACGTGGTAAAAACGCAGAAATCAGCCATCTTTGCTTTGTTTTCATTTGAACATTGTTGCCATTGCTTAATGCGCATATATAACGGGTGATTTTTTTGAGGTTAGGATTTTCATGCATTAGTATTTGACAGATCACGTGGGATTTTAGACATGGTGTCAAAGAGAAAGATGCTCAGTATGCTTTGACATTTCATCATGAATAGACTTACTAACGAGCAACGCTTGCAAATCATTGAATTTTATTACCAAAATCAGTGTTCGGTTCGAAATGTGTTTATCGACAAATTTTGTTCAGCGATGAGGCTCATTTCTGGTTGAATGGCTACGTAAATAAGCAAAATTGCCGCATTTGGGGTGAAGAGCAACCAGAAGCCGTTCAAGAACTGCCCATGCATCCCGAAAAATGCACTGTTTGGTGTGGTTTGTACGCTGGTGGAATCATTGGACCGTATTTTTTCAAAGATGCTGTTGGACGCAACGTTACGGTGAATGGCGATCGCTATCGTTCGATGCTAACAAACTTTTTGTTGCCAAAAATGGAAGAACTGAACTTGGTTGACATGTGGTTTCAACAAGATGGCGCTACATGCCACACAGCTCGCGATTCTATGGCCATTTTGAGGGAAAACTTCGGACAACAATTCATCTCAAGAAATGGACCCGTAAGTTGGCCACCAAGATCATGCGATTTAACGCCTTTAGACTATTTTTTGTGGGGCTACGTCAAGTCTAAAGTCTACAGAAATAAGCCAGCAACTATTCCAGCTTTGGAAGACAACATTTCCGAAGAAATTTGGGCTATTCCGGCCGAAATGCTCGAAAAAGTTGCCCAAAATTGGACTTTCCGAATGGACCACCTAAGACGCAGCCGCGGTCAACATTTAAATGAAATTATCTTCAAAAAGTAAATGTCATGAACCAATCTAACGTTTCAAATAAAGAACCGATGAGATTTTGCAAATTTTATGCGTTTTTTTTTTTTAAAAAAGTTATCAAGCTCTTAAAAAATCACCCTTTAGTTTTGAGCACATCTTCATTTTCAATTACAATTTTTTACAATATAAAATATCAAAAATGAAAACAAACTATTAAAAATAGTTTATATATTTATAAATAATAGCATTCGACTCTGATTTTGAGTTATTTTAAGAAAATTTCAAACATATTGAACAAATTGAATTATAAAAGTTGATAATTACTGCAGTATATCGATATTGGCAACCCTGCGTTGTGAGAGAGCAATCAGCTGAGACGTTTGCGACGGCAAAAATCCAAATGTCGCAGATTCTCACGTCAACGTCACGTCAGAGAGAAGGGAGTAGCGTTTTTCACTGTTCAGTTACATTGCGCGCCCATAAGATAGGTCGTCCCAGCTGACACGACCCACGATTCTGCGTTGTTCACTAACCAGCCTATTAATACTTAGGTAATACGATACCAAGAATGTTTATTCGTTTATACATATAAATGTGTGTTTGTATATACACGATCATGGTACCGTATTTGGTTATGCTATTTTGCAACTTTTGTATATATGATTTATAGTTGCAAAATAGACATATTTGCAATTATTATTATTCTTATTTCTTTTTTTTTAAATATGCTTCTTCTTATATTAGGCAATATTTTGGGAGTGGTGGAGTCATCTGATGACGTAATTCGCGTGAAGAAGTTTCACTTCAATAAAGTATTTGCCAGAGTTCTGTGGTAAATCTAATGCCAACTAGAGAGAGCTGCAAAAAATTCGATGAGCCTATATATTGAAGGAAGTAGGAGGTATTTCGGTGCACTAACTATCTTCCGAAATAATATTGTAGGTAATGGCAATGATATTTAAACTAATCATGGCACAGTTTTGTATTTAGAAGCAAATTTTGCAAGGTTAGATTTTGCTTACGACGACAGACGACCAATTCACGTAATTGATCAAGAGATGAGTATTGTGAGACTAGGATCGACATCCTTAATTGATTATTATGATGAAGTCAATCAGAAATTGACATAACCAATAAATAAACTATAATGACGCACGGCAACAATTCAGATATTACAAAACAATTAAATATTAAGGAGCGAGAAAGCGTTTTAAGAACTTTTATAACTGGTTTAAATTACCTCCTAAACCAAATACTATTTATGTGAACACCTACCGATTTGCCAAATGCTCTTGCTAAAGCACAACAACTTCATTCAAATCAAATGCGATAACAATTTACTTTGCAAGAAAACCAAATAAGTATATCCCAATTTTCAGAATAACTTGCGGTACCCCCAATCAAATAATAATTCATACCAAATGTATTTCAATCTTCTAGAACCCATGGAAGTGGATCAATCGATCCAATTAATAAATAAACACAGCCCTGTGCAAAGAAATCAACTACATATTCGTATAATATTAGGAGTAACAGGTATAATTGGCAGACCAATTATCAACCAACAAATATACCAAAAAGGTCAATTGAAGTGCTGGGTTTGGGACCCGCTACGTAAAAAATCATACTAATGAAAAGGAACAACATACCTCGGACGAGTGACCCCCCTTTGATGACGACCATGGCAAACAAAATAAGGACTACGAATTGAGGGCATGCCCCTTAATTGGGAAGACGCCACTGCCCAGCTGGTTGATGTCCTCGTGAAAATAAGGGCTGACATCACCGCCGTCCAAGAAATGTGATGGACGGGACAAGCACGGAGACGAGTAGGTCCTTGTGGCATTTACTACAGTGGCCATATAAAGGAGCGCAAGTTTGGTGTGGAATTCGTGTTGGGAAAGAGACTCCGACGCCGAGTACTCTCATTCACTCCTGTGAATGAACATCTAGCCACAATCCGCATCAAAGCGAGGTTCTTCAACATATCGCTGATTTGCGCCCACGCCCCGACGGAAAAGAAGGACGATGTGACCAAAGATGCCTTCTATGAGCGCTTGGAGTGCACTTATGAGAGCTGCGCTCGCCACGATGTCAAAATCGTCCATGCCGACTTTAATGGTTATGTTGGTCTAGTATTACACTAGATTCCAACACAAGAAAATGCATCAAGCTTCCTGGCTGTCTCCAGATTGAAAAGCTACTAACCAGATCGATCATGTTGTGATAGACGGAAGACACGTCTCCAGTTTCTAGACGTGCGTACACTCCGACGTCCTATCATCGACTCGGACCATCCTCTTGTTGCAGCCAAGATTCGCACACGCAACGCACGCAAACGCAAGGAAAGTTCGACGTCGAGAAGCTGCAATCACAACAGACAGCCGAACGATTTTCTACTCGGCTTGCACTCCTGCTCTCTGAGAGCACTCGTCAACATCTTCGTATAAGGGAAATGTGGGACGACATTTTAAACTCCTTACGTACAGCTGCAACCGAAACCATTGGTTTGCTGAAAATTCAAAAGAATAGCTGGTATGACGTGGAGTGCCGTGTCGCAGCGGAGAGAAAACAGGCTGCCTACCTCGCAATGTTACGATCGACCACAACACGTGCGGGATGGGATAGACACCGAGAGTTGAAGAGGGAAGCGAGACGCATTTGCAGACAAAAAAGAAGGAGGCCGAAATGCGGCGGCTTACAGGAGGTTTCAAACGTGATCTAGTCACCGATGCCCAGAGCATATTTAAATTATGGAGGGAACACTTCTCCAGCCTGCTGAATGGCAGTGAACGCACAACGCCAGGTGAAGGCGAACCCGATTCTCCAAACGATGACGATGGAGCAGTCGTTCCATTGCCCAACCATGAAAAAGTTCGAATAGCAATTAACCGCCTGGAAAACAACAAAGAGGCGGGAGCCGATGAATTGCCGGCCGAACTATTCAAACACGGCGGCGAAGTACTGATAAGGACCATGCATCATATGGTCGGACGAAAACATGCCCAACGATTGGAATTTAAGTATGCTCTGCCCAATCCACTAAAAGGGAGTCCCCACTATCTGCGCCAACTACCGTGGAATAAGCCTACTAAACATTGCGTATAAGGTTTTATCGAGCGTATTGTGTGAAAGATTAAAGCCCACTGTCAACAAACTGATTAGACCTTATAAGTGTGCTTTCGGCAACATGAAAAGGAGCTGCCTTTATGCCGCGATGACTGAATTCGCAAAACTAATACGGCCGTGTAAACTCACGTTGAGCAACACCAAAAGCTCCTTCCAGATCGGGAAGGACCTCTCCGAGCCGTTCGATACTAAACGAGGTTTCAGGCAAGCCGACTCCATATCGCGCGACTTCTTCAACCTGCTGCTGGAGAAAATAATTCGATCTGCAGAACTTAATCGAGCAGGTACAATCTGCTGTCGTATGCCGATGATATTGATATGCTCGGCCTCTACGCCCGCGTCGATAGTTCTGCTTTCTCCAGACTGGACAAGGAAGCAACGCAAATGGATCTGGCAGTGAACGAGGGCAAGACGAAATGTCTCCTGTCATCAAACAAACAGTCGTCGCACTCGCGACTTGGCTCTCACGTCGCTGTTGACAGTCATAACGTTTAAGTCGTAGATAATTTTGTCCATTTAGGAACCAGTATTAACACCACCAATAATGTTAGCATTGAAATCTAACGCAGGATAACTCTTTCCAACAGGTGCTACTTCGGACTGAGTAGGCAACTGAGAAGCAAAGTACTCTTTCCCCCCCTTTAAAAAACGCGCGTTGAAAAAATTGGTCAGTTGCATAAAATAAGTACTGCTTTATTTATTAGTTTTTTTAATTAAATACTGAAATCCTGCTTAATTATTTTATACAGGTGGTATATAGATGGTAAGGGGGCTCTATCGTAGCCGGTGTGAAAATTGGACAATGGCCGTGGCACCGCCCACTTTCTGGTGAAATCCCATATCTCGGGACCCGACTGACCGATTTCGACAAAATTTGAAACGTAACATTATTTTCATTTTCCTCTGTCACTCTGTGAAAACGAGCAATATCGGACTACAGCCACGCCTACTTCCCATCTAACACAATTTAAAATTCCATTTAATTCTTTCACTTTCCAGTACACAAATAAAGAATTAATTAATATAACGGAATACAATTTTGCGGTAATAATTTCCTTAAAGTAAGCTACCTTTTGACTAATAATTGTCAATAATTATTAATAATTGTACATAATTGAAATTGAAATTCACACAGAATCCTTTTCTGATAATAGTATTTCTTTGTGTCAAAAATGGATTGAATCGGGTAAATACTTTCCTAAGCCCCCATATACCTAATATAAAGATTTTAGAACTTCTAGCTCACTTTATGTTGGATATATCCGCCAATATTTGAGTCAGTCTCAATGAAAATTGCAGAACATATTTTATTCATAACAGTGCATCTTTGCGCCTAAAATAGATACAATTGACCCCTCCAACACAACCCCCCACCTATATAACTATTACCATGATTTTCGGATATCCACTTGATCTTGCTCCATATGATTGCTGATTGTTTGTAAGGTACCTAAATGAAACCGTGGGAATAGTTTTTTGAGTAGTGGCATATTAGTAGTATGTGGGATGAGCAAAAACAAATCAAATCTGGTCGGCACTACCCCCTTCTCAAATGTATTCAATATAAAATGTTCGGTTGTACACTTCCTTACTTGTTTTATTTTAATATATTGCATGCATTTTTATGCATTTTCACTCATAAAATTACTTTAAATAATTTTATCCGGTTTTTGAGACCAAATGCTCCTATGTGCGCTGGTGGGGGAAAGTAAAAACCTTATTGAGCTGGAAATATTTCATTCATTGAGTGCATGCGTATATATAAGTACTTGTATATGTATACGTGTCTCAAATAAACATATGTGCGTTGCAATATGTATACAAGTATATTCATGTTCAATTTATTCGAATATAGATAAATAAATAGTTAGTTATTAATTACTCAATATCGCATAAATAGCATCTAACTATTTAAGACTACATGTTCAACAAATTAATTTTCTCATTTCGGATTTTCACCGTTATTTTGAATGTTTCGCAACTTGGATTATAAGTATATGGCCGAAAGACATCTAATTTGGTGGAAGTTTATGGTGAGCATGCACCATTGTATAAACCTACAAGTAACAAATCCTATCATTTTCACCCATACATACACAGGCGAAAGCTTGTAGAATGAAAGAAATTACATTAAGAATGCAATAGAACGAGGGAAGACTCAGGGCAAAAGCCCAGGCCGTTCGTTTGGACTTCCTAAATATTCTACTTCTAAAACGGCCAAATGTCTTAGAAAAGGAACGAGTGTGTTGCCGTGTTATGGTATCCAATTTATTATTTTAATTACATTATAGTTAAATTTTCAAATACATTTCGATTACTAAAATTCATAAAGATTAAATTTACCTAGTTTTTACTAAAATTGTATTTATTGTATCAAAATATTGGTAAATCTTTTCTATTTTATTAAAAATATTTGAAGAATCTATCTATTTTTGTTTAAATTATTACAAATAGTTTTGTTTAGTATTGTATATTTTATATGTGACCTCTTGGGGAACCTAACACCCAAAAAAATATTGCTAACGCGCCTATACTGCAACCTCTTTACTATTTTTAAGTCCTTTTATTTATATCTCTGTGCCGAAAAATCAACTATTTAGATCAAGTGATCTCAGCTGTTGACTACCATATGATTCCTTTGTTACTTGTATGTTCCTACAATGGCATGCACCACCTGAGCTTGCGGGAGTTATGTTACTCAACGTTCTTCCGTTAAATAAAAACACCTTATCGCTTTGAAGGTTACACCAATAATGATTTTTATTTCTAAACCAATTTTACACGAAGTCGAACAAGTAAAAGAAATTTGATGAGTCAAAAAAAAAAAAAAATACAGTAAAAATTAAAACAATAATAATTGTACAAAAGTTGGTAAACAGGAAGTAAGTATTAATTACAATTGTTGCAATGTTTTAAATAAGAAAATAAATTTAATGATTTGTTGTTATTATTTATTGGTGTCTTCTGGGATTTGGTGGGGGTTGATGTGACGATATAACTCCTCCCCCCTTAGAGTAGAGCGATGACTACAACGAAGTTGGTGGAGACAGAGCGGCTTCAGTGGGCTTCGGATAATACCGAATTCTGGGGTTTTTCCATAACAGAGTTACACTAGTGATAGTTAAGGTGATGAGTATCAATGTTGTTACCGTTATTATGTTTCTTCTTTGAATTGCATCCTTTCTTATATCGGTATTCTGCTTGAGACGATTGTCTCATGTTTCTAATTGACACAATCGTAATTAAGTGATTCTGTTAGTCAGGAGTCTCATTTTGGTATTCTGGCAGATACAATATAGTACTATACAGTACACTACTATACTTTATCTGCCAGAATACCAGAATGAGACTCCTGACTAACAAAATCACTAAATTATAATTGTGACAATTAGAGACATGAGACAATCGTCTCAAGCAGAATACCGATATTAATCTCATAATATCATTTTTGTTGATGAAACTGTAATCTTTGATCTTCTCTAGGCTTAAAGTCTCTGTTAGTGTTGTTATTTGCACTTTCTCTAGATTTGGTGGTGGTACGAAGATTGTGTCCCAATGGACTGAAGGGTTGTCTTTATATATTGTTCCCGCTATCGTGACGGAACAATTCGTGTAGTGGAGAAGGGAGGTTCCTTCAATTGTGAAGTTTTGCCCACAATCAGAGGTTATCGGTAATCCCTTTACGCTGATAACCATTATATAATTATCTTCCGGTTGAAATATATTCGATGTGGGCCCCACATCGTTCACAGGACATATTGGTGTTTTATTATTCAAGATTCTACCGATACAAGTTGAATTATTGGTGCTTTCGAAGTCATTTGACCTCTTGCAGTAATATACGTTCTCAATTTTTGGGCAAATCTCTGTTAAGTATTGGAGCTCGTGATTATTGTAACTTACGTATGGTTTTGTTTTAATTACTTTCGTATTATTCATAAGAAGAGGAATGAGATGGAAAAGCGAATTCGTACTTTTAGCCAAATTTGGAAGTTTTATATTAAAAATTAGGTTGCTATTATTATAATATGCTTGGAGTTCCAGAAGTTCGTAAAGGTGTCCGTCCGAAACTAAGTCAATATTCTGGGACTTAAAATGGTGTCTTATTTCATTCAATTCATCTGGATGAAAAATACTCTTTGATACTATACCAAATTTTGCGAGCATTACAGCTTGTGTTATGTCAGAGATATGGTTCAATAATAAATCTATACGAGTATTATAATCAAGCTGATTCATGTATTGGATTTCTATTTAATAGCGCATTGTCTTCTTTTAGAATATGATTAGTTGTTTTTGCTGAGAGTTTTTCTAAAAATTTTGTAATGCTTTCCTGATTGTTATTCTTATGCTCTGTCAAATTTTTAAATCTCTGTATCATTTGTATATTCAAACTTTTTTGATTTTCCTCTATTATTTTTGAATTTAATGTTGTGTCCTGGAGTTCTTGTATTTGTTTATTTATAGTCATAGCGTCATTTGCGTCCATATTCCCAGTTACATATTTTATTACAGAGCCTAAGCCGTTGAATAGTTCTCGTTTTGTACGTTTATATGGATTTAATGTCTGTAGTTTGTTTTCGAGTCCCTTAAGTTTCAGCTTACAAATTTTAGCAGCATCTTTTAGAAGGCTATTTTTTTCAAATTTGTTTACGATAGTAATTAATTTTGAAGTTTGCGAATTATAATTGTCCAAGTCTATTATATGAATGAAATTGAAATAACTTTCGATTGTTCTCACGTGTCCAATCTTCAGGGCTATCATATTCTGGTCTTCGTAAAAATTTTGTATTTCCAAGACTTGTCCATAAGCAAAGGCTATGCTAAAGGTAAATAATTGTTTATTATTTTCGTGGTCTCAGTTTAATTTTTGATTTGTGTAATTTTTTGTCTTTAGTAGTTTGTAAACTAACGTCATTATCTTTTAATACTTTATGTTTTGAGAATCGTGCAGTTATTTTGTTTCTCCTACATTCTTTTCTATATATATCCTCTTCTTTGTTCCTACACTCTGGAGGTTTCCTAGATTTATTAAGACGAGTAATATTTTTTAATTTAGCTTTCCTAACTTTTTCTTTAACAATGGGGTATAGTTTTTCTTTAAATTCATTTAGCTTAACTAAAAATTCGTGTTTGTTGTCGTATTTTATGTCTCTTGAGAAGTTATACGGCCTTCCAAAGAATAACTCATATGGTGTAAATTTTGTAGATGAATGGATTGAATTATTGTAAGTTATAAACGTCTCATCTAATATCTCTTCGTGATCTAATTCCATTTTCTTGGATTTTCTGGTTGTCATTATAATTCTGTTAGGGTTGAATGGAGTCTTTCTACTGGAAAGTTGCTACTGGATTGTTGAAATGATGTGTAGTGAAGTATAATTTCATATTGTTTACAAAAATCTTTAAAAATGTTAGATGTAAATTCGGTACCCTGATCACAAATAATTTTCTTAGGTATTCCCACAAGGTTCATAAATGTTGCACACAAACGCTTGTTCTTGATGGTAATGTATAGCCTGTCGCATATTTAGAAAATTTGTCGATGATGGTCAAAATACATTTACTATTTACAGTATATATGTCAATGTGCAGAATTTGAAGAGATTCGTTTGGTGTTTCTGTAACTTGGAATTCTAATTTTGGTGGGTGTCTGTCGTATTTGAGTGTATTGCAAATTTTACAATTATTTAAAGTTTTATTTAATATAGATTGCATAAGGGGAAAATAATATTGTCTCTTTAAGTATTCATAAATTTCGGTAATTCCTCTATGGTTCTTATTTTCATGACAGGTACGAATTAGTTCAACTTGCTTATCATTGTCAGTTACATCTGATAGGATTTTAGTGCATCGGACAATACGAAATTGTTTTCCATTTGAAAAGTATTTTGAGTATATCAGTTGAATAGTTCTGAAGGTTGGTTCATCGGAGAAAATGGCAGTTAGTTTACCTGAGGGTATACATTTTTTGAAAATCTGAACTATTGTGTCTTGAGAAAATTCTTTTTCTCTTATAGTTCTAAGTTGTTTGTTTCTTAAGATGGTTTCAACAGTCATACTGGGCTTTTTGTCAGATCTTTCTAATAAAAGTTGCAAGTTGAATTCATTTAAAGGTTTTTCTGAAATTGATATGCCATCATTCACATTTTCTTTACATGAATGTATTGTAGACAGTTCTTCCGAATCACACAAATTTATATCAGCGGTTTTACCCTGCTCAATGCATCTGCGTTACTGTTCAATTTTCCTTTTTTGTATACGATCTCATACTCTTCCAACTTCAGGCGCCATCTCACCAATTTCGAATTGGGCTCCTTGAGACTCATTAGCCATGTAGGTGGTCTGTGGTCAGTAATTATTTTAAATTTACGACCAAAGAGATATGGGCGGAAATATTTGGTTGCCCACACTATGGCTATGTGACCTTGAGAAAGGACTGCTCCAAGCGCAATGTTACTTGCGTCTGTTGTGAGTAAATATGGCTTTGTGAAATCAGGGTATTGCAGTATTTGATCGTTCATTAAAATGTTCTTGCATGTTTCGAAAGCTTCTAGATATCTGGCGTTTAGTGTTATGCTTCTGCCCTTTTTAAGCATTCTGTCATTGGTTTTGCAAGTCTTGCCAGGTTCGGGATAAACTTCCTATAATAACTAAGTAGGCCAATGAACGATTTTATTTCACGATTAGTTCGTGGTATTGGAAATTTCTGGATGGCTTCTATTTTTGTCGGATCCGGTTTTATGCCTTCCGTCGTGACTACGTGTCCTAAAAAAGCAATTTCTTTTCGCATAAACTCTGATTTGTCCATCTGGACCTTAAAATTTGAACATCTTAACTTTAGAAAAACTTTTTCTAGACTCTCAATATGTTCCTGGAGGGACGTCGAAAAGATAATAATGTCATCTAAATACACTACACAGATTTTTCCAACTAAATCATTTAGGACATTATTCATAACCCTCTGGAAAGTTGAGGGTGCGTTTTTTAAGCCAAAAGGCATTCTTACATATTCGAAGTGACCCCCTTCCACAGTAAAGGCTGTTTTTGATATGTCCCGTGGATCCATTTCAATTTGATGGAAGCCACTAAGTCCAAAGCCGAAAAGTAAAGGCATTTGCCCAGTTTATCCAAGATCTCAGATATGTTCGGGAGTGGGCACCTGTCCGAGACGGTTTTCTCGTTCAACTTCCTATAGTCAATGACCAGTCTCCATTTCGTCTTCCCCGATGCGTCCTTCTTTTCTGAAACAATCGTCGTCCTAATTCTGTGTTTTATTTCATTTGCAAACGTCAACTTTTCATCCTCTCTATAAAAGATATCACTATATTTAGTACATAGTTTCAAAAGTTTATGGTTTTCTTCGCCATTCAGATGTTCCATTCGGAGTAAGTCAGATAAATTTGCAATTCTTTCACTGTTTGATTTGCATTGCATATTAAAGTTATTAAGTTCGACGAAGTTTTCTGAATCATACGGACTTGTTTTCAGGGGTTGCTCTAGGAAAATTGTTTGGTCATTCCCAGTGGGATTAACTATTTCTATTGTACTAAACCAGTCTTTCGCAAAGTATATGCCTGGAGAAATAATTAAGCCGTTGTCCAAAGTTATTGTATTTATCATAATATCTCCTTCCTTAGACTCAACTGGCAGTTTTACGATTTGTTTCGAATTTGCCTCTATTGTGAATTTATCAGAGGAAAAATTTGGTTTCATTTTAAGAGGTATTGTAATATTATTTGTAGTTAGTATTTTATTTTCAAGATCAATTTTAGCTTTAATTTTTGTCAGAAAATCTAAGCCTAATAGTCCGTCAAAATAATCATGGAATTTAAAAACTAAGAATGTAAGAGTTCCTGTTTTCCTAATTTCTCGGAAAATAGGTAATGTCACTTGCTTGTCAATTATATATTTATGTAAGATGGTAGATATAGTTATTGGAATACATTTCTTGATATCTAAGGGATTTATAAATTCCGGGTTTATAAATGAAGAAGAAGCTCCGGTATCTATTAGGAATTTTAATTGTCTGCCAAATGGAGAGCTTATACTGATATAGGGTAAAATACTACCATGTTTATTGCAGTCTATATATCCTGTTTGTTTCTTGAGGCTAGCTGTAAAAAATTCTGATTATCATCAATATTGTAATTTTCATATTGGTCCAGGTTTATCTTGTTAGCGTGGTCAAGACATGGGACAGAGCTTTCATTTCGAAGACTTCTAAATTCGTTAATATTATTCATTTCATTCCTATTTATTATCCTACTAAATTGAGTGCTTGGGCTAGTTTTAAATTTGTTTGTGCCCTTTTCAAATTTTGAAAATCCACTACCGGTATCCATAGGTTCTGGTGGGGGCTGTGATTGCCTCCAATTTGTTTGTCTCGAAAAATTATCGAAGCGTTGGCTGGGTTTAAAATGTGAAAAATTCTCGCGGTGTACTTGGAAATTTTGGGGTAACAAATTACGGTTCTGATTGTTTGAATTTGGCTCAAAATTATTGTTATTAACATAGGGAGGATGGAGTCATGTGTAGAAGTTCACGCAAGTGAGGAAAGTTCTCTGATTGTCATTCACTTGGGAGTGGCCAGAAACGATTCTTTTACATGTGACTCAAGCAGCTCACGACTTCCGGTCTTTGACCAAGTATCCTCTGGGTAACCTAAGAACATCCGAGCTAACGTGAGAAGGCGAAACATCCCCTGCATAGGGTTGTGCGCTGGGTTTGGGACCCGCCACGTAAAAAAACACCCCCAATGAAAATCAACTATAAGCCTCGGATGCGAAACCCCCGTTTCGATGACGACCATGGCAAACGAAATAAGGACTACGATTTGAGGGCATGCACCTGGAATGTCCGGTCCCTTAATTGGGAAGGTGCCGCTGCCCAGCTGGTTGATGTCCTCGTGAAAATAAAGGCTGACATCACCGCCGTCCAAGAAATGCGATGGACGGGACAAGGACAGAGACAAGTAGGTCCTTGTGACATCTACTACAGTGGCCATATAAAGGAGCGCAAGTTTGGTGTTGGATTCGTGGTGGGAGAGAGACTCCGTCGCCGAGTACTACCATTCACTCCGGAGAATGAACGTCTAGCCACAATCCGCATCAAAGCGAGGTTCTTCAACATATCGCTGATTTGCGCCCACGCCCCGACGGAAGAGAAGGACGATGTGACCAAAGATGCCTTTTATGAGTGCTTGGAGCGCACTTATGAGAGATGCCCCCGCCACGATGTCAAAATCGTGCTTGGCGACTTCAACGCCAGGGTGGGCAAAGAAGGTAACTTTGGCACTACGGTCGGTAAATTCAGCCTCCACGAGGAAACATCCCCAAATGGGTTGAGGCTGATCGACTTCGCCGGGGCCCGAAATATGGTTATCTGTAGTACTAGATTCCAGTATAAGAAGATACATCAAGCTACCTGGCTGTCTCCGGATCGAAAAACTACCAACCAGATCGATCATGTTGTGATAGACGGAAGACACGTTTCCAGTGTTTTAGATGTGCGTGCGCTCCGAGGTCCTAACATCGACTCGGACCACTATATTGTTGCAGCCAAAATTCGCACCCGCCTCTGTGCAGCAAAAAACGCACGCCAACAAACACAAGGAAGGTTCGACGTCGAGAAGCTGCAATCACAACAGACAGCCGAACGATTTTCTACTCGGCTTGCACTCCTGCTCTATGAGAGCACTCGTCAACAACTCGGTATAAGGGAACTGTGGGACGGCATTCCAAACTCCTTACGTACAGCTGCAACCGAAACCATTGGTTTTCGGAAAGTGCAAAAGAACAGCTGGTACGACGAGGAGTGCCGTGTCGCAGCGGAGAGAAAACAGGCTGCTTAACTCGCAACGTTACGATCGACCACAACACGTGCGGGATGGGATAGATACCGAGAGTTGAAGAGGGAAGCGAGACGCATTTGCAGACAGAAGAAGAAAGAGGCCGAAATGCGTGAGTACGAACAGCTCGATAAGCTGGCCGACAGGGGTAATGCTCGAAAATTCTACGAAAAGGTGCGGCGGCTTACAGAAGGTTTCAAGACCGGAGCATACTCCTGTAGAACCCCCCAAGGTGATCTAGTTACCGATGCCCAGAGCATACTTAAATTATGGAGGGAACACTTCTCCAACCTGCTGTATGGCAGTGATAGCACAACACCGGGAGAAGCCGAACCCGATACCCCAATCGATGACGATGGAGCAGACGTTCCATTGCCCGACCATGAAGAATTTCGAATAGCAATTGCCCGACTGAAAAACAACAAAGCGGCAGGGGCCGATGGATTGCCGGCCGAGCTATTCAAATACGGCGGCGAAGAGCTGATAAGGTGCATGCATCAGCTTCTTTGCAAAATATGGTCGGACGAAAGTATGCCCAACGATTGGAATTTAAGTGTGCTATGCCCAATCCATAAAAAAGGAGACCCCACAATCTGCGCCAACTACCGTGGGATTAGCCTCCTCAACATCGCATATAAGGTTCTGTCGAGCGTATTGTGTGAAAGATTAAAGCCCACCGTCAACAAACTGATTGGACCTTATCAGTGTGGCTTCAGACCTGGTAAATCAACAACCGACCAGATATTCACCATGCGCCAAATCTTGGAAAAGACCCGTGAAAGGAGAATCGACACTCACCACCTATTCGTCGATTTCAAAGCTGCTTTCGACAGCACGAAAAGGAGCTGCCTTTATGCCGCGATGTCTGAATTTGGTATCCCCGCAAAATTAATACGGCTGTGTAAACTGACGTTGAGCAACACGAAAAGCTCCGTCAGGATCGGGAAGGACCTCTCCGAGCCGTTCGATACCAAACGAGGTTTCAGACAAGGCGACTCCCTATCGTACGACTTCTTCAATCTGCTGCTGGAGAAAATTATTCGAGCTGCAGAACTTAATCGAACAGGTACAATCTTTTATAAGAGTGTACAGCTGCTGGCGTATGCCGATGATATTGATATCATCGGTCTCAACACCCGCGCCGTTAGTTCTGCTTTCTCCAGACTGAACAAGGAAGCAACGCAAATGGGTCTGGCAGTGAACGAGGGCAAGACGAAATATCTCCTGTCATCAAACAAACAGTCGTCGCACTCGCGACTTGGCACTCACGTCACTGTTGACAGTCATAACTTTGAAGTTGTAGATAATTTCGTCTATTTAGGAACCAGTATTAATACCACCAACAGTGTCAGCCTGGAAATCCAACGCAGGATTACTCTTGCCAACAGGTGCTACTTCGGACTGAGTAGGCAATTGAAAAGTAAAGTCCTCTCTCGACGAACAAAAGCCAAACTCTACAAGTCGCTCATAATTCCCGTCCTGCTATATGGTGCAGAGGCTTGGACGATGACAACAACCGATGAGTCGACGTTGCGAGTTTTCGAGAGAAAAGTTCTGCGAAAGATTTATGGTCCTTTGCGCGTTGGCCACGGCGAATATCGCATTCGATGGAACGATGAGCTGTACGAGATATACGACGACATTAACATAGTTCAGCGAATTAAGAGACAGCGGCTACGCTGGCTAGGTCATGTTGTCCGGATGGATGAAAACACTCCGGCTCTGAAAGTATTCGACGCAGTACCCGCCGCGGGAAGCAGAGGAAGAGGAAGACCTCCACTCCGTTGGAAGGACCAAGTGGAAAAGGACCTGGCTTCGCTTGGAATATCCAATTGGCGCCACGTAGCGAAGAGAAGAAACGACTGGCGCGCTATTGTTGACTCGGCTATCATCGCGTAAGCGGTGTCTACGCCAGTAAAGAAGAAGAAGAAGAACATAGTAAGGTCTGGTTGAAAAATTATAATATCTTTTAGGTTGGTAATAATTTTCTTGTCTTGGTGCATTATTTTCAAAATTTGCAAAAAATACAAATTTTGTGGATATTTAGGATATGGATTATATTGGTAACTTGGTCTAAATTGAGGATATTTTGGTTTATTCAAATTGGACGTAATATAATGAATATTCTGTATAATATAATGAATATTCTGTATATCGAAACTTACAGCGCTACAGGATGGAATTTTATATTCACCGACGGGTCTAGGACATCAGACTATACTTCCTTGGCTGTAACAAACAAAGATGGGGATGCAATATGTCAGTGGCTTCTTTATCCCATGTGCACAATTTTTACTGCTGAAGCTTTAGCAATTGAGTTGGCGGTGGAGTACGCGAAAAAGAATAAAGGAAAATATATGATTTGCTCGGACTGCAAATCATGCATCACTGCAATCAAATCCCCTTCTGACACGAATAAAATAATTTCCTTCTTTAGAACTCATTAATCACAGCACCAAACAAAATTAAGCTAATGTGGATCCCTGGTCATGTCGGACTCCCAGGAATCGAACGAGCTGCCACCGCTGCCAAAAATGTGTTAAAGTCTCCTGCACTAACTCTTAACCGTCTGACCAAATCCGATCTGCACAACGCAATAAAAAACGAAAGACTTAAACTCGATTTAACTGATTGGGCAATCCAAGGTCATCACTACTGCAAACTAAACCCAAAGAGAGTTACACCTTCTTATCCAGCAAGTTTGCCAGCAAATGTTCTGAAACCATACATTCGTCTTAGGCTGGGGCATACAATATTTACTCATTCTTATCTTTTAACTAGAGGTAATCCATCCTGCTGCCCTCTGTGTGGTGGGAGCAACACAGTACAACACATGATTGCCCAATGTCCGAACATCACGGAGTCCAACCGCAACATTAACTTAACAAGAGCGTTATCTACACCTAGCCATGACAACATTATGCACGTATATAACTTCTTAAAACGCAATAATATTCTTAATCAAATTTAGCTTATTTAGGCATCCTCCTTAGAACAGTATAGCATAACAGTATATATCTAATGTAATTAAAATTTTTGTTTTCCGATATTACCGAGCTAAAAGTTAACATTTTAGAACTAAAAGGACGACTGAAAGCCCAGTAGCTAGTGTCGCTTTTTAATTTATGCTGTAATTTATTATTGTATAAATTGTTATAAATAAATGAAAAAAATAAATAAATAAATTTTCAATCGGTTTGCCGTATTGTTTTAAACAATGAAGAACTCTAATTAGGGATGTTTCTGTCCTTTTATCTGAATAATGGGATATCAAGTTTCCTCTGATCTCATCCCAATTGAGGGATGTCCCATACATGTTTAAGACTTCGTTGGCTTGACCATCTATTTTATTTCTTATGGCCCTCAAAAGGATTAGTCCATGAGGAGTGTTATCTGCTCCACTAATGTGAAGGAGTATTTCTTCCACATTACTAATGAATTTGTGGAGCAATCTTGGATTACCATCAAATTTGGGTAGGTCCTTGATTGCATCTGGAATTCTAAGTGAGTTAAAAATGTCGATATTATTCATGTTGTTACTATTAGTTGTCGTTTGAGTCCCTGATATACTTGGAACTTCTGTATTTGAAAGCATATTAAACTTTAGTGTACTGTTTTCGGATATAACGGGTAGGCTTCTTGACTTATAAATCTTAAAACTTTTAGGATATGGAAAATATCTAGATTTACTACTCATCGAAAATAATACTTTGTTTTATTTACGTAAGATAATTTGGTTCCGATTGATAGGTATTTGGAATCAAATAATGCCTACACAAAAATAATATTGTTACAAAAGTAGTATTAAGTTGTATTTGTATTGCTATATGCATCCCTTATTATGAACAATAGCTGTAGGTATATGGAATAGCATTTGTCTTGTTGTAGACATCTGGCGCCGCGACTGTCTGCTTGTCGAAACAATAGACATCTGGCGCCGCAGCCGTCTGCTTATCTACTTAAACAATTGCTGAGTCTGGCGCCATGGTTGTCTGCTTGTCTAAGCAATAGCTGTATTTGGCGCCGTATAGCATTATGTTCTGGTAATTTCCAGACGCAATATTCTAGAAGGACACGTCGGCATCAGCGAGAAGTGCGTGGCTATATAAGCCGTGGCAGCGCCAACGTAATCAACCAGTGCTAAGAGTAAACTGATATAGTGTAGACGAGTTGTAAAATAAAGAGATTTTATTGAAGTGAATTAAACGGATTTTAGTTTTATTTGTCAATCCAGAGATACGAACCCAGTAAAGTAAAACTAGCAAGGAGTAAATTCGCAACAATATATAATTAATTTTTATTTAACTTTTCCACTTTCCTTCTTTCTTTCTTTTTCCTTTTTAATTTTATTGATTTTGGCAATGTATCTTATATTTTCTTTTAAATTGTAAAGATTATATCGTCACCTGAAATGCAAAATAACGTAACAACATTTTCGGAAATTTACAGAGGTATGAATGAAACACGAAATAAAATGGAACATGAGTGAAATAAAATTTTAATATTGGTTAAAACTGGTTTATATCTGAGCGCAGAACCTGAAAATTTTGAACATATTTAAAATTATGTATGTAATTTGAAGTAGTGAAGCGTAATCAATAAGGCACTCAATTTCGATTTTTTTGATGATACGTTATTTTGCATTTCAGGTGACGGTATATTTTTTTTTAATGATCTTTCCAATCTTTCTTTTGAATTAATATATTTTTATTTAAAATTTTTCACATTTCATCTACTTTCGCAATATATTTATGTACATATGTTAACTTTTCTTCAACTTTTTTTTTTATATATATATGTAATTCAATAACCGCTCATTTACTTACAGAGCGCCTATGAGAATTCTATGCATGAGGGGTTTAGGTCCTTTTTCCAACGGTTCACTTATCTCCTTGTAGCCTTATACCAATATGCTCTTGGTATTTGTTTTCCGTCCGATATTCCTTCGGATTTTTAAACAGGCGGCCCCTTATGTGGTCCAAGGATTAACAAAGTTTTATTTTGTTAGCACTTTTAGTTTCGACCCGAACCGTTGGCTTTTCGACTGCGCCAGTTATGTTACTCAATGTTCTTCCGTTAAATAAAAACACCTTATCTCATTGAAGGTTACAGTTTGTTACTCAACGTTCTTCCGTTAAATAAAAACACCTTATCGCTTTGAAGGTTACACCAATAATGATTTTTATTTCTTAACCAATTTTACACGAAGTCAAACAAGTAAAAGAAATTTGATGAGTCAAGAAAAATACAGTAAAAATTAAAACAATAATAATCGTACAAAAGTTGGTAAACAGGAAGTAAGTATTAATTACAATTGTTGCAATGTTTTAAAGAGGAAAATAAATTTAATGAGTTGTTGTTATTATTTATTGGTGTCTTCTGGGTTTTGGTGGGGGTTGATGTGACGATATAACTCGGGCTAAAAGTGGTGTTCACGATTTTGAAGTTGTGAAGTTGAATTAATAGATTAAGAACGTCCTGGGTGGCCTTACTCGAAAAAATGACTACAAACCTAAAAAACCCTCACAGAATCTCTGAGCGTCGCCCAAGCAGCCATATGAAAATGCTTAAATGCTGTTTGAACGCAATATAAATAACAGAGTTTTGCGTGTTTGTGACTTGTGATGAAGCAGGAATAAAGGGATGTCCAACTTATTCCAGTGTGAGAGCAAAATAAGCGTTTTTTATATAATTTTCCATTGATCGGGCAAAATAATGATTTTTAGGCATTTAAATTAAAATACCCAACATTTATTACAATTAAAAATTATTTTATATTGGACTTCTAATATACGGCGAAACTATTTAAATCTTTTTTTATAATATATTATAATAACTGACTTTTGAACTTTTCAGTACTTAATAAGGTGAATTAAGCCTACATTTTTTTACGTGTTTTTAATCATTGGTAATTGAAAATTAATATTACTATGTATCACATTGCAAAACGTTTCATGAAATATATTTCAATTTCGCATTTTCTTTAGTTTTCTCTGTTTTACATTTTTTATTAGCGGTATTAAACGGTGGCAACAAATCCCTCTGTTCACATATATTTTTGTAGCACATGAAAATTTTAATTAGCTCTACTCTCATATCGCTCCCAATTTTTTGCTACCGCTACGCCAGAGCAAAGCTCTTCTTTTTTGGCTATTGCTACAGCTATAGTTTTTTACCTAACAAGACACCGAGCAGAGCAGCACATACATTTACATTGAGAGAGCAGTAGCAATGGCAAAATGAAATACCACGAGAGTATCAGCTTTTCAAACGCTGAACAAATACTTTTGTTAGGAAAAAGGTTACTTATGTGCAACCTATAACATATTTATTTTTTAACGAATAGGTTAGCAGTAATAAGCATATCTGTTACCTTGACTTCCTCAATATATTTGCTTATTTGTTACAGATTTGTTGCTTCTAACAAATTCCAATTCTTTCAAATAAAACTAATTGTTAAAATTAATGAAAACCATAGACGTATACATACAAGTGTACATAACTTGCAAAAAATAATCAATTTTGTAAATACGAGTTGTTAATACAGACTGTTATTAACTGTCTTGTCGTTTTTAGCTCAGATATACATACATATATTATATAAACAGAAAAAAACGAAGTACCTATACCTGATACAATAACAATTTTAAATTTCTTTTCAAAACTTTTGGTCCTTGCTACTACTGTGTGTTCGTTGTTCTGTAACACTTTTCCTACTTTTCTTGTTTCACACACATCCAAAAATCACCGCAATCCTTTGCCATCTCAGCCAAAATAACTTCGCCGATGAAGACCATATCTTTTCGATGTAGGGAATCTTCAAGATTAATTTTAAATTTCTGCAAATTAGAATATTTTTTCCTCTGTTACATTTTTTCATTACTTACCCTTAATTTACCACATCATTCTTGAGCACACATATCACTAGATGCCTAGTGATGTTTTGTCCTTAAACGTTTGTTAATTGCAGTTAGACTAGCGCATCAAAACCTTTATCACACAAACATCGGGTAACTGTAGCAAAGGAAAAAATATTATATTTGTAAAATTCGTTAGTTGAAAACAATTGGTGATAAGCACTGTTGTTTCCAATACTACTCGCTGTTCCATCTCGATGTCATAGGCAATACAGCAAAGTTTGTCTTTCATCATGCATAATTTCAAAGGCAGCGGTATGATTAAACGTATAACCACCAAACAGCTGCAACTGTAAAAAAACTAATTTCATTTAGTCACAAGCTTTGTTTTATGTCTTATGTCATATTTTAATATTCTTAAAAAATAAGACACTTGTGAGCACCCTTAACTGTTGTATGTCATATTTTGTCATATTTCTTCACTTAATCAGCTGATTGCATATTGCATACTTTTGGGCGCACTACTTTCCATCCTACCGTCAGCTGCGTGTCTTCGATGAAACGACCATAAAAGCTTTGAGCCGTTGGTTTCTTAAAAAAAAAAGGTGCGTGGAGTCCCGACGCGCGGATGAAGTTATACTTCTTAGTGATATTCAGAAATGCATATCATTTTGTATGAAAGAAAACTAGAAAACTTAAATTCACATTTTATAAATTTATTATGCACATAAAATGAAGAATAAAGCAAAGTCTAAATGAAGGAATTTTGACTCAGAAAGTAGTTCCGTCTCTTCGTTGCGGAAGAGAATATGCAGCGTAATCATCTCTCTTTTGTTCTTCGCCAATTTGGCTGCCGGATTGACTTGTGAAGATCAATTTTTTGTTGGTGACATATTCATATGTGTACGCATATGTATGTTTGTATGCTTGTGATTTATTTGTTCGGCAATGTATGCAAATATATGTACATATAAGTATATATGAATGTATGAACATGCAAGTCAATGCGCGCACATGCGTATACATACACTCATATGAGCATGTGCAGAAACACAAGATAGGATAGAAGATGTATGCCTTTTAACATCGTATACTATACAAATAAATATTTTTCTTACTAATAGAAATTAAAATAAAGAAAAATATTTATTTTTATAGTATACGATGTTAAAAGCAAAAAATTAAAAATTTATTCTGTCGGGACTCGAACCTGTGGCACTCGTAGCATCTTGACTTTCCAAGCGCTTACCACCAACACCACCATTGACACTTAGGTTGCGCTGACTTAAATATGATTTGGTTATGCATGTAAGAAACATACGATGGTTCTAATAATTTTGTTTAAGTATAGAAATATGCTTTTGTAAAACATTTGCTTTCGCAAACATACAGACAAATGTGCAAACGACATAATATATGTATGTATAATTGTTTCGCATTTTGCTTCTGAATATCACCCAGAAGTATAACTTCTTCCGCGCGTAGGGACTCCACACGCACCTTTTTTTCATTAAAATCACCACTCAGAAGTCGTTTTATCCCTTGTAATCGAGCGATTTTCGAAGAAACATTTCGAATATGCCAAAAGACAAAATTAGAAATGAATTTCTTAAATCTCACGCTCCCAGATAAAACGATAACCTCGTCCTCGTGGGTCGATTTCAAAAACCACAGAAATGATTCTGTGTGATTCTGAAAGACCAACGCAGAGTATTTCAAACAAAAGTCACACAAAATAGTTGAGAATTCGCAGAAATGAAAGACAAACGAAAGAAAAAGGAGTATAACTTCAATAATGCACAGCATACAAACATACATATGCGCACACATGTGAATAGTCACCTCGTCATCGCGTAGAAAATGAAGAGACAGAAACATATGTATTTACGGCAGCGTTGTCCACTGCCTATGCGTACAATAGCGCACGGACAGTACCAGACACCTCACACCAACATGTCGCGACAAGTGTCTGTGAAAACACGATTGTGCTACTGTATTCAAACTAAAAATAAATTCTGTTGAGATTCGATCGTATGTTTCTTGCATGCATAACCAAATCATACTTAAGTCAGCGCAACCTAGGTGTCAATGGTGGTGTTGGTGGTAAGCGCTTGGAAAGTCAAGATGCTAACACAGGTCACAGGTTCGAATCTCAACATAATTTATTTTTAATTTTTTGCTTTTTAACATCGTATACTGTACTAATAAATATTTTTCTTACTAATAGAAAATAAATGTATCACAGTAATATACATATACATAATATGTATATACATATGCATAATATGTATATACAAATACATAACATTGCTGTGATGCCCTGAGAAGTATAGTCTTAATAAATTTATTTTTAATTTTTTGCTTACTAATAGAAATTAAATTTATCACAGCAATATTATGTATATGTTTATGTATATTGCTGTGATAAATTTATTTTCTATTAGTAAGAAAAAAATATTTATTAGTATAGATTTCCAAAAGTACAGAAATGATTCTGTGAATTTATTCATTAAAATCGCCACTCAGAAGTCGTTTTATCCCTGTAAGCGAGCGATTTTCTTAAATCTCACGCTCCCAGATAAAACGATATACCTCGTCCTCGTGGGTCAATTTCAAAAACCACAGAAATGATTCTGTGTGATTCTGAAAGGCCAACGCAGAGTATTTCAATTAAAAGTCACACAAAATAGTTGAGAATTCGCAGAAAGGCAAACGAAAGAAAAAGAACTATAACTTCAATAATGCACAAGCATACAAACATACATATGCGCACACATGTGAATATGTCACCAACCAAAAATTGAAACATTGTTCTACAAAAACAACAACAGCATAAGCATGGCAACATTGTGTTGTGTTGTTGTGTCGGCCGAGCTGTGCCGAAAGAAACGAACAAACGATCGCCGATTGTCAGCGCTTCGCTTGCTGCTCGCACATCTTCGCAGACAAGGTTGCGTTACATTCATATGGATGGAGCGAGGTTGCGCAACTTTGCGTTACTTTTATATGGAAGGTTGCGCAACCAGAATCTATCGCAACCTTTTCCGGCGTCGTATAAGAAGTATAACTTCAAAAAAAAAAATTATGTGACTTTTTTTTGTTTTTTTAAATTTTTAAATAAAATCAATTGCAACCACATTAACTTCAAAATATTTTCATATTTCACTTATATTCAACTTAATTTACCTGAATATCGTGGTTTCCTTCCATATTAATAACGAAATTTATTAAATTTAATAATTTCCAACACTTAAACGCCAATAATAAGAAAGTAAACAAATACAGCTGATAGAATAGCGAACTTAAGAAACATACCAACGTGAAGATACCACGCAGTGTTGTATCAGTCATATTTTAATTTTGCATGTGAAACAACAACAGTGTTGTTATGACAGTCACAAAAAAATATGACAATATGACGATATGACACCTTGTGAATACCCTAATTATTTCATTAATCTTAAACAACGGGTGATACAACGGCCAGCAATGTCCAGTCGTTTTTAATAAACATACTTCAATAATTTTTTCTCGATGTTCTGTTATCAGTATTTTGGTGGTATTTCGTAAACGAAGCATACCAAACAAAATTACAATTCATAGAACGGAAATTAGTCGCGAACCAATGACCGATAAAAATCAATTTCTTATATAGAAAACTTGTTTACCTAACAGTGATATCTGCATAAAATCTATCACGATTTATATTGTTGTTGTTGTTGTTGTGGCCGGATAATAATCCGGGGAATATACGGTGCGGTATATTCGCAGACAAAGGTGCAATCTCCAAAGAAATTATCAGTGTACACAGTTTTATTTAAAAAACGTTCGGCTTTTTTCTATCATAGGTTCATTTAAAAAATTATTCGTAATTAAAACATTTATCAAACAAAAGCTTACCAGTTGAAACGTCAAAATTAAGCACAAAGTTGCGCTTTTTGCTGCTTCTGTTATGGATTCTTCTTTTTGAAAAATTGTGTATCGACTTTTCTCCTTTATAGCGTGATCAGCGAAAAACGCTACTCCCTTCCTCAGTTGCGTTCCTTAATGAGCATAATGTGTCAAAATTTGAGCCCGTGGTAAAAACACAGAAATCTGTCATCTTGTTTTGTTTTCATTTGAACAATGTTGCCATTGCTCAATACACATATACAGTTTTGTACACATCTAAGTTTTCAATTACAATTTTTCATAATATAAAATATCAAAACTGAAAACAAACTATTAAAAATAGTTTATATCTTTATAAATAATAGCTTTCGACTCTGATTTTGAGTTAGTTTAACCTTTATCTGCTCTTCGCGTCGAAAACGACGCAAAAGCAATACATTTTTTTAATTTCTATGAAAAGGGGCGGCAAGAAGTCAACTGAATTTCTCGACTTTGTTAATAACATTAATTTGCTTTGTTTAAACTGTTTTTCGTTCCACAAGTTTTTTTTTGTGGATTGTGTTAAAAAAATTACGTTGGCTACCCTCCTGCGTCGTTTTCGACGCATATGAGAAAACATCTGTTTTTTGGCGGGAAACTAATTTGTCATTGTTCGTTTCGCGAGTTATTGGGTTTTTTGCAAGTGATGAAGTTATTTGTGATTAATTTATACATAAAAGAGATATAAAAGAAAAAATTTAATATGTGCCAACCAAATTATTTGTCAAGTGAAGAAATAGGAGTTTTTCTAAATGAAAGTGAAGCAGAAGATAATTGCAGTTTTTCTGATGCTAGTGATGAAGTGTACGTGCTAGAAGGGTCACAAGCTAATGAAAGTGATAACTCTTCAAGTGATAGTGATTCTGGTGGTGAGGATTATATTCCAACAACTGATGCTAACGATAGTCATGGTTACACTGCAAATACCGATCCGTTGTACGTATCAAAGGATGGTACAATATGGCAGCCAGAACCATTTCAGCCGCAAAGTGGTAGATTTAGGAATGAGAATGTTATCAGTCTTTCGCCTGGCGTCACTCGATTTGCAAAAGCCCGTGTCAACGACATAAAAGATGCTTTTCTCCTATTTTTGCCTCCACATCTAGAAAACATAATTCTAAAGCATACAAATGCATTTGCCAAAGCTAAGTATGGCGATTAATTCATGCGAATTGATTCCAGTCTGTTGCAAGCTTATATCGGTATATTGATTTAGGTAAAATAGCGCTGCGTATTTAGGAACCCATTATACAAAAATTTTATGTATATTTTTAGATCAAAAAACGAGTCAACGGTTGATTTGTTCGATGCAGGGTATGGTCGTCCCATATTTAGGGCTGTTATGCCGAAAAAGACGTTTGAATATATCAATCAAGTAATTCGATTTGATGATACCATCAGCCGGAGGCAAAAAATATGTGACGATAAATTTGCACCGATCCGAGATGTTTTTGAAAAATGGTCGAATTCATTAGCTGATTATTACAACCCTCATGAATGTGTTACCGTAGATGAACAGCTGCTGGGTTTTAGGGGTCGATGCAAATTTCGTCAATTTATGCCTTCGAAACCAGAGAAATATGGAATAAAGTTTTGGCTGTGCGTCTGTTCTGAGGCTTGCTATATTTGGAAAATTCAGCCCTACTTGGGTAAACCAGTCGGTGCAAGCTCATGTGAAAAAATCGGGGTCAACGTGTTGTTTTGGATTTGGTTCGTGGGTTGAAGGGGCACAACGTGACAATGGATAATTTTTTTTCTTCATACGGTCTCTGCCAGGAATTGCTAACAAAAGGTGTCACGATGGTGGGAACTATGAGGAAAAATAAGAGATCTATTCCGACAAATCTTCTGAAATGCAAAAAACTTGGTTGAAAAAATAAGTGTACAATTTTACAAAGCACTTTGCATAACTCTAAAGAAATCAAGCCCGGAGTTAAAAAGCTACCAATAATTATAAATTATTATAACAAAACTAAAGGTTTGTTATAGATGAGTTCCGATTTACTTGTTTATATTCGTCTATTTGCTTGTTTCATTCAAAATAGGCGGTGTCGATACGGTTGATAAGATGCTTTCCTGCTACAGTTGCAAGAGGAAAACTAATAGATGGCCGATGGCTGTGTTTGCTTATATAATTGACATATCGGCTTTGAATGCGTTAATAATTTTCAAGGAAATTAATCCTAATTGGCAGACTACACAAAAAAACACAATAAGAAAGAACTTTCTACGGGAGCTAGGATTATCACTTGCTAGACCATTTATGACATGTAGAACTGGAAAGCCGAGGTCAAGTTCATCCGCGAATTTGCTCGATATGGCATTTTCACCAAATGCATCGAAAGAATCAAAAAGCGTTCCTCCACAAACTAAAGGAAAGCAAAGATGTGCGATGTGTCTGGAAAGTAATTTTGCTTCAAAAAATAACATGCATACTACAATTTCTTGCTTTTGTTCAAAAGGTACATGCAAAAACATACACAACCGAAACGTATGCGTCAACTGCATAGAAAATAAGTTAATTTAAGTTTGGAAAAAAATTAAAACAGCATTTTTTCGGTTAAGCAAATAAAAACGACAAAATTAATGTTGGTTTTCGCCGTCCATGTTTTCAATTTTCTACTAAAAACAATGGGAAGTACATATGCGTCGAAAACGACGCATGAGGGTAGACAATGTAAGTTATTTTTAGGAGCAGATGAAGGTTAAGAAAATTACAAACAATTAAAGACAGTTTTTATAATTATTATTTATAATTTTGCAATAATGGATAATAAAGTGCATATCTTTTAGCTACATTCGCAGGCGCAGTCTGACTATTTTGCGAAACAAAAAAGATCCGTTTTCATACGAAGAGAACACATTCAGGAAGTTCTTTCGATTTCCCAAATCTTTGTGCTGTGATCTCATTAATCAACTCAAGCCGTATGACCAACAGCAAACATCGATTCCATTTGAACTTCGGGCGAGTTACATTTTAACCTTAAAGAAACATAATGTTTTCATGCAATCAAATTTCTCTAGTTTATTTCAGTTTTATATTTTTTATGCAATGGCTCATATCAGTGTTGCCTGGGAAATGCATATTTCGCGGTGATGAGCCAACCAACCATTTCTCGATGTATCGAATATATTTGTAAATTGGTGGTGGAGCGTAAACACGGCGAAGTGCGTTTTCCTAATTCTGTTGAAGAATACAATAGAATTAAGACTGGGTAAGTTGTATTCCAATTTAAAAGAAAATAAATCGCTATACAACAATTTTATTCCAGATTTTATTCGAAATTTGGAATAAAAGGTGTAATTGGAGCAATTGATTGCACTCATGTTGGCATAATTGCACCTGCCTTGTCAAACACAGTTGTACCGCATGATTATATGAACAGAAAAGGTTATTATAGCATTAATGTTGAAGCGGTAAGTATTACATTCAATAACTAATAAATAACTAATTTTCCCAATAGGTTTGTGACGATGAACTAATTTTCCGGCACGTGAATTGCGAAATTTCCCGGCTCATGTCATGACTCCGGTATATGGACTACTTCGCCAGCAAGGATAAAGCTAATAAGAGAACACTCTGATGTAGCTTTTAAATGGCTTTTGGGTGATTCGGGATATCCATTGGAGCCATGGCTTCTTACACCGGTGGCAAACCCTGAAACACCAAATGAACAAAATTTCAATACTAGGCACATAAGAGCAAGAAACATGATTGAAAGAGCATTTGGAGTTTTAAAATCACGCTTTCGTAGCATTTCAAGAGAACGTACATTGCGGTACAAACATTCCAAAGCTGCATTATTTATTTATACTTGTACAATACGAGTATTTCACAATATTTTACAAAAACAAGGAACAATCTCTGAAATCCATTCGGGGGAGTATTACACTCGAGGCAGAGCAGCACGTCAAAGGTGCGTTAACACATTAGATAATTAAAATTCTACCAATATATAATTCAATTCAAAATTCATTTATTTCATTTTTAAATTAAATAAACAAACAAAAAAAAATATATATATATATAAAGGAACATACATATACTTATAAAGGGTGATTTTTTTGAGGTTAGGATTTTCATGCATTAGTATTTGACAGATCACGTGGGATTTCAGACATGGTGTCAAAGAGAAAGATGCTCAGTATGCTTTGACATTTCATCATGAATAGACTTACTAACGAGCAACGCTTGCAAATCATTGAATTTTATTACCAAAATCAGTGTTCGGTTCGAAATGTGTTATTATCGACAAATTTTGTTCAGCGATGAGGCTCATTTCTGGTTGAATGGCTACGTAAATAAGCAAAATTGCCGCATTTGGGGTGAAGAGCAACCAGAAGCCGTTCAAGAACTGCCCATGCATCCCGAAAAATGCACTGTTTGGTGTGGTTTGTACGCTGGTGGAATCATTGGACCGTATTTTTTCAAAGATGCTGTTGGACGCAACGTTACGGTGAATGGCGATCGCTATCGTTCGATGCTAACAAACTTTTTGTTGCCAAAAATGGAAGAACTGAACTTGGTTGACATGTGGTTTCAACAAGATGGCGCTACATGCCACACAGCTCGCGATTCTATGGCCATTTTGAGGGAAAACTTCGGACAACAATTCATCTCAAGAAATGGACCCGTAAGTTGGCCACCAAGATCATGCGATTTAACGCCTTTAGACTATTTTTTGTGGGGCTACGTCAAGTCTAAAGTCTACAGAAATAAGCCAGCAACTATTCCAGCTTTGGAAGACAACATTTCCGAAGAAATTCGGGCTATTCCGGCCGAAATGCTCGAAAAAGTTGCCCAAAATTGGACTTTCCGAATGGACCACCTAAGACGCAGCCGCGGTCAACATTTAAATGAAATTATCTTCAAAAAGTAAATGTCATGAACCAATCTAACGTTTCAAATAAAGAACCGATGAGATTTTGCAAATTTTATGCGTTTTTTTTTTTTTAAAGTTATCAAGCTCTTAAAAAATCACCCTATATATAAAAATTAAGTTACATAAAAAGGAACATTTTTCTTTTTTACTTTTTGTACAAAAAACACAGCAATAAATAATGCAAACAATGTACACATTTTTCACTTTTTCTCTTCTGTTTTTTTCACAATAGTTTGAGCAAGTGACACCATCGCTGCCGCTAAATTATTGATAGATTCCGTGTGTTTATTAATTGAATCTAACGTTTAATACGGAAATCTCTTTCCTCCTCGGCTTTCCCTTTCATCAGATCCATATAATTGCGGAACATTTCGTCCGTCATCATTTTTTTTCTGCGAGACGATGACGGAGTGCCGTCATTGGACGCATCCGAAGTCGTATTCAGGGGCGATGGTGCAGCTGTGAATACTACTTCTTCTTAAATTAGAAAAAGAAAAAACAATTATATATTCTGCACACTCGTATTGGTCTTTCTTGTTATTCTTACCTCTGTGCCAATGGCTGGTACATCAGTCAACCCATCAACAGCGACTGACCCCAACGTATCCAACGCTCTCTGCTCCGTTTCAGAGAGCTCAATTGTTGAGCTGGGACCGCCACCTGTCACCAGCTTGTGCGCCTTGGCTTTCCTTGCGCGTGACCTTACTTGGTTTTTCCAATGGGTCAGATTCTGTAAAATAAAGGACATAAATACATGCATATGCCAATATCTTCTTCTTTACTGGCGTAGACACCGCTTACGCGATTATAGCCGAGTCAACAACAGCGCGCCAGTCGTTTCTTCTCTTCGCTACGTGGCGCCAATTGGATATACCAAGCGAAGCAAGGTCCTTCTCCACTTGGTCCTTCCAACGGAGTGGAGGTCTTCCTCTTCCTCTGCTTCCCCCGGCGGGTACAGCGTCGAATACTTTCAGAGCTGGAGTGTTTTCGTCCATTCGGACAACATGACCTAGCCAGCGTAGCCGCTGTCTTTTAATTCGCTGAACTATGTCAATGTCGCCGTATATCTCGTACAGCTCATCGTTCCATCGAATGCGATATTCGCCGTGGCCAACGCGCAAAGGACCATAAATCTTTCGCAGAACTTTTCTCTCGAAAACTCGCAACGTCGACTCATCCGCTGTTGACATCGTCCAGGCCTCTGCACCATATAGCAGGACGGGAATTATGAGTGACTTATAGAGTTTGGTTTTTGTCTGTCGAGAGAGGACTTTGCTTCTCAATTGCCTACTCAGTCCGAAGTAGCACCTGTTGGCAAGAGTAATCCTGCGTTGGATTTCCAGGCTGACACTGTTGGTGGTATTAATACTGGTTCCAAGATAGACGAAATTATCTACAACTTCAAAGTTATGACTGTCAACAGTGACGTGAGTGCCAAGTCGCGAGTGCGACGACTGTTTGTTTGATGACAGGAGATATTTCGTCTTGCCCTCGTTCACTGCCAGACCCATTTGCGTTGCTTCCTTGTTCAGTCTGGAGAAAGCAGAACTAACGGCGCGGGTGTTGAGACCGATGATATCAATATCATCGGCATACGCCAGCAGCTGTACACTCTTATAAAAGATTGTACCTGCTCGATTAAGTTCTGCAGCTCGAACTATTTTCTCCAGCAGCAGATTGAAGAAATCGCACGATAGGGAGTCGCCTTGTCTGAAACCTCGTTTGGTATCGAACGGCTCGGAGAGGTCCTTCCCGATCCTGACGGAGCTTTTGGTCCCGCTCAGTGTCAGTTTACACAGCCGTATTAGTTTTGCGGGGATACCAAATTCAGACATTGCGGCATAAAGGCAGCTCCTTTTCGTACTGTCGAAAGCAGCTTTAAAATCGACGAAGAGGTGATGTGTGTCGATTCTCCTTTCACGGGTCTTTTCCAAGATTTGGCGCATGGTGAATATCTGGTCGGTTGTTGATTTACCAGGTCTGAAGCCACACTGATAAGGTCCAATCAGTTTGTTGACGGTGGGCTTTAATCTTTCACACAATACGCTCGATAGAACCTTATACGCGATATTAAGGAGGCTAATCCCACGGTAGTTGGCGCAGATTGTGGGGTCTCCTTTTTTATGGATTGGGCATAGCACACTTAAATTCCAATCGTTGGGCATGCTTTCGTCCGACCATATTTTACGAAGAAGCTGATGCATGCTCCTTATCAGTTCTTCCCCGCCGTGTTTGAATAGCTCGGCTGGCAATCCATCCGCCCCCGCCGCTTTGTTGTTCTTCAGGCGGGTAATTGCTATTCGAACTTCTTCTTGGTCGGGAAATGGAACGTCTTTTCCATCGTCATCGATTGGGGAATCGGGTTCGTCTTCTCCTGGCGTTGTGTGTTCACTGCCATTCAGCAGGCTGGAGAAGTGTTCCCTCCATAATTTAAGTATGCTCTGGGCATCGGTGACTAGATCACCTTGGGGGGTTCTACATGAGTATGCTCCGGTCTTGAAACCTTCTGTAAGCCGCCGCATCTTTTGGTAGAATTTTCGAGCATTGCCCCTGTCGGCCAGCTTATCAAGCTCTTCGTACTCACGCATTTCGGCCTCTTTCTTTTTCTGTCTACAAATGCGTCTCGCTTCCCTCTTCAACTCTCGGTATCTATCCCATCCCGCACGTGTTGTGGTCGATCGTAACGTTGCGAGGTAGGCAGCCTGTTTTCTCTCCGCTGCGACACGGCACTCCTCGTCGTACCAGCTGTTCTTTTGCACCTTCCGAAAACCAATGGTTTCGGTTGCAGCTGTACGTAAGGAGTTTGAAATGCCGTCCCACAGTTCCCTTATACCGAGTTGTTGACGAGTGCTCTCAGAGAGCAGGAGTGCAAGCCGAGTAGAAAATCGCTCGGCTGTCTGTTGTGATTGCAGCTTCTCGACGTCGAACCTTCCTTGTGTTTGTTGGCGTGCGTTTTTTGCTGCACAGAGGCGGGTGCGAATCTTAGCTGCAACAAGATAGTGGTCCGAGTCGATGTTAGGACCTCGGAGCGCACGCACATCTAAAACACTGGAGACGTGTCTTCCGTCTATCACAACATGATCGATCTGGTTGGTAGTTTTTCGATCCGGAGACAGCCAGGTAGCTTGATGAATCTTCTTATGCTGGAATCTAGTACTACAGATAACCATATTTCGGGCCCCGGCGAAGTCGATCAGCCTCAACCCATTTGGGGATGTTTCCTCGTGGAGGCTGAATTTACCGACCGTAGTGCCAAAGATACCTTCTTTGCCCACCCTGGCGTTGAAGTCGCCAAGCACGATTTTGACATAGTGGCGGGGGCAGCTCTCATAAGCGAGCTCCAAGCGCTCATAAAAGTCATCTTTGGTCACATCGTCCTTCTCTTCCGTCGGGGCGTGGGCGCAAATCAGCGATATGTTGAAGAACCTCGCTTTGATGCGGATTGTGGCTAGACGTTCATTCACCGGAGTGAATGATAGTACTCGGCGACGGAGTCTCTCTCCCACCACGAATCCAACACCAAACTTGCGCTCCTTTATATGGCCACTGTAGTAAATGCCACAAGGACCTACTCGTCTTTGTCCTTGTCCCGTCCATCGCATTTCTTGGACGGCGGTGATGTCAGCCTTTATTTTCACGAGGACATCAACCAGCTGGGCAGCGGCACCTTCCCAATTAAGGGACCGGACATTCCAGGTGCATGCCCTCAATTCGTAGTCCTTATTTCGTTTTCCATGGTCGTCATCAAAAGGGGGGTCTCTCATCCGAGGCTGGTTGTTGCTATTCGCTGGGGTTGTTTTTTTACGTGGCGGGTCCCAAACCCAGCGCACAACCCTATGTAGGGGATATTTCGCCTTCTCACGTTAGCTCGCCTTCAAACGGATGTTCTTAGGCTACCCAGAGGATACTTGGTCAAAGACCGGAAGTCGTGAGCTGCTTGAGTCATATGTAAAAGAATCGTTTCTGGCCACTCCCAAGTGAATGGCGATCAGAGAACTTTCCTCACTTGCGTGAACTTCTACATATGACTCCATCCTCCCAATGCCAATATATATGGTTAAAAATTACCTCTCTCCATTTGATGGGGTTCCGGGTGGGCCCTTTTAGGGCATTTAATTGCGCGGAGAGTTCCGCCCAAAGCTCCTCCATTCTTTTCGGCCGCGAAGGATCGTTTTTGTGCAACTTTATTTCCGGGTGAACCCGCACAAAGTTAAGGTAGCACTCTATTTGCTCCTTCGAGGTGCGCGACACTTTATTATGATCTGTAAAAAAGATATATTATACATATATTATAATAATCATAAAATAATGAAATTTATATTGTTTACAATTACTTACCTTACTTTTCCATTGTTATCAAATATAAGGATGAACACATGTGTTAATCGATAACTGTGTTGTTAAATTTTTTCATATTTACTTAACAATTGATTCAGATAAAATGCATATGTTAAGCATTTATTATAAACTATTTCAGTATTAGTTTTCAATAATTGTACTGTGCAATTATTAAGAAGAAGTTTTACTGCTGAAATCTTATGAAAAAAAAACTAATTGCATGCAATCGTTTCATACATTACGATTGTGCACTTGCACTCATCTCTAATCAGCTAAACTAAACAGCTGATTGCTGCCCTTCTTTTCACCATTCTATTTGGTGAATATTTTTGAGACTGTATCTGCCAGAATACCAAATTGAGACATCCTGACTAACAGAGTCACTAAATTACGATTGTCTCAATTAGAGACATGAGACAACTGTGACAAGCAGAAGACCGGCATAATTCCCATTAATAGCGGGATTCTGTAACCTGTCTCTAGTCTCTATTTGAGACATTTTGAGGTACAGTCTCAATTTGTGATTAGTTACTATTCACTAAACAGTCGTTAGTCTCAAAACATTGCCTCAAATTTGAGACCTGATAGTTAGTAGGTCACAAAACTAAAAAGGACTCTTGTCTGCCGTTTTGAATATACTGAATAGAGATCATCATAGATAATAATGGATTGCCGTTTTTTTTATACATACATATGTTGTAAGCAACTCAAACACGAAAAGATGAAAAATAAATCAATTTTACATAAATTTCGTATACATTATGAAACAAAGTCAACATATATTTTTATTTTTATTGATAATTATGTGTTTCGACTATGTTAAAGAAAATTTAATATTTGTTATCGACATAATTATTTTCATTCAAGTGGAAAAACATCTCTGAATGATGAAATGTTATAGATTTTGTGACTGTCACTTACAGAATAGCAAAATCGTCTCAACTCCTTAAAATTGTCTCTAACTTAAAATCTCAAATTTAGAGACTTGAGACAGTATCACAGTACAGAATCGCACGGTTAATTGTAAATTGCAGAAAATGAACAACCATTTTCTTATTGTATGAATAATAGCGGGATTCTGTAACCAGTCTCTAGTCTCTATTTGTGACTAGTTACTTTTCACTAAACAGTCTCAAGCGTTAGTCTGAAAATATTGCCCCAAATTTAAGACCTGATAGTTAGCTGGTCACAAAATTAAAAAGAACTCTTGTCTGCCATTTTGAATATCTATATATATATAAGAAAGTTGGTAGTTACACCATTTATAACTCAAGAACGGCTGAACCGTTTTGGCTGAAAATTGGTGGAGATGTAGCTTAGGTAAGGATAGGATACCATTTATCTCTTTATGTTTAAATTTAATACAACTCATAAATACAAAAATTATATTTCAAATCATAAGCATTTGTTCAAAATTCATGTTTGTAGGGATATTTGAATATTTCATTTCAATTTTTGTTACCTGAGACGATTTTGCAATTCTGTAAGTGTAAGTCTCAAAAATCTATTACATTTCATTATTTAGAGGTGTAATTACACTTGAATCAAAATATATATGTCGACAACAAATATTAAATTTTCTATGTATAACATAGTCAAAAAAAAAACATAATTACAAATAAAAATTAAAATATTTGTTGAATTTGTTTCATAATATTTACGAAATTTATACAAAATTGATTTATTTTTAACTTTTCCACGTTTGAGTTGCTTACAAAATATAAAAAAACGACAATCGTTCAAAAATTCGAACATTTCAACAAGCTATTTTACTACATTTAGCACACTTAATGCACATTTTTCACTTCAAATTTACACTTTTTGTAGGTTTTATAATCAAAAAATCTAAAAATCTATATTTTAAAAATCACTTTTTACACTTTTATGTGCTAACAATTATGAAGAAATGGAGAGCTGGGCTCGATTCCGATTACTTTGGCGGAGAGGTAATAAAACCGTATTTCCGTATAAGTGGGGTATGTGAGAATAGGCGTAGCTTCTCCAGAAAAGAAATATTCGAAAATAATGCAAAAATGACTTGTATTTTTTTAAATATTCACGATTAAAAATCAAGATTTTGCACTAGTAACACATGAGGATTATTCTGTTGCCCTTGCAAAACTCTTGCATGGTGCACGAATTGCAGACATTTCAGCATGGTGCAGCTGCACAACAACAAACACACACAAAAAATTATTTGCAATGGCTGTGAAATATGTCAGACCAAAACTCACGTTTATTCTCGTGATATTTTACGTTAAATTAATGAGGAAGGAAAATTTTAAATAGATTTTATAATTTCTATTTAAATTATACAGATTTTTCACATTTTTTTTTTGTTAAAAATGAATTCACAATAGCCATGCACAATAGTCATTTACAATGAATTGACCGAATCAGCCGATCATATATCAAAAAATTCTGCAATGGGTAATCTCGTGCCCTTGTATATTTCGGTATAGGATTTTTGCAACCTGCAATCTTACAAGAGCAAGAGAATCCCACAATGGTATTTCTCTATGTTTCACTATCACTACGAGTATTAAATGTAATTTTTAAAATAAAGATCTCTTAGGTAAACAACCTGCTAAAAGTGTAAAATGTGGGCTTATTTAAAATTTAATCGTTTAATTCAATTAATTTGAAGTAAAAATTTGAGTAAATTGTGTTTAATGTGGTAAAATAGCTTCTTTAAATGTTCGAATTTTGGAATTTTTGAAATTTAATGTCGAATATCTCTTAAACTAAGCTTTTGCGGAACCGGAATTGTGCCGAGCACTGCCATGCGATAGTAAGCCCATATGTATGAGCAATCCGCTGAATTTCTCTATTTCGATATAATTCCTCTTTCTTTATTTAGCAATCTTAGTTCTAATAATACCATGTGTGTCTATAAATTATATTTCATATTAAAATGTGTAGACACCGCTTACGCGATTCTTCTTCTTCTTAATTGGCGTCGAAACCACTAACGCAATTATGGCCTAGTTAACAACAGCGCGCCAGTCGTGTCTTCATTCCGCTACGTGGCGCCATGTGGATATTCCAAGCGAAGCCAGGTCCTTATCCACCTGGTCCCGAAGTGTAGATCTTCCTCTTCCTTTGCTTCCCCCGGCGGATACTGCGACGAATACTTTCAGAGCTGGAGTGTTCTCGTCCATTCGGACAACACGATCATAAATCTTTCGCAAACCCTTTCTCTCTAAAGTTCGCGACTTCAATTCATCAGTTTTTCTCATCGTCCAAGCCTCTGCACCATATAGCAGGACGGGAATAATGAGTGACTTATAGAGTTTTGTTTTTGTTCGTCGAAAGAGGACTTTACTTCTCAATTACTTACTCAGTCCGAAGTTGCACCTGTTGGCAAGAGTTATCCTGCGTTGGATATCCACGCTGACATTGTTGGTGGTGTTTACTTTGGATTGTACCTGCTCGATTAAGTTCTGCAGATCGAATTATTTTCTCCAGCAGCAGGTTGAAGAATTCGCCTTGTCTTAAACCTCGCTTGGTATCGAACGGCTTGGAGAGGTTCTTCCCGATCTTGAAGGAGCTTTTGGTGTTGCTCTACGTCAGTTTACACGGCCGTATTAGTTTTGCGAATTCAGTCATCGCGGCATAAAGGCAGCTCCTTTTCGTGCTGTCGAAAGCAGCTTTGAAATCGACGAATAGGTGGTGTGTGTCGATTCTCCTTTCACGGATATTTTCCAAGATTTGGCGCATGGTGAATATCTGGTCGGTTGTTGATTTTCCAGGTCTAAAGCCACACTTATAAGGTCCAATCAGTTTGTTGACAGTGGGCTTTAATCTTTCACACAATACGCTCGATAAATCCTTATACGCAATGTTGAGGAGGCTAATCCCACGGTAGTTGGCGCAGATTGTGGGGACTCCCTTTTAGTGGATTGGGCAGAGCATACTTAAATTCCAATGGGCATGTTTTCGTCCGACCATATTTTACAAAGAAGCTGATGCATGGTCATTATCAGTTCTTCGCAGCCGTGTTTGAATAGTTCGGCCGGCAATTCATCGGCTCCCGCCGCTTTGTTGTTCTCCAGGCGGTTAATTGCTATTCGAACTTTTTCATGGTCGGGCAATGGAACGACTGCTCCATCGTCATCGATTGGGGAATCGGGTTCGCCTTCTCCTGGCGTTGTGCGTTCACTGCCATTCAGCAGGCTGGACAAGTGTTCGCTCCATAATTTAAGTAGGCAACACTGCTAAAAATGGCCGATTTTTGTTATTTTTTGACAGATGTCGCTTGAAGTCTGCTGCCTCTTTTGTGTTTAAAGCATCAGAGGTAAGCAGTTTTATATTGCTAATTAAATTATGTGCAAGTATATTAACAAAAACAAATTTTAATATTTGTAGATGGCAGAAAATAAACAACGCACAGGTGTTATCCATTATTAGCTTTTTCGAACAGTTTAAAAGAAAAGTTTAAATTGTAAACTTGGAGAAGGTTTATATTTTTGAGTATTTTTTCGTCTATTTTTTCTGCTGTTTCATAATGGTAAGTTAGAAAGTCTTTCATTTGCTGCCACTTTGGGTATTTTTGATTTGGCCCCACAAAAGCAATGATTCTTGTGGTAATATGGTAATGTAATGTAAAAGTGGATTGAAATCTAATATATGCAACATTCTGCTGATACACAAGTTCGTTGCCCAGCCACTGCGTCCAGCAGCGGTAACCTGACACTTACCTATGTCGCAAGCGACTGGGTTGGTTGTAAGTTCAGTACAATTTTTTTTTTTTCAAATCATACCAAAATTGTAACTAAACCGATGTGAATAAATTAAGATACCAAATTTATGTAGAGCACACGCTCTTAAATAAAAATAAATTTTGATTTTATTTTCACAATATAAATTATAAAGTGTTGGAAATTTATTTGTAAAAAAGTCAACAAGCGGGGCGGCCAGAATCCAAAGCCGAAGATGATTTTCCGGTGCTGTCGATCGAGTTTCCACGTATCGAAATCACAACGTAGAATCCCGGGAGAGTCATAAGCAAGAGGTAGCGTAAAATCGAATTTGTATCAGCGATGCGTATATGGCGAAAGGTGTTGACGCGGCGCAGTGTGTAAACGAATGTGTCTCCTCTCCTGTTGTCTATCCTTTTTGTTTAGTGGGTGGTAAGTTGCGTTGAAGTGTCATCAGCTGTGGTGAATTGCGCGGTCGTATTATAGTGCGCCAGTTTTTCCCAGGTTGAGTGAGGGTGGAGGTTTAACTCATTTAAACATCCTGGGCCCCCTAGGCGAATATTTTGCCTAGTATTCCAAACATATGTTGTTGTACGTATTTAGCCGTACTGCTAATGGAGTAGCATGGATTTGACAGCAAAAGTATTTAATATTGGCGTTGTAATATTGTCATATTTACATATTTGAATGTACATGTACGTATTTGAATTTTAAAATACAAATAAATGCTTAAGAGAAGCAACTTTATTTTGGGGGTTATTTATTATTTGGCTTTTCTGTGTTATTGTTGTAATTTTTTATGATATTTAATTTATGATCGGCAAATGAAGGATAGTAACTCCACGCCTGGCTCAGATATGGCCAGAATGGGTACTCCTTAGCCCTGGAGTTAGGGCTGTGACAATAGAGGGATCTTGCGAGAGAGTGGCCGGTAATTGCTAACGGCTTCATTACAATTATAATTTTTTAATTGGGATGTTCATGCTTTACAACAGATTATCACCAACTACCCTTATGAGGAGCGCTTAAAAAGATGCAATAAGAGCGAGCTTAGCTATTTGTAAATGTAGATGTGTCAATGTATCGCATTGGGAGTATGGTGATCCCTTAACTTGCTTTTGCGATTCTATTTATTTGAAAATTTAAGCCTCTGGAGGCACTTTTGTTATACATATTTTATGTTTGTATATATGCACTATTTTTCCGTTTAGTAGCCCGCCACCGCTCTAGGATCTGTTCAGAATTGTTTTTTTTTTTTCATTATTGGCGAAAGCCATCCTGCGGGGCCGAAAGATGGTAAGCGCTTTTAATATAGGAGGAAGTATCCCTATATCTCAAAATTTCCTTAATTGTGAATTAAGGTTCACATTATCCTCAACTTGAGTTGGTATGGTGGTAACTGGTTCTGAAACTAGTCCACTTAGAATCCAACCGAATATAGTGTTTTGCGCTAGAAGGGTGGTTGATATTTTTTCAACACCTTTAAGTAATATTTGCGGTATAAGGTCGCTGCTTAATGTAATATCTATTTGAGATGGTTTGTTGCAGTCGGGATCTGCTAGTTTTATGTGTGTGATCTTCTGCCAATGTCTGCTATCTATATGATAGCTTGGAAGCATATTTGTTAATTGCGGTAGGACTATAGCTTCTGCTTTAATTCGCTTATCCGCTTGGGGGGAAATCAGGGTAATGGGACAGATTTTATCTGAGTTTTGGATTACTCTTCCGCCCATTCCCGTAATTTCAAAATTTGATTGTTTGGTTGACAATTTTAGTTTATGTTGTGCCTTAGACGCTATGAATGATCGTTGTGATCCTTGGTCTATTAAGGCTCTGAGTTTGAACAGTTTTCCTCCGTGTTCGATGGAGACGACTGCTGTGGGTAGTAGTACCCAGTTTTTATTTCCGCTGTGTAGCGTTTGCGATTTTAATGCCTTTGAGCAGCATGGTGCTTCTTGGCAATTTTCGGGATTTGCTTTTGCAAGTAAGACTGTGGTTCTTTTTGTGCTATTACGTGCGCTCTTTTGAGGTGAGCTAGGAAATGTGCTGTGGTGAAGCATCGAGTGGTGTCTTTTGCGACAATGTAAGCAATTAAATTTGCTTTTGCAATTTGTATATGTATGCGCATGTGACAGACAATTTGTGCAAAGGCCCTTTGACCTGACAAATTTATTTCGTTCCTTTACTTTTAAGTTTTTAAACCTCTCGCAAGATGTAAGTTTATGTCCTCTTTTACATAGTTCGCATGACGTTTGTGTTTTGTAAAAGCTTTTGCTTAAATTTTTCGTGATGAGAGCGATTGCTCCCATAGAAGTAGCGACCTTTCTGGTAATGCGGCGGTGCAAATGTTTACCAGAATTGGGTCCCAGCTGCCTGTGGGAATATTTAGTTTCGATAGAACCGACAAACAATTTGAAACAGTGGATTGTAGTGTTACAAATTCTTCACTTGTTTCTTTCTTGATTTTAGGCAAGTTTAATAGTGTCGTTACTTGCTTATCGACCAAAATTCTTTCGTTTTCATAACGTGCTTTAAGAGCTTCCCAAGCAAAATTGAAATTTTCGTCATTGAGAGCGAACTGTTTGACTATTACGCCTGCTTGACCTTTCGTTTTGTATCTGAGGTGATACAATTTTTGCGCTAGTGATAAGTGAGGATGGTTTATGTACACGGCCGTGAACATGTCCCGGAAGGACGGCCATTCTTCATAACCTCCGTAAAAGGTTTCTGTGTCACATGCGGGCAACTCGAGTTGAATGCCTGAACTTGCCTTCTGACTGTATTCTTGTGGCAGCTCTACTCTACTGTGGGGAATAGGTGCGATTGCTTTAATGAGCTTTAATTGATCGGAGATCATAGCTTTCGTTTCTTCATATTGGTCCAAGCAGTTTTCGTAAATATCGTAAGCCGATGATTTAAAATTATGTGTATCTGAATCGTTAGAATCTAGAATGGCGTCATGAGCCACTTGGAGCCGAGTCCAAAAGTTTTCAAGATTTTGAATTTTGATTTCTAATAACGATTCAGAGTTTTCATGAATCGGCAAAGAGGCAAATCTAGTGCAGTATCTTAATAAACTGTCACTATGTGAAATGAATTTAACAACCTGTTTTGAGCGTGTAGCTCCTGCAGGTGTATTTTGATTATTGTTGTTGTTAACCATTTTTCAAAATAATATTATTTATTTATATTTTAGTTCGAAAATATATTTGAATTGTTAATTGCTATTAAAAACCGTACTTTTTATTAATTAAAATATTTTATGTCCGAATATTTTGTATTTAGGTACACCCTAATACTTGGACTTATATGTGTGTTTGTATGTGCGTATGAAGTTGCTGATGTTTTGTGCAATTGAGAGCTCGTCGGAGAGATCAATATGCTTTGTACATAAGTATACATGAATTGTTTGTGAGAATGCAAGTTAATACCACCAGTTCATATTAGATGAACATATTCTTTATCTGTCATAAATATGTAACATGACACTTATGACCCATATGGTCCGTATTTAAACATTATATGTACTTTGCTAATACTGTCCGCCTTAAGTGGTCCCAAAATATAATTCATAGATTGTAAGATGAATCTTTCCACTTGTAGCATATGTCCTATCTCAAGTGGATTGTAGATATACTTCCTAGAATGTAAGATTAATATTTGTATCTAGGCTTAAGCAAAATATTGTATTTAAGAAAAAGATAATAAAGAAAACGGCAGTTGCCCGTGGTTGCCCACGAAACTCAAACCAAACTATTAATTGGCGATCCTGCCAGGAGACACGTAAACTTCTGTTGGACCAAAAACAAAATAAAAAACAAGAAAAAAAAAAACACAAAAAAAAGCGCAAAGCAATTAACGGCAAAATAAAAATCACCAAGAGACATAAGAAAAAATCTCAGCGCCACAATTGAAAGAAAATTCGAGTGTTTGCCAACTGCCTATCGAACGCGCCACATCTATACGGATTACGAGCGAAAAACAAGCTAACGTACGCGTTACAGCAATTGAAAAAAAAAATAAAATAAAATTGAGAAACAAAAAACTACAAAAATACAAAGTGATTTCAAAATCTGAATTTAAAAAACCAAAAACTGAAAGTGAAAATTTTTGAAAATTACAAACAAAGAAAATTAAGTGCGTGAATCTATAAACTATCCACATAGAAAAACCTTTCATAAAAACAAATAAATAAAAAACGCGCCACGTCTATACGGATTACGAGCGAAAAACAAGCTAACGTACGCGTTACAGCAATTTAAAAAAATAAAATAAAATTGAGAAACAAAAAACTACAAAAATACAAAGTGATTTCAAAATCTGAATTTAAAAACCAAAAACTGAACGTGAAAATTTGAAAATTACAAACAAAGAAAATTAAGTGCGTGGATCTATAAACTATCCACATAGAAAAACCTTTCATAAAAACAAATAAATAAAAAAAATTTCTGTAAATCAGAAATTTCACAAAAAAAAAAAAAACTTCTTTAATCTAAACCTCGCACACGGCCGCCAACGACGACCATTGCACAACCAACCGCCCAAATTCGAGTTAAAAAGCAACAGCAGCAGCAAAGTCAACAATAGCCGCAACAGTAGTAACAGCAGCAACAGCAGCAATAGCAACAGTAACAACAGCAGCAGTAGAAGCAGCAACATAAAATTAGTTGTAAGTAAGGCTTATACATATGTATTTATTAATTAAATTAAGTACAAAAATTGTTTATTGTGAGTATTAATTTGCTTCATGAAACTCACAAATACATATAGTATATAAAAAAGGGCAAACCCGAAAAATAACGATCATAAAAGAGAGGCGATAGGAATAAAGAATTTTTAAGAGATCAAGATAATTTTATAATTTTTCAAAATGGCAGTGAATAATTTTACTGTAGATGATATAGCTAGATTAATAGCTACACAAACCGCAAACTTAAGAACTGAGATAGCTCAGTTGAGTAATAGAATTAAAATTCTAACAGATGCGTCACATGTAACTGAGTATGAAACTCAAAGAATTAACGATTCCATAACATGTGACGAAAATTTAGACATAATAAAGTCTTTGCCAGAATTTTCCGGTAAATCTTATGTCAGCTGGAGAGAAGCTGCAAAGAATTCGATGAGCCTATATATTGAAGGTAGTAGAAGGTATTTTGGAGCATTAACTATCCTCCGAAATAAGATTGTAGGTAATGCCAATGATATGTTAACTAATCATGGCACAGTTTTGAATTTAGAAGCAATATTTGCAAGATTAGATTTCGCTTACGCCGACAGACGACCAATTCACGTAATTGATCAAGAAATGAGCGTTATGAGACAAGGATCGACATCCTTAATTGATTATTATAATGAAGTTAATCAGAAATTGACATTACTAATAAATAAAACTATAATGACGCACGGCACCAATTCCGATATTACAAAACAATTAAATATCAAGAATCGAGAAACCGCGTTAAGAACTTTTATAACTGGTTTAAATTACCCTCTAAACCAAATATTATTTACATTAACACCTACCAATTTGCCAAATGCTCTTGCTAAAGCACAAGAACTTCATTCAAATCAAATACGATCGCAATTTGCTTTGCAATTTTCTAAAAACAATCATGAAATTGGTTTACGAAACCAGCCTCAAGCTTACCGAAGATATTCGAATTTTCAGAATAACTTAAGGTACCCCCAAACAAATAATAATTCATACCAAATGTATGCCAATCACCCAGAACCTATGGAAGTGGATCAATCAATCCAATTAACAAATAAACCCAATCAAAGAAACCAACCACATGTGAGGAGTAACAGAAATAATTGGCATACAAATTATCAGCCAACAAATATACCAAAAAGGTCATTTGAAAGTGCACAAATAAGCACACAACCTCAACCAAAAATTGAAAGAATCAATAATATTGGTGAGAACCATTTTTTAAGGGTAAATTCCGATTTGCCGTATGTTATTAAAACCGATACAAAAACTGGGCAAATCTTTAGAATTCTCATAGATACGGGAGCAACCAGCTCATATATACGGGCCGGAATTTATAATAATAAAAACCTTTTAGTAATTAAGAAGAAGGTTAGAACCATTCATGGTTCGACCATAATAAAATATTTTCATAATATCAATCTGTTTGGTATACAGGAACGTTTTTATGAAATTAACAATTTAGAGAGCGATCTTTTAATTGGAATTAATTTCCTAAATAAAATCGGAGCGACAATTGATATTCCGAATAGAAAATTGATATATGGGAATAATAAAACAGAGAAAATAAATTTTCCCAATGATTCAATTATACTAAACCCCTTGGGACAAAAAAGTCCGGAGGCACCCGTCAATGATAATATTAGCAAAAATGATACTAAGGATAGAAAAATTAATGAAGCAAATGCTCACAACACTTTAAAAATAAATAATGTGGAAATTTCTAATGAAGTTGCTGACGCATTGTCAAGACAAGTATTAAATAATTTAACTAGTTCATGTGAGTCGAGTGACTCAAGTGATTCACTAATAGAAACCCAACATTCTGCAGAAAGTAGCGATGAGTACCAAATTTATGAAACAAAAAAACCTTTGAATCATTTTAAGCAACAGATAGTAATCGATAATGGAGCAAGAATTACTGTCTTAGAGACTATTTCTTCTTTTAATAAAAAAATGTTTTTTAATTGAATATGACAGACCAGAAAATATAATTGGTATTTTAAAAGAATATATGAATCCAAAAGTAGTTACAGGAATATTTTGCACACCTGAAGTGCTATATGCAATAAAAAACATTTTGAAGGAGACATTTCCCACGATAAAATTCCTATATACTAAACTATTCCCTAATGATATATGCAATAAAGAAGATCAAGGATCGATAATCGAGCAAACACATAATAGAGCACATAGAAATTATAGGAAAAATTTTGCACAAATTAGGCAGCAATATTATTGGCCTTTAATGATAAAACAATTTAAACAGTACGCAAAAAATTGTAGCATATGTAATAGTAATAAATATGAAAGACATCCGAAACTAATTCCAATGGGAGAAGCACCAATACCAAACAAAGAGGGAGAACAGCTCCATATAGATATTTTTTTCGCACAAAAGCTTAAATTTCTTACATGTATAGATTCATATTCCAAATTTCTGATCGTAAAATATATAGAAGACAAATCAAATTTAGAAGAAAAAGTTTTGGAACTGTTACAAACATTTCCAAATGTTAAAAGTATAGTTATTGATAATGAACCAGGCTTAAGTACGATACAGTTCAAGTCTTTAATGGAAAGGATTAATGTGCAAATTTATTATTGCACTCCACGCCACAGCACAAGTAATGGCCAAATAGAAAGAGTTCATTCAACACTGATTGAAATCTCCAGATGTTTAAAGCAAGAACACAACTTAATTAGTAATTCTGAATCAATTATGAGAGCAGTTCAACAGTATAATACAACAATTCATTCTGTAACAGGTAAACAACCTTGCAACATTTTATTTAATAAAGAGCCTCATGATAATATGAAAAATGTGTTACAAAATGCTCAAGAGAAAATGCTAGAGCATCATAACAAGAAAAGGCTTCAGAAAAGTTATAAAAAAGGAGATATTATTTATGAAAAAATTTATGGGGAAAGAAATAAATTGAACCCCAAGTACAAAAGACAAGTAGTATTAGAAGATTTAGGAAATACAATTAAAATACAAAACAGAAACAGAATAATACATAAAGATAATATCAAATCTTAAATTAATATGCAAGAAAAATAAATTTTTGTCTAAAAGTTGCCACATTTAAAAAGACTTCAATCAAAAAAATAATTATAAGTCAAAGATAATATAAAATGTATCTAGGAGTCAAATTTAAATAAATTGTACATATAAATTAAGATTTTAAAATGGAACTGTTTAAATTGATAAAATAGTCAATAGTCTCACGTACTATATCCCTTTGAATCGGGACGCTTCAATTTAGAGGTGGGGGAGTTAATACCACCAGTTCATATTAGATGAACATATTCTTTATCTGTCATAAATATGTAACATGACACTTATGACCCATATGGTCCGTATTTAAACATTATATGTACTTTGCTAATACTGTCCGCCTTAAGTGGTCCCAAAATATAATTCATAGATTGTAAGATGAATCTTTCCACTTGTAGCATATGTCCTATCTCAAGTGGATTGTAGATATACTTCCTAGAATGTAAGATTAATATTTGTATCTAGGCTTAAGCAAAATATTGTATTTAAGAAAAAGATAATAAAGAAAACGGCAGTTGCCCGTGGTTGCCCACGAAACTCAAACCAAACTATTAATTTGCATGTGGGCAAAGAATATGCCGTAATGTTTTTTTCTTTGTTTTTCTTCCAATCCTGCTTGTTTTTGTTTGACGCAGAACAAGTGGTATTGCAGAATAGATGATAATATGGACTTTAAAAAGATGTGTATGTTTAAATGCACATCTGTATATGTACGTATGCTAGAATGTATTTTGTTCAAATTTATATATTTATATTATATTTATTTATATTTATAATTTTGGATTCGTTCCAATAAATGTATCTTGTGAAAGTCAATTTTACTTTGCTTTACTGTTTAGTTTTTTACGGAAAATTCAGTTAACCTTTTTTTTTTTGGAAAGTTAATTAAAATTTAAAATTTTAATAATTAAGCATTGGTACCCAATGTAGGGTATAAAATTGCAGGCAGATTCTATGCCGTATGATTATATGAATATATGTATATATAAGGTCACACGGGGAAGAGAGCGCGAAAGCGAAATGAGTAATGGGCAGATATGCACCCGTATGCACTTTGTATATATGTATGTTTGTCAATTTGAACATATACTAGTTGAAATTCTGTATAAAGAGGAAATAAATTTGTATGTATGTATGTTTTTTTCTCTTTTTGTCTTATGTTTATGCCTTGCCTTACTAAGTTTATGCAATCCTGCTTATTGTTTTGTTTAAACATAAGGGGTATTGGCGGTAAATATTGCAAGTAAATCTTGAATTTTTGTTTGTTTGTGTGTTTGAATACACGAAGGTAAGTTAGTACATAGGCAATAAACTAATATTATTTATTACTGATATACATATGGTTATACCAAACTGTGTTCGGATTTTTCCGGAAAATAAACTCGAAACTGTGACAGTTTGGTACCCGTTTTTCGCGGTAAAACGGATTTTAAAATACGCTTTTTATATTAGTATATAAAACTTATTTTTTACATACATATATACAATATTTAGAATAAATGAAATAAATACGCTCACTTTGTTTTTCCATAAGAGACGTTTTGGGTGTATGTATGTATTTATGTACGTGTTTTGTCGCCAATCCTCTTTCTCCTCTTCCAGTTGCTTATGGGCTTTTCGAGTTTAGTCCCTCTTTCTGCGCTCCAGCTACCTCCTTGCACTGTTGTTTTGTTTGGAGTATATTTGTTTTAATTGTTCGCGCCCGTTTGTTCCGTTTTTGTTTAGGTGCTTTTACATCGCGCCCGATTTATGATTTGTTTTTGATTTATGCTTTGTTTTGTTTTTTGACACGTACTTCTAACTTATGGGTAAACATACATATGTATGTTTGAAATGATTTGTTTTTATTTTTTCTTTTATTATTATTTATGTTTAAATGTATTTATATGTACTTGTATATAGATATGTTCGTATGTATGTATTTATATATCTATTTCTGGCTCTGTATCACTGCACTGCACTCTCTTTTGATTTTTTAGTACTGTCACTGCACTTTGTTTTTTGTTTTTTTTTTGATTTTTGTTTTGGTTGGATCACTGCCTCTTTTTTTTTTTGTTTTTCACTGCACACTGTTTTGGTTGTTTTTTGTTTGTTTTTGTTCGCCACTGCACTGATTTTATAGAGGTTTGTATCGTTTTTTTTATATTTTAGTTTGTCACCATGATTTTAAAGTCTTTTTTGTTTTTATTGGACGGAACCAATAGTGCCACTCGGAATAGCTCGAAGGACCATGAATAAATTAAGATACCAAATTTATGTAGAGCACACGCTCTTAAATAAAAATAAATTTTGATTTTATTTTTACAATATAAATTATAAAGTGTTGGAAATTTATTTGTAAAAAAGTCAACAAGCGGGGCGGCCAGAATCCAAAGCCGAAGATGATTTTCCGGTGCTGTCGATCGAGTTTCCACGTATCGAAATCACAACGTAGAATCCCGGGAGAGTCATAAGCAAGAGGTAGCGTAAAATCGAATTTGTATCAGCGATGCGTATATGGCGAAAGGTGTTGACGCGGCGTAGTGTGTAAACGAATGTGTCTTCTCTCCTGTTGTCTATCCTTTTTGTTTAGTGGGTGGTAAGTTGCGTTGAAGTGTCATCAGCTGTGGTGAATTGCGCGGTCGTATTAGGGTGCGCCAGTTTTTCCCAGGTTGAGTGAGGGGGGAGGCTTAACTCATTTTAACACGATGCTTGATATGTTTATATCGAGTTATTCTAAATAAAAGAATATACGTGCTTCATACTTATGAAGTTCATATCCATTTAACGGCAGCAGCACGCATTACCAAACGATAACAATCATCAGAAATCAAGTGAATAGATAGGAAGTTGGCCATAGCTACAAACCAGATTGCGTTTTAAGTGTCAGTATGTTTGTCTTATCGCTACAAAAATGAGCTTCGAACAAAGAGCCAACATTAAATTTTTTTTTTTTTAAATCGGTGAAACTTTTCCCGAAACGTTTCAACTGATGAAACAAGTTTATGACAATGATTGCCTATCCCGTGGCAGAGTGCACATAAATGATTGGTCTTGAGGACATAAATGACGATCAACCCGTAGGCCAATCAAAATCAGTGATCACCGGAAATTCCATCAAAACTGTGCGTGAATTCATCAGAAATCAGCCAAAAACATCATGAAGTTCATGGAAATGGAATTGAACATCTCCAAAAAATCTACTTATCTCATCTTAAGCAAACATTTTGGCGTACGAAAGGTGTGTGTGATTTCTTCCTTTTCGGAAAAATGCATTTTCCCATGAAAGGAAAGCGTTATGCGGACGTAGAAACCATTCAGAAGGCCTGCACCGGCTTACTCGCGGCCATACCGGCCAACGAGCTAAAACACGCTTCTTACAAGTATAAATTGCTTAGGTATACTCTCCGTGTCCAGGGTTCGTTACAATAAATTTGTAAACATTGGGGCTCGTCTACGAATCGTACTTTAATTTACATATATTCTAATTAAAGTTACAAAATTGTCCCCCGCGTGGTAATGTCGTCGCCCGAAGGAAGTGCTGTCAGGGTAACGGTTCAGTGTGGTCAGTTAGGGCAATACCGTTTGCCGCTCTGCTGCGCTCCTTGGTGCTAGACGACTTGCTGCTCTGTACCACGACGATCACGCTCGGCTACTTCTGCCGGCGCTCGCGTTGGCTTGGCTGACAATATCCTTCGGCGTGCGTTGACGCTCCCGTGATACGACGACCACGCTCGACTATTTCTGCCGGCGCTCGTGTAGGCTTCAATAAGGGTGTCCTGGCATACACCTTGACACTCCTCTGTTACGACGACTGCGCCAGGATATTTCTGCCAGCGCTCCTGTAAACTTCGATGACGATGTCCTGATGTACACGTTGACGCTCGCGTGCTTCTACGACTACGCTCGGCTACTTCTGCCGGGGCTCGTGTAGGCTTCAATGACGCTGTCCTGATGTACACGTTGACACTCGCGTGCTACGACGACTACGTTCGGCAACTTCTGCCGACGCTCGTGTAGGCCTCAATAACGCTGTCCTGGTATACACGTTTTCGCTCCTCTGCTACGCTGGAGAGGTCCTTTTTGCCGCGTAAAGATCCCGGACCACGCAAGACTGCGTTAGCGACCACGTTGTTAAAGGTTGAGTTGGTCAGAGGATAAACTCACTACCAAGCTCACCCTTAACAGACGGCGTTCACAAGTCAGGGTACCAAGACTAGCCAGAGGATAAACTCATTGCGTCGTCTGATTCTGAACGTGCGTACGCTGTCACAGTCCCGTGCTGACTCCCTGATCATCGGCCATCTAACTCCCCACCAAGCCTGTGCTGCGTGCTAACACATTCGCAACATGTTGCGTTGGAATCTCCGTCTCCGTGGTTATCCCGTTGAATTGTTTGCGTGGCGTGTTTTTACCGCTGCGTATGCATTCCTGTTGTCATTTCATCTGCATGTCTGGTTTCTCAATCTTCTTGTGTTCGTAGAAGTGGCGTGGTTTTCCCGTTCCCGAACAATAGGGTGTGCCTTTATGGGTTGTGCGGACTAAATTCTGTATAGATATTTAGTTCTCAACACATTGTATGTTTTGGCAGGCCACCACTCCTCCAACGCACAAAACTAATGGCAACAGGACCAACGCGGCAGCGATTGAACAATGTTGTTCAGAGCGCCCCAGATTCCGAAGAATATCAAAAGTCCGCGGAAGCCGCTGTAATCGAAATCGAGTTGCATTTTTTAGAGAACGCTCCGGGCTGCCATATATCAAGCGACAGCTGTGGTGGGAAAAAGTAAAAATATAAGTTGGCACAAAGGCGACAAAAAGTCACATTAAGCCCATAAATGAGCTACAAGAACTAATTTTCCATGGTAATATATTGATACGGTCTTAAAATGCTTGGCCGATGCAAACATGAAATAGCACAAGAAAAAACTAAGTTCTTTATAAGAGAGCTACATCTTGCTACATTTTCGAATTCCTGAGCTTTCTAGTGACCCAAAACGGTGCAAAACAAACTCCTTACAAAACGAGATACAATCAGACGCTGCAACAATTCACACCGAAAATTCGTTGATCTACACGAACGAAACGATAAAAAACCCTTTAAACTGTTTTAAAAACCTGATCGTTTCTATGAAAGCAAAATTCCCATTTAAACGAGTATCATACCCTTTGTCCAAAAGATACGTCACCTTACAAATTTCACAGACAAAAACACCCTATTCGAAACGCACGTAGTAAACACAATGGTCGACATTACAGATTAAAATGAACAAATGAAAATTGTCACAACCGAACATAACCGTACGCACAGATCCACCCTGCAAAATACTACACAAATCCCAAAAAACAAATGCTTGGAGAGACACCTATTCCATAATACGCTGGAGAAATACTCTACATTGACATCTTTTCAACTGTCACTGTCGTTTCGCACAATAACGGATGTAAAACTGCCAATTATTATGCTGTTGAATTTATTCTCACAGACCAAGACAATTCACTACAATAAAGAAGCTTCTTTTAATTCAGAAACTGTCAGGGCCCTGTTGAAAAACGGGTACGACGCCGACATTGTGAACGCATCTCCACTACATAGTTATTAAAATGGCAAAGTGGAACGCTTTCACAGTACACTCGCAGACATAGCTACTCGCCTACAAAAAATGTCTCACGATACAGCCAAGTTGATACTAAGGGCAACAATCGCGTACATTGATCTGTATCTTCGGCCACAGACCAAACACTCATCGACCTAATACATGCAACGTCCAGCGAGCATAGGCAGGCCATCAAAAATAAAATTGAAAAAGCTCAGCACAATACATTGAAAGATTCAACTCAAATAGACAAAAAGGTTATTTGAGGTAGGCGAAACAAATTTCTTAAAAAAAACCGAAGATTGGGAAATAAGTTAACAAGTTTGCACAGAAGAAACAATTAAAGCAGACTTTCCAATCGGTTGGTATTACAGTTTGGGTTTGATATGCCGTTGCTGCTTTACGCCAAATGTTTGTGGGACGCTTTCGAACAGGTAGAATTTGTATTCTTCAGAAAACAGGACTCTTCTCCAAAAAGATTCATCCATATCCTTGTATTTTCTTGCAAATTCAAGTCGAAGTTGTTTATTTTTCTCAGATATGAAAAGTTTTTTCGTGGAACTCTACTTTAGTAGCTATTTTCTCATAAGGCTACTTGCTACATTTTGGTGGTGTACATTTTTATCCGATGCTGCAGCGATAAAAGCGGTTATCTTTGGAGCACTTATTTAGGGATGTTTTGTCACTTCCTTGATAATTAAACTAACATCTCGCCGAGAAAGCTTCTCACGCCCAGATCCTATTTTGATGGATTTGTGCGTTTTATACTTTCGTAAAATATTTTGCACACTCGCACAAGATAGAGTAAGTATTTTCCTTATATCTCGATAAGATTTTCCATCTTGAAAACGAATATTAAATATTTAACACCCCTCTCTATTTGTTTTTCTTTGTCCATTCTTATTATTTTACGTCCACTCTTAGAGAAGAAATTGCTTCTAATACCAAATAAAAATTTGTATGTTGCTAAATCATCGAATATAACGGCACTTTTTTTCTAAAGAATTTACAAAACACATGCAATTCGTATTTTCTGGTGGTTGTATTCAAACTATGGTGCAGCGTGACAAAGTTTTTGATGAATTTTATTAATATATATTATATTGTATATTATTATATATGTATATTACTCTTGTATTGTTAACTACGCTACATTGAATATTTTTCTAAGTTTCAGTGTTAGTAAATTATTGATTATAAATAAACTACAACTATTTTTTGTGTTCTTTTTTATGATTATAGTTTTCATGTTAATTAACTGAAATTTTTACATATAAATGTACATAAATGCTTCATGAAAAAGTAAACGATATGACACAATTTATCCATTATCAAGGGTTTTTTTAGGAGGATAATATATGTACATATGTGCGTGTGTCTGCGGGCCTTTGATGACAATTCGTTCTCGTCCGCTTCCAGTTGGTTGGACCTGGTTTTAGTGTGTTCGTTGTTTTTTTTTTGTTTATTCTAGTTTGTTTTAAATTCGAGCACGTTCAATTTGTTTTTGTTTTCTTTTAAGGTGCTTTAGTTTTTCGCGCCTGATTTGTGTTTTGTTTTGGTGTCATTACACTTTTCACCGAACTTAGTTTTGTTTTTTGTCACCACAATTGGTTCAGAAGAAATATAAGTGAAATTTAAGAGAGGGAGCTTTTGAGGGGAATTCGGAGAGGGTTAATAAAAAATGTAGTGGAGGAAGAGGAGGACTGGTCTGTGGGAGATATTCCATCGCGGTAGCATTCCAGAAGATGATGTTTTAGTAATGATAGACCAAGATTCGTTCTAATTTCTAGAGGGGCAGGGCCCACTCCTTTTCCGAACACAGGTCCTTTGACTTCAAAGTCGAAAGCTTAGAGCAATATATGTGCAGGAAAAAATCCAAAACAAACTGAGACAAATATGTGACCGAACTGCGTCGTACAAGGTCACAGTAGCGATATGTGCCACTTGCAGGTCACTAAAACCCCCCCTGTAAGGAACCGTCGTCCACCATGGGACCGCATTTGCATTACTGTAGGGTGGCGTTCCATTTTTCTCACTGAAAGATTTACATTTGCGCACCTGCGTCAACGTCCCGCTTTTTGCTGCGAAGCAAGATTGCTACGAATTTCTGGAAAATCTCCCAGTTAGCTTTACTCTGCAACATGACGCTGACTAAATTGTCCGCGTTTATTGGGTCAACCAGGTTTTCTACGACGGTGCGTTCTCCGTGCCAGCGCTCAGAATGTGTGTTCAGCGTCGTTTTCTGTCACGTCATTGTATAGGATAACGGTTCTTCGACTTTTCCCTGTCGCTGTAGAAGAACTTTTTGAAGTATCCGTGGCCGGATAACAGCTGGGTTGTGTAAAAATCGACTTCTCCCAATTTACGGCATGTTCATAAGTCTAGATCTTTTATTAGCCGTCCATCTGCCGCCACTTTCATTCTCCCCGCTCTGTTCCCATGTTGTTATTGTTATATTTCCTTCTTTATTGTATTGCGCTCTTGTTATTATCGGACGATTTCTTTAGCTCCCACATCTTTTTCTTTTCTAGCATAGAAGGTCAATTAGGACATTACCGGTTATAACTAATATTGCATGATCGGTAGGCTGATGCAACTCTGAGGGCTGCGGTGCGGTGCACTCTGGCTACTACCTTACGCCAGTTTTCATTTTTTAGCGCGTATGTCTAGATCTCGGCTCCGTATAATAAGACGCTGACTGAAAGTCGACATTAGGAGCTTTCTCTTTTCTTGGCTGTGGCCTCCTATGGTGGCAATTAATCGGCTAAGTTGAGCGGTGATCTTCCCTGCCTTTCTTGCGGCGTGCTGGATTTGTACCCAGAAGGTTAGTTTGGGGTTCAGTTTTTCGCCTAAGTAGTTTACTGCTTTCTGTGTACTAAGAATATCCGTAGTTGTGTGCATGCTTATCTCGAGAGGTAAGTGCTTGTTTGTTAGCAGTAGTAGTTCTGTTTTCTCCGTAGCGAGCTGGAGGCTGTGTGAGTCGGGCCATGCTTTCGTCCGGATCATGACCTGGTTCAGTTTTCTTCGCGCTTCTTCTGTATCTCTTGCTGTGATTACTGTCGCAATGCCGTCCGCGTAGCCAATTAAATATGATATGCCTGTCATAGCTAATGTTCCATAAGTCTGGGCCTAGAATGGATCCTTGCGCTGCTCCAGAAGTAACCGCTATCTGTCGTGGTCCCTCTCTAGTTTCATACAACATTTTTTTTTGCTAAGGTGGCTCCGCACAACAGCCCTTAGGTAGTCGGCTATCTTGAAGCTTTTTTCGAGAGCGTTGATCATATCCCCATCTAGCGCTGTTGAAGGCGTTTCGGACATCTAGAGTCGTCAGTAACACTAATCGTTTATATTTATGCCATCTACGCTGTGCTTTCAATGACGCATTTCATAGCTCCTGTAGTTGATCTGGCGGGTCTAAATCCATGTTGTCTAGGAGACAGTCCTCCAGCTTCATTGATAACCGCTTCGAGTCTGGGTTTAAGTAGGCTTTCATATAGCTTTCCCTCTATATCAAGCAAGCATAGTGGACGGTATGCTGATAGCGAATTGGGGTCTTCTTTTCCCTTACTGATTAGCACCAGCCGTTGCTTTTTCCATGGTTCAGGTAATATTCCGTTTCCAAGGCAAGCGTTGTTTATGTTCACTAGTACTGCCGGGCGCTTTGCAGCGATTATTTTGAGGATTTATTCTGGGATCCCGACCGGGCTGGGTGATTTGTTGGCCTTGAACTTGCCAGTGGCTAGCTGTAGCTCTTCAAGGGTGAACTGGGGGATTTGCGCAGATCTTAGTTCACGATGTGATCCGTTTTAACAGCGGTTAAGTTAGGTGGCTTTGCTCGCGCGCCGAGTTTCTTCATCACGAGTGCCCAGGAGTTTCTGTTTATATCCTCGCGTGGGCCCTCCCATTTTTTCTTTCTGCTGTCGTCGATGGCGTGCTTCAGCTCCTTTTTTGCTGCTTTGTATTCCTCGGCTTCTTGGGATGCGGCTCCTCTGCGCCTGGATCTCGTGTGGGATCTGCGAAAGCAGAGGCACGTGCGTCTGAGTTGGGCGATATTTTCAGTCCATCAGTAAACTACTGCTTGGCATTGATTTTTGACAGGCTCTTGTTATAAAGGGTGATTTTTTAAGAGCTTGATAACTTTTTTTTAAAAAAAAACGCATAAAATTTGCAAAATCTCATCGGTTCTTTATTTGAAACGTTAGATTGGTTCATGACATTTACTTTTTGAAGATAATTTCATTTAAATGTTGACCGCGGCTGCGTCTTAGGTGGTCCATTCGGAAAGTCCAATTTTGGGCAACTTTTTCGAGCATTTCGGCCGGAATAGCCCGAATTTCTTCGGAAATGTTGTCTTCCAAAGCTGGAATAGTTGCTGGCTTATTTCTGTAGACTTTAGACTTGACGTAGCCCCACAAAAAATAGTCTAAAGGCGTTAAATCGCATGATCTTGGTGGCCAACTTACGGGTCCATTTCTTGAGATGAATTGTTGTCCGAAGTTTTCCCTCAAAATGGCCATAGAATCGCGAGCTGTGTGGCATGTAGCGCCATCTTGTTGAAACCACATGTCAACCAAGTTCAGTTCTTCCATTTTTGGCAACAAAAAGTTTGTTAGCATCTTTGAAAAAATACGGTCCAATGATTCCACCAGCGTACAAACCACACCAAACAGTGCATTTTTCGGGATGCATGGGCAGTTCTTGAACGGCTTCTGGTTGCTCTTCACCCCAAATGCGGCAATTTTGCTTATTTACGTAGCCATTCAACCAGAAATGAGCCTCATCGCTGAACAAAATTTGTCGATAAACACATTTCGAACCGAACACTGATTTTGGTAATAAAATTCAATGATTTGCAAGCGTTGCTCGTTAGTAAGTCTATTCATGATGAAATGTCAAAGCATACTGAGCATCTTTCTCTTTGACACCATGTCTGAAATCCCACGTGATCTGTCAAATACTAATGCATGAAAATCCTAACCTCAAAAAAATCACCCGTTATTAAGCATTGTGTGCTCGACAATTTCTTTTCCATTTTTTTGGGAGCTGCTAGATTGGTTTTGGTCGTCTATTGCGGAGATCAATTTCGAAGTATTTAGCTTCGAAATGATCCATTTTCGTGTTGCAGTGTTTTTTCTGTACTGGTTGGCGTTTGTGCCCGTATCGATCGTGAAGGAAATGTACTGGTGATCGCTGCCAGTGTAATCTTCCAGGACTTTCCATTTCTTTATTGAGCCTGCCATGTGTTCTGATA